>NC_090725.1:81172187-81313548 GCF_036898095.1 Palaemon carinicauda
GGTATTTAGCAGAAGGACTACTACAAACCCTGGCACTATGTAAAGGCAGTCTTCTTTTCATGAGTCGTCTTCCACCTCACCATCAGAAGAAGCTCTAGGCGTGAATCTTTCCGTCCTGCTCAACTCTCTTGGAGACGCAGTTGGTTGTAGATCCTTGCTTTCAGAGGCCTCACCACCTTCGGACTTGATGTCTTGGGTAAGGGAAGGAAGCACTTGCGGCCTCTTTTTGCCTCTCAGTCCATTCCGTGTGACATCATCATTGGCGATAGGTTTGCCTATTTCTGATTAACCTACAGTTGCAAGTTTGGTAATAGCAGCAAATTCTTAATGCACCATCTTTCTTGTGTGAATGAGCAAACCTTAATACCCAGTCTGTAGGTTCTCTTACTGATTAGGGTGAAAATTCTTTATTTGTATAGTGGAGAAACTCTCTACCATTTTTATGTAAAGCACAATTAATAATTGCTTCCCGAGGTTAGGGTGCGGCGACTAAGAATTCCACCGAGTAAGATAATTTGGTATGTGAATATAAAATTAACTTGTGCCGGGAACCCCAGCAGAGATCAAACATGATAAAAGTACAGTATACAGTATATATATATATATAAAATAAACTAAAGAAATTAAATTCCGCCGTGACACCCAGCAGAAAATAACGTGCTTAATCTAAAGGAAATAATACGAAATAGCATTAAAAAAACATGTTACGCCTCTGTCATGAAAAAATAGTCTTTATTATGAGTTCCCAGCACACGGGATACCCGCTGGGGTGGGGAGCGTAAGCATGGAGTGACAAGCAGACTAGAAACAACCATTGAAGTCCGTAGACTCCGGAATGCATGAAATTAAATGAATTAAACCTAATGACAGGAACGGCGAAAATAGATACCATTGTGGCGCCGGAAAGCATGTGTAAATCCGGTGCAAAAACCCAATGTTACGTAAGCAATGTAGCGCCGGGGGAAATGCGTCGCTAAAAACAAATGCTATGTATTAACTCTAACATAAACTATAATCTCCGTCGCAGCCCCTCTCCCTCACGAACCAACCATCCATAAAATTACGTTAACAAATATAGGATAGAGTAAGGTATCAGAACAGAGTAGGATGTCTGAATCCGATCAAAGAAACATAACTACCATAAGTAGATACGATTCACAAAATATCGCGGCCCTCCGGGGCGGGAGGAATTAATAACACGGATGGATAACCTGAGACATAAACTATAATCTCCGTCGCAGCCCCTCTCTCTCTCTCTCTCTCTCTCTCTCTCTCTCTCTCTCTCTCTCTCTCTCTCTCTCGAACCAACCATCCATAACATTACGTAACAAATATAGGATAAAGTAAGGTATCAGAACAGAGTAGGTTGTCTGAATCCGATCAAAGAAACAGAACTACCATAAGTAGATACGATTCACAAAATATCGCGGCCCTCCGGGACGGGAGGAATAATAACACAGATGGATAACTTGAGAGAGGGGAGGGGGGGCGCTAGGCGAGGCGCATACGCTACGCGCGATGACGCAATGAGCGAAAGAGCCAGTCCCCACCCTGGGTGACTTCCCATTCTCTAAAAGCATGTGGCCTAAGCCTACCCCGCTATGTAGGGAGTGGCGAGAGGCGTAAAGGGGGAGAGGACACCCAGGGGGAAGAGACTGGCTCGAAATCAGGTGACCACTGTGATCGGAGGGGGGTGGGTACTACCCTCCGAAACACAGAGGAAGACCTGATGCGAAGCACGCAAACGAAAACAACATATAATGGCAGACGTTACAAAATGAAAAACAATAAAATACAATGAAATTCAATAAATAGGCTAAATAGGCATATTAAGAAAATGAGAGAAAAATGAACACGGCGTAGGCGGAATAATAGCAAAACCTTCCAATTTTGGGTAGTTGCCGACTTGGAGAGGAAACTATACCATTTTAAACAAAAACTAGTCCTCCAAAATCGGGTAAAATACCGATCTCGACAGGCAGGACTAAAATTAATGAAAATGCGTTCCGATTCCCCGTAAAAACTCAAAAAACCAAGAATTCTCGCATGAAAGGCTACCGATCGAAGCCGCTAACTAACACTGTCTAAATAGCCTAAATAAAAGATAAAATCATAACAAAACATTGAATTTAGATGATGGGAGAAGGTTAGGTAGTGGTGGTGGGGGGGGGGGGTGGGGGGGGCAGTAGCTGTAGTGAACGACACCTCGTAGTAACGGGGAATTTTGAGGAGGGAGAAGTCTAATTGGAAAGGGATCTCTGGTAGTGGTATCACTCGTCCCAGTTTTAATACCGACACCCTTTAGGGGTGAGCGAGCTGGATATATTCCTAGCATTCCATGCAACTTTTTTCTCTGGTATATTTAGCAGTATTTAAACCTTTGAAATGGTGCTTTAAGGAGCATTTCACTGGGCGACACAGGTTCCTCGCCCAGAAATAGATTTTTCCTTCGTCAAAATCCGTTTTATAGAATTTCATAAGACTTTAATCCAATCACAAAAAGTCCATTAACAGCTATAATATAGAATATACCAGCAACCCAGTCATGGGTCTGATATTTACAAGAAATTTGTATTATTCCAAACTAGTCAGTCTTAGTTACATTATATGCTATTAGTCTTACATTTGTTGCCGGGTTGCAAATTTCAGTCTTGTGATATTCTTCTTCTGTTAAATTTTCAGGAAATACAGTATATACCCAAATGTTTCTATGGGTAAAGTTTGGAAGTTTTATGTTCAAATTAACAAATGCTACATCATGAGCTACATTCACAATACTAAAGTCTAGGAGCATGATTCCTGACTACTGCCTTGGAATTTTGGAAATTCAGATTATTACATTTTTGCCCTGAAATACATCTATATTTCCAGTTTCAAATAGGCTTCTTTAATGAAAACAATTGGTTTAATACTAAAAACTCTTTATTTGTCCATGCAAGCACATGCAGTCCCATACGCAACCCTTTTCTGACTTGGGTATTTATTTACTTTTTAGAAAAAAATTCCAGGGAAAGCTATTTATTTTAGTATCCCTTATACAGTAATTATAGTAATACCTCCTTTTTATATGATTTCTGATAGATTATCCATTTTATTACATGATTTTGGTATTTATAATTAAATATTGCTGCATTTATGTTCATCATATTTCTTTGTTTGACCTTATATACATTTACAATTTTTGGGCTCAAGCCATGGCGTCCTGATGGAAGGTTCCTGTTTGGTAGCTTCCTTGGGTATAAGACTACTAAGATATTCCCAGAGAATTTAACCACAGGTTATCACAGAATTCTAACTTCTGGAGCGAGTATCTCAAAGGTTTCCCTTTAAGACATCGTAATACAACAGGGGACACGCATGTCTGAACGTGCCACATAGCTATCTCCACCCCGAACAGAGTTAATGCTTCGGTGTGTAAGGGCTGAGAATAGCTGGGAGCCGTTCCACAGCTAATCTCACTCGTGGCTACTACTGATACTCGAGACGTAAACAAACGGACGCCATTGCTCTAATGACGTCACGCGCGTCTTTATCCTTTGTTTAGTAGCTGCCCTACTTAGACGGATTTTCCCTTGTGTTAACTTTATCGCTTTGCATCTTCGCTATGTCGTTACCTTCAGCCTCGCCTTCTTCTGGAAAGTTGAGTACAAGGTTCCAGTATTGTTTAATTAAGCTCTGGCCGTAAAGTAAATATTATTTCGCGAAATAATTGATGTTTTGTGGCAGAGCTGTGCCTCTACCGGACCCGCCATTTTATGGCGTCGTTGTTGTTTTGCATATCTTATTTAGTTAGCCACAACAACGCTTCCGGCATTATATACTAATCGAATACATTAGTTTATTTAGTCTTCATAGCTAGGAACTTTTATATCGTGTTTAGACGCTTTTTATCGGTCATCGATTGACCTCATACCAGTCGGCTACTATAGCCCCCAGGCCAGGAGCCTACATACAAGTGTTCATGCATGATTTATTAGTGATCCTAGACTAAGTTATGAAGATAGTGGCATTATTATTTTACAATACTTTTGACTAGTGATGCAAATGTTTTCGCCTTCAGGGACCAGTGATTCTTTCTAGCCTAACCTAACCTTAGGACCCCTATATGCTCCCTTCATCCCCTGCCTTGGCACTCCCTCTATTTAGCCTTGATCCCTTTTCTGAGTAAAGGGATTAATTGTCTAATAGAGTATTTATATCGCCTCTCAGTCCTCCCTAAAGGAATGAACCCCCTTTAGGATTGCGTCTGAGAGTGAGGTTAGGCTAGCCTACCTCTATGGCTAGGATAGTCTATGACTTTCCTGCGATAGCGATACGTCTTCTTCCTTGCCTAGTTCAGGACTTTTAGCCCTGATCTAGGTCGGGTTAGGAAGGTTTCTCTGTTCCATGCTGAAACTGTACTCTTGCACCGTTTTAGCCGATCAGCCTAATCTTAGGTTAGGGAGTGTCCTCCCTTCCCTGAGTGGCCGCTCTGGTACAGAAACCCTTCCTGGGAAGACCTCTCTCTTCTCCCTCCCCACCTATCTCTTGTATAGCCTAGCCTATGCTTAGGTTAGTTTATACTCATCTGTCCCCTGTCCTACAAATCCTCCTTAGGGTGGATGAGTAGGGCTACCCGAGCTTCCCTGTGCTGTCCGCTCTGGTACATATACCTTCATAGTGTCCTATAAGGTTAGTTACTAGTGTAGCTCTGCATAGGGGAGTCTCCCCCCCCTCTTGGGTGTTCCCTAGTCCTCCCTTGGGCTACCTGCTCCCGGTCCCTAGTGACCCCTGCTTATGGATGCTAGAGCCTGTCTCTATCATGGGTACACCCCCTCAGGGAGGGGGAGGGATGTCTGGAACCCTGACGGTACTTCCTGCATCCTTTCCCCCCTCCCCCTGTCTCTCTATCTATCCGGGTGCCGGTCTCTTGCCGCCTCTACTGTCGGCAATACCTGCCTCCCTCTTGGTGACTTCCCTACCCTTGCCGCCAGCCCCCCGTGTACCGAGGGACTGCCGGCTGCCGCCGGCTACTACCGGCGGCTCTCCTACTCCTATCTAATCGTCCGCTTGCCGGTCGATCTCCGGAGTGCCGGCATATACTGCCGGCAACCCGATACTACCTGTACCATCCTTACCCCAGTCACCAATCCGGCATCCTCCGGCTGCCGGAGCCGCCGCTCCCTGCCGGCGTGCCGCCGTTGTGCCGGCGGCCGCCATCCTGGTATCTAACTGACTTTGAAAATTGTCTGTTCTAGTGCCAGAATCTACGCTGGAGCGAGCTCCGGCGTGCCGGCGGCTTGCCGGATGCCCCGGAGGCGTCAAGAATACTTGCACCCCCTCTCTGTAGCTATCATAAGACTAAGATAGCCCTACATTGCAAATAGATAAGCTGCTTTGCTTTTAAGATCAGTACCTAGTACTGCTCTATTAGTGATCATGCTGTCTCTTTGCATTCTTCTATTTCCAGCATGCTATGTGCATCTTAGCGCGGCTGGTTGCCAGAAGCAGTTACCCTTAATGAGGCCTTCTGGCTCTTAACTGGGAACCGAATGAATTCGATCCCAACCTTGTCCTTGGCTTTCCATGGAGTTCCAATATAATGGGAATCCTAGGAAACTATATCCAATGATCTCGGTCATTTGGATTATCCCAGGACCAAGCCTATGGTAACCAGCCGGGCGAGATGCATGGAGCGTGTTCTCCTTTACTGTTTCATTCTCTATGCATCACACCTTCTTTAAGTTAAAATTAATGATTAATATTAACTTAGTTTAAGAGCCATTCCTATGACTCCCCCATACTCATTTTCTCTTTCTTCCACAGGAGGAGCAGATGAAGTGTGACTTCGCCTACTGTGCTGTGAAACGCTCGCAGTTTTACGGACATACGGCGTGCAGGACTCACGCCCCTTGCGCAGACAAGAAAGGGGATTGGAAGTTCTGGAATCCACTGGAATGTACGGTCTGCCAGGCCTACCTAGTTGAGGCCTTCCATAACCCTCCCTCAGCGGAGGTTAGAGACATTGCTCGTGAAAAACTGCGCAAGTGGGTGCGTGGTTTTCAGAGAAATGCTACTGGACCGTACCTGGCCACCGAAGAACTGAGGTCCCTGTTGTTCCCTAAGGCCTCCCCTGACTCAGTGGTTCCAAAAGAAGCAATCCCCACTGTCCAAATTACGGTGGAACCTGATGTGGTCATGGCTCAGTCCATGCACGAGTGTCGTTTAGATTCCGAGGATGATGAACAGATCTCTGACGTCTCGGAAGACACGGAGAAGACGCTTATGGCTCAAGGAGCCGAAGAGGACGAAGACAAGGTGGAATACACCGAGTCGGAGCTTGGAGCTACTCCCTCGTCCATCCCTCCGCCTACTCCTACACCGACGGAAATGTCCATTCCGTCTACCTCCTCGACCCCGGATCCTTCCTCTTCTACCCAAGAACTGATCCGACTGATTAGAGCTGTCATGGACGACAGACTGAAGGAGAACCAGGAGTCCATCAGGTCTATGATTGGATCCAGAGACCCGAAGAAGATCTCGGTCAAGGATCTCCCAGCTTGCTCTCATGCCAACCCGTGGAGGTATGCAGAGCATATGGTTATTGCGACCGGCAGGATCTTTGTTAGTGACAAAATCGGCACGGTCCCGTTGGAAGATGTGGAGTTCTTCCCAAGCTTCGAGGCCTACCCGGACTGTTACGTCCGGCTTCGTTCCGAACCTGCCTCGAAGGAGGAGACCGAACCTAAAGAAGAGATAGTGTTCGATCTCGCAAAGGCCCAGGCTATGCTAGCCTCCGCATTTAAGAGCAGGGGCTTTACCTGCTCTAAGCTTCCTGCCTTGAGCAAGAAGCATCCTACATATGTCGCACCTGACACTGCGATTCTTCCTTTTTTGGAAAAGGCCTTGGCTGCATGCCTTAAAGCGGCGGAAGAAGGAAAACCCTGCCCTGCACTGGAGGAGTGCAGACCCTTCTCCATCGTGACACCCCCTGACACTAGACAATGGAAAGATGTTCAACATACTTTCGTCGTGGGTAGGCTCGATCCTGACGTCGCCGGACGTCAGTTTAATGAAGACCTCCCTAAGCTCAATGATCACCTCCTTCGCCGGGAACAAGACACGAAGGAGAGGCTTGCGGCATCTCTTTCTCATCAAGTCCAACTTGAAGTTATGGCCTGTGACACTGGAGTACCTGATCACTACATGGTACTAGCCAAATCCCACTTACTCACAGTAATGAAGGACTTGTACCATTTCATAAAGGCTCGTAGAGCCTGTCGTGAATTCGTGTTTGTCGGTGCCACCGTGAAACACGAACCCCGGAGGCTGATTTCCTCCAACATCTGGGGAAAGCACCTGTTTCCTTCTGACCTTGTCAAGGAAATAACTGACAGAGCCGCCACGGAGAATAGGAACCTTCTCCACAAGTGGGGCATGTCCAGAAAAAGGAAAACCTCTCAGGACGATGGACCTCAGCCTAAGAGGAAACCTCAGAAGCCAAAACCCCAGCAACGTCAACAACGACGTCAGTTTCCGGGACCCGCTACCTCCCAAGTGGTTGCCCAACCACAACAGACCTTTCAATTGGTCCCCCAACCGGTGTTGTCACAGTCACCGGTCTTCACCCCTGCCTTTGAGCAGCCATCCACTACCTTTCATGCCAGAGGTAGAGGCTCGTCCAGGGGTGCAAGCAGAGACGCCTCTCGTCGTCCCTCCAGAGGTAGAGGAGGAAAGGGAGCTAGCGGCCGAGGCAACAAGTCCTCGGGACACCAGAAGCAATGAAGTGCTTCAGGTGGGAGGAAGACTCCGCCAATTCCAGGATCGTTGGACCTTCGATCCTTGGGCACACAGCATCATCAAGAACGGTCTAGGCTGGAGTTGGGTGCAACCACCCCCAATCTTCCAGCGGTTCTTTCAACAATCGACCCCCATTCTGGAAGAATATGTTCTAGACCTCTTGAACAAGAAGGTGATAAGGAAGGTAAAGTCCACCAGGTTCCAAGGGAGACTGTTTTGCGTTCCCAAGAAGGACTCAGACAAGCTCAGAGTCATTCTGGACTTATCCCCCCTCAACAAGTTCATAGAGAACAACAAATTCAAGATGCTGACGCTTCAACAAATAAGGACCCTTCTGCCTCAAGGTTCCTACACGGTCTCTATAGACCTGGCGGATGCCTATTGGCACATTCCAATGAACCATCACGCTTCCTCCTACCTAGGATTTCGACTCCAAAGAAAAAGCTACGCCTTCCGGGCCATGCCATTCGGCCTCAATGTGGCCCCTCGGATCTTCACAAAGCTGGCGGATGCCATAGTACAACAGCTCCGCCTAAGAAACGTCCAGGTGATGGCCTACCTCGACGACTGGCTAGTCTGGGCTCCATCGCCCGAAGAGTGTACAAAGTCTTGCGACGAAGTTACCCAGTACCTAGAACACCTGGGATTCAAGATCAACGAGAAGAAATCTCGCCTCTCTCCGGCTCAGAAGTTTCAGTGGCTGGGAATCCACTGGAATCTTCAGTCACACCGCCTTTCCATCCCCCAGAAGAAAAGGAAGGAAATAGCAGGGTCTGTCAAGCGACTACTGAAATCCAAACGCATTTCAAGACGACAGCAGGAACGAGTTCTAGGCTCTCTACAATTCGCCTCAGTGACAAACCCAGTGCTTCGTGCACAGCTAAAGGATGCCGCGGGAGTCTGGAGACGATCGGCATCCATCGCTCGAAGAGACCTCAAGAGACGGCTTCCAAACAGACTTCGACGCCTCCTAAAGCCGTGGTCGGAAGCAATGGCCCTGAAAAGGTCCATTCCTCTCCAACACCCTCCTCCATCACTCAACATCCACACGGATGCCTCACTGGAGGGCTGGGGAGGTCACTCCCACCTGAAACAAGCTCAAGGGACCTGGTCTCCACTATTCAAGACGTTCCACATAAACATCTTGGAGGCCATGGCGGTCCTTCTTACTCTGAAGAAGCTATCCCCGCCGCCCTCGATCCACATCCGTCTAACCCTAGACAACTCGGTGGTAGTTCGTTGTCTCAATCGCCAAGGCTCAAGATCGCCCCAGATAAATCAGGTGCTTCTCCCAATCTTCCGTCTGGCGGAGAAGAAGAAGTGGCACCTGTCTGCAGTTCACCTACAAGGATTCCGCAACGTGACAGCGGATGCTCTATCTCGGACAAACCCGATAGAGTCGGAATGGTCTCTAGACGCAAGATCATTCTCCTTCATCTCTCATCAAGTCCCAGAACTTCAGATAGATCTCTTTGCAACGAGCGACAACAATCAACTTCCTCTGTACGTAGCCCCGTACGAGGACCCCAAAGCAGAAGCGGTGGACGCCATGTCACTGGACTGGAACAGATGGTCGAAGATATACCTGTTCCCTCCCACCAACCTTCTGTTGAAAGTCCTCTCCAAATTGAGAACCTTCAAAGGGACAGCGGCCCTAGTGGCTCCCAAGTGGCCCCGGAGCAACTGGTACCCCCTGGTCCTGGAGCTGCAGCCCAAGCTGATCCCTCTCCCGGGCCCAGTTCTCTCTCAACAAGTACAGAAGTCGACTGTCTTCGCTTCATCATCGAAAATCAAGGACCTTCATCTCATGATTTTCTCTCCCTTGCCGCAAAGAAGAGGTTTGGGATCTCGAAGAAAAGTCTAGACTTCCTAGAGGAATACAAGACCGAATCCACGAGACGGCAATATGAATCATCCTGGAGGAAATGGGTCTCCTTTGTTAAAGCAAAAAATCCTAAAGAAATCACCATTGATTTCTGTATGTCCTTCTTCATTCACCTTCATGGACAAGGATTAGCAGCCAATACGATTTCAACCTGCAAATCGGCTTTGACTAGACCAATTCTATATGCTTTCCAAATTGATCTGTCCAACGACATCTTTAACAAATTGCCGAAAGCATGTGCTCGCCTACGCCCAGCACCCCCTCCGAAACCGATCTCCTGGTCACTAGACAAGGTGCTCCATTTCGCCTCCAACTTGGACAATGATTCATGCCCCCTCAAGGATCTGACTCAGAAAGTTATATTTTTATTTGCTCTCGCCTCGGGAGCTCGAGTCAGCGAAATAGTGGCATTATCAAGAGAAGAGGGACACATCCTGTTTGCTGATTCAGGAGAAGTGACCCTCTCCCCTGATCCGACGTTTCTCGCCAAAAATGAATTACCCACCAAAAGATGGGGCCCTTGGAGAATATGCCCCCTGAAGGAGGATGTCTCTCTATGTCCAGTAGAGAGTCTCAAGGTCTATCTTCGCAGAACTTCGAACTTTGGTGGAGGCCAACTCTTCAAAGGAGAAACATCGGGCAGCGACCTGTCACTGAAACAATTAAGAGCGAAAATCACCTACTTCATTCGCAGAGCGGATCCGAACAGTACACCCGCTGGTCATGATCCTAGAAAAGTGGCATCTTCTCTGAACTTCTTTCAGAGCATGGACTTTGAGAGCCTTAAAAACTTTACGGGCTGGAAGTCCTCGCGAGTTTTCTTTAAACATTATGCGAAACAAGTGCACGAAATCAAACATTTTGTGGTAGCCGCAGGTAGTGTTATGAAACCTGCACCTAACTCTGCGTAGAACAGTGAGTTACTTGGGACTCTAACTCTTCGGGTGCCTATGTTGACCCTCGAGTGATTCATAGTGATGTCTAAAAACACTTAGTGCTTTTATAACTGTTCTTATCCCAGGTGAAATGTCATAGTGTCACACAAGTGCCGCATGCCTTGAGCATGATGTGTTGTTTAAAGACTTGCGTTCCTCGAGAACGAGTACCTACTAATCCTGAAATTCCTTTTCAGACTCAAGAGCAAGCCTTTATTTCTATGTACATTATTATTACTGTAAATGAACTTTACTTTTGCTGTAAATTATTTAATTTCTGCATTGTGAAATAAAATTTCTATTTTATTACTTATGCGTCTCTTTCAGCTCCTACTTACTATGAAATACATACTGTCATAGTTTTATTTATTCCTCCTTTCCTATGGTCATGAAGAATTTAAGATGTCTAATCCTAAATTATATTCACCTTGTCTCAGTAAGGTTCCTACACGAATACTTACTTCTGATAATCAGGAGATGAACTCTACACACAGTGCCCAACCACCACTGGCCTACTTCAGAATGTTCCTATACAAATATCAAACATTCTGCTTCATCTCTAAGTTCTTAAAAGTTCTTCTGTCAAGATGAATAGCCCTTCAATACCACTTTGACGTCGGCATAGCCCATGGGAACTTCCTACCAATGGGGGGCAGGATACTTCGTTCCTATGGTTCTTACCTAAGATTACTTTGCTGTTTTGTCAATGCCTAGGCACTTAACTCTGGGGGAAAATCTACCACGATACATTGATTCTCTGGTACTCTTCCATCAGGACGCCATGGCTTGAGCCCAAAAAACGGATTTTGAGCGAAGCGAAAAATCTATTTTTGGGTGAGATAGCCATGGCGTCCTGATGGACCCTCCCTACTACTTCGTTCAGTTTGTTCCCACCCTACACAATTGTATCATGGTGATGGGCAGCAACTGGCGCCAGGATAAAGACGCGCGTGACGTCATTAGAGCAATGGCGTCCGTTTGTTTACGTCTCGAGTATCAGTAGTAGCCACGAGTGAGATTAGCTGTGGAACGGCTCCCAGCTATTCTCAGCCCTTACACACCGAAGCATTAACTCTGTTCGGGGTGGAGATAGCTATGTGGCACGTTCAGACATGCGTGTCCCCTGTTGTATTACGATGTCTTAAAGGGAAACCTTTGAGATACTCGCTCCAGAAGTTAGAATTCTGTGATAACCTGTGGTTAAATTCTCTGGGAATATCTTAGTAGTCTTATACCCAAGGAAGCTACCAAACAGGAACCTTCCATCAGGACGCCATGGCTATCTCACCCAAAAATAGATTTTTCGCTTCGCTCAAAATCCGTTTTTTATGCTATGATTATGCTGAGAGCAAATAAAGTGTTAGAGTTAGTAAGTAGATATGCCAAAAGCATAAAATTTTTCCAGAATAAAATACACAAGTGAGAATATAATTATTATGTTAGCCAATCTAGCTCTTGTATGCACATTTAGTACATGGAGCATATATATGTGTGTTTGGTGAGTGATATTTATGGATTTGAGGGAAGGGGCTTACCACTGGTTAGTGAATAACATTGAAATATGATTATACCCCTATGATCCTCAGTGGTGAGGAAAATTACTGCTAAAAGCCCATACTTATATATGGTTGCATCATGTTTTTTGTGGCAGTGGGGATCAGTCGATCTCATTCAGGCTCGAACACTAAAAATATTTTCTGCTGAAAGCTTTTACTTTTCATATTTAGGTTACATGATTCTATTTTAATTAACTCATTCATTATTGTTACTCTGGTTATTTGTGTGGATGCTGCTAAATTGGTACTGGTATATATGTAATAATATGTTTTGTAAATTTCATGGATGTCAATCAATCTGTGCAAAAAACTTTGAAGCCCGATTTTTCAAAATGTGAAATTTAATGGAAAAAAAATTGCATTCACTTATTTTATTATTGACTGATTTTTGTGATTCAAACATGAAAAGATTAGGAATTTTCTAACCTATAATCTGTACATATATTTTTAGAAAAAACAAATTGTTCCGTAACTGGAATACAAACCAACGCTATTTATTGGGGTATTACTTTCGGCGAAGCTGAAAAGACGAGCCATTAAAATTTAGAGAGGGATAAATACCCATCCTGCTAGTTAGCGGGGGCTAGGGGGTAGCTTGCTACCCCTCCCAGTCACACACCGGTGATTGAACTCACTTTGCTTTTGACCCGGGTGGAAAGTGGTTGTCTCTGCTCTTCCTCCTCGCCTTTTTTGGACTGCCATTAATCTTTGACTTTTTAACTTAACAAACCAGCATTCTGCCGTAACTCAGAGCGTTCCAAAACCATCGCGTCGCTTTCCTTTAGAATGTGTTTGCCCACATGTTCGTGATTCACTTCAATGTGAATCACCTTTCATCGGTCAGCCTTCACGCTCAGCTACACGTAAGTTGTCTACTCGAGGATCGTTGACACACTGACCTGCCTCTCGTGCAGCGGTAACGATCGATCCCGCGTTATCGCGGTATTGCTCGGTAACGCGGGACACTCGCCTTCCTGTAGATCATCAAGTCATTGGTCTTCATGTTGGCAATCACCATTGCTTCTTGAGCAGGAGGTTTCCTGTTGCCCTCCAACGTGTCAGCAGCTGTCACATCCTCATGCGAAGAGGATCACTAACTACAGCCACCAAAGGTGTTGGTTGTGGCCGCTAGGAAGGTAGGGTGGTTAACGATCATTCACCGTTGTACCAGGAAGGCTTTGGAGACTTTCCGTCTCCCTGCACCATTGACTTTCTGGGTTACCAGGTATTGACCCTGTGGGCTAACACCAGTCTGAAACGTCCAGCGATTCATGAATTGCCTCCACGAGAATTGTCGATTCAACGCCCTGCCTCTTGTCTGGTGGTAGCAATCGACCCCACGTTTTTCGTGGTACCGCTCGTCGACTCTTATTAGCGTCGGTATTGGACGTCTACCCTTGTACGTTGTCGACATTATTGTTTCGGAGAGCTTGTCTGCTGCCCTGCCAGCTGCTCCTGCGACTGTGTCTTCTTCTCCATCTTCCGCCACCGACGAACATCCTCCGGGGGGAGAGCAAAGTCCAAAGCACGTCTCTCCGACGAGTGTTTCCCTTTCCAGTAAAGCGTCTCACATAGAGTTTCCTCTTTGGAGGCCTGCTGTTGATCAGCCTGCCGATCCCACTCTTGTACATCGTCGGTTAGCAGCAAGAGTCCTCTCACCTCTTCGCTTCCTCAGTCGTCTTCTTCGGAAGAAACTGTGCATCCTGTCTCCTTTGGTTGCCGACCTTCGCCTCCGTCTCCGATCTCGTCTCAACATTCTCCGTCACACCAGGCTTTTGCCCGAAGGGATGCTGAGAGATTTCACCTGCAGGTCCCTAACAAGAGTCGATTCTTTCTTGTGCAAAAGCTGTCTGGAGGCTGGAGACCAGTCCCTGATCTCTCAGCTCTGAACAAGTTTGTCGAACATACTTCGTTCAGTATGGAGACGGCTGACATGGTCAGTCTAGCGATTAGACCACAGGACTTCGTATGCACACTAGATCTAAAGGACGCTTTCTTCCAGATCCCAATCCATCCATCTTCAAGGAAATATCTGAGATTCAACATCGACAACAAGACATACCAGTTCAAGGTGCTATGTTTTGGCCTTTCCACAGCACCTCAGGTCTTCACAAAAGAGTGTTTGCCCTGGTGTCATCTTAGGGTCACAGGTTCAGCATCTGTCTCCTTCGTTACCTGGTCGATGGCTATTCCTAGCAGACTCGGTGGCAACCAATCTTTCAATGACCCTCATAGCTCCACTGTGGCATCACTTGGAATGGTTCCCGGACCTTCTGCTGCTCCTGATGGAGCCCCTAAGAGAACTTTCACCACGACACAGTCTACTCAGAAAACCACATGTCAACATTTCCACAAGGTAGTAGCTTCAATCACGCCTGGAGGCTATCCAGCATCTCCTATCCCAGAGAGAATTTTTGCAACAAGTTGTGAAGGGAATTTCTGAATTGCAGCGAAAGTCATCAGCTTCATTTACCAGGCAAAGTGGAACGTGGTTGGTGCCGGCAAATGGTCTCAATCCATTCAATACCACTATTCCAGCAATAGCGGAATTCCTCATGTATTGAGGGAGGAAATACATCTTTCGGTTTCAGCGGCTAAAGGCTATTGCTCAACCTTGAGTCTCACCTTTAAAGTGAAAGGAATAGGCATTTCTTCATCTTAAGAACTTCTATCCTTGTACGAAGTTATGAACTTACCTGCCCTCAGTCAGAAGTGCGACCTCACCCTTGGCACGTGGTTCAAGTTCTTTGGTCCCTATAAGGATCCCGTACGAACCATTACGATAGGCAACAGTTTGCCTTCTAACCTGGAAGACGTATTCCTGCTTGCATTGGCCTCAGCCAAATGAGTTAGCGAACTTCATGGTCTTTCGTTTGATGTCGCCTATTCAAGAGGATGGGTAGAGGTAGGTTTCAGCTTCGTCCCTGAGCTTGTTGCCAAGACTCCGAATCCAGGGTTTCGGATCCAAGATTTGACTCCTTCCGGATAACGAGTCTCCGCTATGTAACTGTCGACCCAATCATCTGTAACTATGCCCAGTAAGATGTCTTAGGCGCTACCTCAAGAGATCAGCAGCAGTTTGGCCCAGAGCACCCTCACTGAGCATCGGAACTGGCAGAAACAAGAGGAGGTTCACGGAAAACACAATCTTCGCATGGATTCGCAGGGTCATTGACCTGGCTCTGAACCTTGATCCTCCTCCAGCATGTCGCCCCAGAGCCCACGATGTTAGGGCTGTAGCTACATCTCTGGCCTTCAAGAAGAACTACTCTGTGACGCAGGTATTGCAAGTGAGCATGTGGAAACGCCAAACTACATTCACCGCCCACTACCTGCAAGGCGTGTCATACAGGAACTTCGATACGTTTTCTATTGATCCTGTGAAGGATGCACAACAGCTGGTTAAGTACCTCAAGCTCCTTATTGGACAAGTAACAGAAGGTTGAGGGCACTGTTATCCCGGGTTTTAGTCTTGAGTGGATGAAAGGAAAGTCTGGCTCTTTTCCTTTCTTCATCCTCCCCTCTCTTGGGGAAACCAGCATCCTGGGTCCTATGCACAAGCTGATCTCAAACCTCTACAGGTAAACCATTGCTTCTTTGTATATCCTAGTATTGTCACAATACTGTTGCGTCCCCATACCCTGGCGAGATGGTATTAGGAATGTCTAGGTCTCCTCGATTATTCCCTGCAAGTCTCAGAATAACCTTTACCTTGACAGTCACATTGCTAGTTTCTCATCGCGCAAAGCTTGCGTAGGCTGCAGAGCATGTTTAGCAGGTTCAGCGAGGTGTTAGGGTCTCCTTATTGTCGCACTAATCTCTACACAATAGGGAATACCTCGGGTAAGGCCAAAAAGCCAGATGGCAGGGACATCCACTCTCATAATTGGTGAGCCACCCCTATGAATAGCATTGGTTTGTATTCCAGTTACGGAGCAAATGACAAATTTGGAGGTAATTTTATTTTTCCTAATGATACAAACCTTTGCTATTTATACATACTGTACTTGCCCACCAGTTCTGTCCCCCTTGAAGTCCTACCTCCAAGCAAAGTGAGCTCAATGAGAGTTGTGTGAGTGGGAGGGGTAGCAAGCTACCCACTCTACCCCCTGCTAACTAATGGGATGTGTATTTAACCCTCGCTAAATTTTAATGGCTTGTCCTTTCAGCTTCACCGAAAGTAATACCCCTATAAATAGCTAAGGTTTGTATCGTTAGGAAAAATACAAATTACCTCAGAATTTGTCATATTTTTTCATATGAAAAATAGTCAC
The DNA here is from genome assembly GCF_036898095.1 of Palaemon carinicauda. Lineage (NCBI taxonomy): Eukaryota > Metazoa > Arthropoda > Malacostraca > Decapoda > Palaemonidae > Palaemon > Palaemon carinicauda. The sequence goes on from NC_090725.1 coordinate 81,188,617, forward strand.
CTTTAGAAGTCACTTCTATATATTGATAAAATAATACTGTATATTGAAATGCTAAGAGAATTGCACTGTATAATTTATTGCATATTAAAATCGCTCAGATGGTTTTGAATTAAGAAATCAGTTAAGAAACAAAAATGGTGAAAGAGTTTGAAGTAACCCCCAAAATAACGGTGTTTTATTCGGGCCGAGTTGTGCTTCTTAAGTGGTTCAAATAGTTGTGAATTACAAGTGTCAATACATGTACTGGAATCATTGGCTACAATATGAACTACACTTTCACACATTTCATGAACATCTTTGAAATTTACCTTATCTGAGGGTTTGGCTTTATTACTATGATTATTCTGATACCCATTTATAGAATGTAATCTATTCCTATGGTGAGCACGACTATCTTTTCTACTTTGCATTTTACCGGTGAGCTTAAATTTTCAAACATTTGCCCAATGAATCTGTCTGCTACAAAGGCTATACTTAGTGTTATATGCAGGAAAAAACTTTTTTTTATCTCAATAGAATGGGCTCTACCACACTTAAAACACAAATCCTCACTTTGGGATATACCCTTAGGCCTATTAAGCTTATTCTGCCTTTAAATAACACTATAAATTTCATTAGACTACATATTTTTTATTTCTCTCACATAACATGCAGTAGCTTCATAAGCCCTGCCACGCTTCACTGCTTTTGACAATTTATAACCGTTATCTTTGCACAAAGACTCTTTCTGGAAATATGCTACAGTATTTGCATACCTACAATAATCATTTTGAGTATACTGTAATCTCATTAATTTAACTTCCTGGAAAGTCAAATAGCCTTCCAGTTTACCCATCATGATACTTGGAGCTAAAAGTTGGGTCTGAATGTGTTGGACCACCTTTACCTCTCTGTACTTTATGGATGTTGCCTAAAGGGACTTAGACCCCTTTTCTTGTTTCTTAAGGTAGCAGCTCATTAGTAGTGTAACTCCCAATTCCCTCACTTGACTTATTATGCATCTTTTTTAAGGTAATCTCCTCAAAGAAAGGTAGAATGGCTGGTTCTTTTACCTTTTTCTTGTTCCTCTATCAAGGGGCTGCAGCAGTTGCAACTTTTAGACGCTTATTGAACGTCTGCTGCTCGTGAGTATGATTCTTGCAGACTATTTCTGCCAAAAAGCAATTCTTCTATACCTCTTGCAAAGGGAGAATGTGTTGGTATCTTGCCAAACATTTGTCTATCATTCAATTGCACAATCAACATCTGACGATAGAACTTGCTACAGAACTGTAACATGCTTCTAATTTAATTTACTCTGTAATCAATTTACATAAGTCCTGAATGATATGAAATGGAATTATATATCATTTAGATAAACAATGATTAAGTTGATTAGTGTTAGAACTGTCTGTGATTCAGTTAATTTATTGAACTGGTGGATGTTCAGGTATTTATCATAGTAACATGTCTAATAATTCTCTATACATGCCATATGCCAGTTATCAAGCCACCATGTTTGTTTTGATCGCTATATCCTTCCCAACAAGAGCTACCTGCCGTCTCAAATTCTGTGACAAGCAACCTGAAGAACAATAGCAGGGTGATGTAAGGTGACCGAGTGCACTCTGGACTCGTGTGATGTCCTTCCTGTAAATCCACAGGGTAGTAACCTGTCTCACTACCAGGAAACACCTCTTATGATCTTGCTGCTGTTGAGAGCAGACATGATGTTTACATCTCCTAGCATTTGAATTTTTCATTAAGTTATGAAGCTTGTTTATTAATAACAATCACTATTAGGAATTATTCAAAACTCAAGAAGTGTTCACAGCAAAGAAAGAAGAAATTAGACAGTAATTTTGACTTGGTTCTTCACCAGCATGGACCAGATCAACTGTCCATTGACTTTAGACCAACTTTCCCAATGCACTTCAAGTCACAAGGCTAAGATAAGACACAAAGTTTCCCATTATAACTATTCTATGTGTGTTTTATTTAGGGAATCTGATTGAAGTATATGACAAATGTACAAATTGGTCTTTCAGTAAGAGACAAGTGTATGTTGACCATATGACTACCTTAGCTAAGGAAAGACTTCCAAGCAACAACTGAGGGAGGGTTCAGTGAGTCAATTGGTATCAGGTAATCCATTTAGATCTAGCTTACTTGATGAGGTGATTGTGACTGTATGTCAATAATTTCTGAGGTGATCAGTATGTCGCGTGAGCAACATGTCCATTCTCTTTCCCCAGTGGTACCTAATGTAACAAGGCAAGTGTCCCATAAAGGGTGTGTTGCTTATGGCTGAAGAGCATTGAGGATATTTTATGGAGGCTGTCAACTCTAGAATTAACACCTTAGCATCAGGTCTTGAGAGTGTAGCCTCTTGACAAAGCACTCTACCTCTCATGTCAGCTCCCGTGGTCCTACTCTGAGTCTCCTCAGTTCGGTCCACTCCATGCTGAATGAAGAACTCTTGCTAAACTGGCCTCAACGGGTTCCAGGTATCAGTACGCACGAAAGTAGAGCTGGCCCGGAGTAAAGGCATACTCCCTGTTAGCTCAGAGTCAGGCTTAAAGGGTAGTGGTGACAGACATCATTCCAACTAGGTTGGAAAGGGGCAATCAGGGTCACAGGTGATTGTTCCTTCCAGTTTTTTTTTTGTATAGAGTAGGCCCTTGAGGTGACCTCCAGACGACAAGGGTTCATCAGAGATGGGGGTGAGAGAGAATGGCACTTTCCAACTACAGGGTGGAAGTTCAGGGAAATTTCCAGCCTCTATTTCCTCTGGGAATCAGGGGATTGATGTTGCAAGATGTTCTAAGGAATATCCGGTTGTATTTAAGAAGGGTCAGGTTGAAATCCAGGTCCATGCTGCACCAGATGGGTCCCCAGTCATGGCTCCTTCATTGTCCTCTCCTCCTTAGACTCCTCAAGAGGGGAGTCCACTGTCTGAGTCATTGGCCATGGTGAGGGCAGCCATGAAGATCACTCAAGAGGTTGGAGATGACTTTCAAGGGTTGGAGGAGGGCGACATTCTGACATCTGTCTTCAGAAGGACGATCAATTTTATCCAAGAAGCTCTAGTGGAGTTGAAATCGACCATCACGACATAGGAACCAGGAGAGTACCCTTCAGTGTCTAGGTTTCTAGAGGACACAACAGGCAAAGAAACGGAACCCAGTTCCTCACTGGTCAACAGGAGAAGTCCTCAGAAATGGAAAACAGATAGTCACCAAGATGACAAGCCTAACTTTCCAGGAAAATAACATGATGGGATGGTTTTGTTGATCCCTAATGGGTCTTCTCTCTGATCCAGGAGCCTTGAAGCAGTACTGACGTCTTTACAATCAGTTGGCCTACTCAATAAATCTCTCCAAGTCATCTATGACAGAGTTATGCCTCCAAGAGGCATATCTAACCTCAAGTAGGAAGGATTTCTTCATGTCCCACAACACTCTGTCCCTCTTGGACATACAGAAAAGAGCGTTGAGAGCTTCACCTGTCTCCGCAGAACAGCTGTTTGAGGAGGGCACTCTTGCAATGACAGTGGCCTAGCACAAAGACCTGAACCAACCATGTGGGGACTTTATGTATATATAAACCGATGTTCTGTAATAAAGTTACTCAGTTGCTTTCATCCTGCCTTCTTAGTCACAGCCTCTCTCGGCCCGTCACATTGGTGACCCTGGAGTGACCAATGTGACGGGGCGAGAGAGGCTATGACTAAGAAGGCAGGATGAAAGGATCTGAGTAACTTTATTACAGAACATCGGTTTATATATACATAAAGTCCTTTTTGCCTGGACTTTATGTATATATAAACCGATATTCTGTAATAAAGTTACTCGGTTGCTTTCATCCTGCCTTCTTAGTCACAGCCTCTCTCGGCCCGTCACATTAAAAGGACATGTTTATTCAGGTCCCTATCAGAGCAAGGGGAGAGCGAAGATACAAAGCATAATATATAAAAAAAAAAAATGTTGTTACTATGTACGATCGTGTTACACACGGTTGGTGCAGGCCTGTCCAGCCAAAACCACTCCCCAAGCAGTCCTTGGATTAGTGGCAAGAAGAGACAGGCCTCCTCCATCCTTCAACATATAGGAAGCCAAAGGCAGTTTACCAAGGCCCAGAAATCCAGTTCTCATGTTCTTCTATGACCCAATGACAACATCAATTATTTTTCACCTTGACATCTGAAAGTAGGGGAAAGAGAAAGTCGAAGACAGTCGGCAAAGGTTTTCGTCCATAGGGCTACAGCCCTCATGTGTTTGAAGATAGGGGCCTGCCTATAACACCACTGGCAGGGCTGGGAGGAACTAGATCCAGATCTTTGCATTCTTCAGGTTGTGAGGTATGGGTACAGAATTTATTTCAGCCAACATTCACCCCTATCGAGCAGTCCTATAGCATTCAACTCATACCAAGAGTCGGAGAAGGGGAGAGCTCTTCGGGCTGGAGTTGAAAGAACTCGGAGGAAAGGATTTAAAGAAACAGCCTTGCTTCTGTCCCTCAGTTTCTACAGCCTTATATTTACCATAAAAATGTACCCAATTCTTAGACCCATCATAGACCTCTCTCTTCTAAATCATTTATAGTAGTGACAAAGACTCATTTCAAAATGAGTCTTCTCACTCAACCTGAAAGATGCCTATACAGTATCCAAGTTTCTATCCATCCTCAACCTTGACATCTACTGAGGCTTTTCTGGGAACAGGAGGTAGAGCAGTTCAAAGCTTTGGCCAGACTACACTACCACAGGTCCTCACTCTTATCATGGCACCTGTGGGAGCAGCCCTCCACAAGGGAAGCGTAAAGATGATGAAATGCTGTACTCGGATGACTAGCTAATCCTGTTGAACTCAGAACAGGAAGCCATCCACATGAGAGACATAGTCCTGATATTCTGCAACAGTCTTGGCATCCAGATATACGTAGAGAAGTCTGTCCTAGTCCCCAGTCAAGCTTTTAACTATGTGACGATAAGATCAACTTCGATTTTGAAGGCTTTCCTGGCACAAGATCTCATCTGGATACTACAAGAATGTACCACTTTTTTCTAATAACGCAGCCAAGCTGTTGATAAGATAGCATCTGGATACTACAAGAATGCACCACTTTTTTCTAATGACGCAGCCAAGCTGTGGATAAGACTTATCAGCCTCCTGTCATCTATAATCTTGGTTCCCAGAGGAAGGAGGAGATTCAGTTCACTGAACCACCAACTCCACAACCTTTGGGATCAAGAGGATGAGTCTTGTTAGGTTCAGTGGATAGAGATGCCCAGACAAAACCTTGTCTGATGGTTGGATCCTGTAGACCTTAACTAAGGTCTCCGATTGTCAACCCTCTCCTGGATGTCTTACCTTTTTCCAGTGCTTCAGTTCTGATGGGGAGCTTCAATAGGGGACCAGTTCTTGTCAAGATGTGGACGATGCAGGAATCTTGGGAATCCATCAGTTGGAGGGAGCGCTCAGCAATCCAGCTGGCTCTCTCTCACCTCGACCATCTGTGCACATCAAGATTTTTCCCAGTGTTCACCAACAACTCGACGGTTATTTCATATCTAACGAAGGAAGGAGGGATGGGGTCACAGACATTGGATGACTTCATGAAAGATTCTAGCCTTGGCAGAGGGGAAAAACATGACTTGTGGTAAAGTTGATCATGGGTAAATTAAAAGGACCAGATCCTGAGCTCAGAATGAATCATAAACCAAGTGGGGGAAAAATTAGATAATCTGTGGCCAGCAATCGTAGACATGTTTGCCATAGCAATGAACAACAGGCTTCAGGCGTACTTAAGTCTCCACATTGACCTGGGGTCAGTGAGAACAGATATGATGCTTCAAAACTGGAGCTATATTCAGAGGGTTCGCTTTCCCCCCGTATCCTCAGATAAGGAATATACTGTACTACTGAAACTGATGAAGTCCACAGGATGCAGTCTTTGGTTATATCCTACTAATGAGAAAGAAAGGTTTTCGGACCTCTTGAAGTTGTCATCAGTGGATACTCAAAGGAGGTTGCCTGTTGTACGGAATCTCCTCAAACATCATCATCAATACACTTTTCATCTCAGACCACAACCTTTTCAGCTGACAGCATGAAGACTATCCATAAATTTGCTAGAGCTTTGGGAGTCTCCAGACAAGTGGCCCAACAAGTTACCCATGCTCAAATGTCCTTCAGTTATATAAACTACCAGTACAAGTAGAAGATATTCAGAAAGTGGTGCAAGGGCTCCAAACACACTACTATATCTCAAAACTGACAGTTGTCAAGATAACAGATTTCTTGCTCTTCCATCATAGGTAAAATGCCTACATGCAGAGCTATGGTATCTTCAGTCTTCAAATTTGCCTTTAGGGAGATGTGTGAAGACCAAATCATTATAGATCTCATCAAGTCTTTTGATATATAATTGTTCCGTAACTGGAATACAAACCACGCTTTTTAATAGGGGCATTACTTTCGGTGTAGCTGAAATGACGAGCCATTAATCTTTAACGAGGGTTAACTACCCATACCGCTAGTTAGCGGGGCTTGGGGAGGGTAGCTTGCTACTGCCCCCCCCCCCATACACACACCTGTGATTAAGCTCACTTTGCTTTCGGCTCGAATGGTGAACGGACGTTGCCGCTCTTCATCCTCGCCGAATATTGGCAGCTATTAATGAGTTTTGTTTTTTCTTTTTCTCTTAGTGTGTGTGTGTCTGTGAAGTTGACTCTTGCGACCATGCGCACCTGCCCTGGACTCTCCAGCGGACCTTGTGGGACATTTATGTCGGCGGTAGAGACTGATCCTCACACCCTTTGTCCTTCATGCAGAGGTCAACGGTGTGATAGTGTAAATAAGTGCAATGAGTGTAGGGAATGGTCTTCCTCCCAGTGGGAGAGATTTGCGTGACGGCGGAAGAAGTAGTTCAAGCGGGATATTTTTCCTTCAAAGGTTTCTTTGAAGGAAGAAAAACCCAAGGCCTCTTCTTCCGTCTCCCAACCCTCCTCCGAAGCTCCTACTCGTTCGGTCTCTTACGAGAGCCCGTCGAGTAGTAGCATAGACTAAGTTAATATCGGCCAACCCCGGTTCTCGAGAGATGATGTTGCTTCCCCTAGTGAAGCAGCCCCACCTATCCTCCCGGTTGAGGCCTTGTCACTAACTCCCCTTTTACAGATTTGGTCTTCCTTGGGGCTTACGGGTCCGCCCTCCAAGGAAGCCTTGCTACAGTTCATCCACATGGGTGCTTCTGTTAAGCAATCATCGTCGCCATCAGAGGTAGATCCCCTGACCCTTGTCGACGTTATTGTGTCAGAGGTGTCTTATGCGGTATCATCCATCTCCTCTGCCACTCCAGACTCTACAGCGGTTGCTGCCGACTTAGTTTCCCCCCGTTCCTGAACATCCTTCAAGTGGGAAACTAAGTTCAACGTCTGTCTCTCCTGCAAGTGTTTCTCTCCATTGGGGGAGTTCACTTATAGAGACTCCTCTTCGAAGGACTGCTGTAGCCCACGGTCAGCTTGCTGATCCAACGGCCCCAAGAGGGCGCATTCGTCGGAAGGCACGCCTTTCACTTCGCCTTAGAGGTCTCCCTAAAAGAGGCACCTCTTTGGTTCATTATCATCGCAGCCGTCCCCTGCAGAGGAGCCTCCGGTGCATTCTGACCTTCATTCATCGATCGTCACTGCTCCTGCAACTAGTCTTGTGATTTCGGTCCTGGACCTCTCTGCCGATCGTTCGCGATCCCCTTCGGTGGATGGTCGCCCTTACAAAGGGCACGCCGACCATCCACCCTCCAGACCTACCGACCTGCCATCACCGTTCCTGTCACTGGTAGAGCCTATTGTAGCTCTACCAAAGTGCGCAGCTGCGCGCCATCGCCCTGCAGCTCACCATCCGACAGAACTTCAGCCCTCACCAGCAGCTCATCAGACTGCTCGTCACGCTACAGCTCTTCGGCACGCCCCTTCACCTGCTTGCCCTCATAGAAGGCAGCAAATTCATGCGCCTGCGCGCCAACGTTCTCCGGCACGTCAGCGCTCTCCTGCGCGCCACGCGTCCACGATCATCTGCGCACCCTGCGCTCACACACCTAGGGTTACCCATGCGCCAGTGCACTACAGCGCGCTTGCGCTCTTCTGCACACCCACCATCTCCTGCACGCCCACGATCTACTGCGTCTACGTGCTCACGATCTCCTACGCACCAGCGCCTACTTGCGCGCCAACGCTCTCCTACGTGCCAACACTCAACTGAGCGCCAGTGCTCTCCTGCGTGCCAGCCCTCTCCTGCGCGCCAGTCATCTCCTGCGCGCCCTTACTCTCCTATGCGCCAGTGCTCTCCTGCATGCCAGCGCTCTCCTACGCGCCGGCTCTCTCCCGTGTGCCAGCCTGTGCACCATTCATCTCCCGCGCGCCAGCGGTCCCCCGCGCACCAACCTGTGCGCCAACGAATGCCTGCGCGCCATTATTCTCCGGCGCACAAACACACTGTAAGTGAGACAGCAGGCACATTGCAGCCCTCACCTACCTGCCAACTCTCACAGGCGCGCCGGCGCTCTCCTGGACATTTGCGCTCTCCTGCGCGCCAAATATCTCCCGTGCGCACGCACAGACACATACGCGCGCGCCACCACTTGCCCACGCGCCAACTCTCACCTGCGCACACGCGCCAATACTCTCCCGCGCGCTGAAATTCTCCTGCGCGCCCACACACTCGCCAGTATTCTCATGCGCGTGCACGCGCACCAACAGGGACGGGCGCAGTGTCTACATCTGGCAAGGTCACCATCGCCTTATTCCCCTCCCCGCAAACGCATTCTAGCGCGCCCTGCGGGAGAAGGGAAACGGGCACAAGCAAAGGGGTTCAGGATCCCTAAACTGCCTTCTAAGGTGGACCCATCTATTACGGTGACTCGTCGTAAGGAACCTTTGGTTCCTTTCCCTTCAGGGGATCTGTCTGACAGTGCATCAGTCAGTCAGCAGCCTTGGTTCAGTGCCTTAGTCAGAGCTGTAACACAGGCATTCAAGCCCATCCTGTCTGACCGCTCATCAAAGCAACCTATAGCTCTGGACTCGACACGGAACCATGGCTTCCTCTACCCCTTTGAAGAGGAAAAGAGGAGTTTCCGATGCGGTCACTCCCCAGAGGGTGAAGCTGACTCCGTGCAGACCATCAAGGCAAGTCCCTCCAGTTTCTCCCCAGGGATACTCTCCCTCTCTGTCGGATGAAGACCATCCGTCACCAAGGGAAACCCTCTAAATGAGAAAATGTCTTGATGAAGTCATTGAGCATCAGCACGGCATTTTATTCCCGTGCTGAAACTTGGTGACGGGTAAGAGGGCTCTCGAATTTGGGCAAAATGCTCCCCCAGTTCGAATCTAAATTTCTCTCTTTCTCATCTTTTTCTTCCTCTTTATATTACTTCAACCTTCTCCTAATATAATAAACTTTCTTTCATGTTGCTGTCCCAACCCTATGAGTAAAATTTCCCATATATATGTATGTTTTTTTTATGGCGTAGATGTTTCTACATTTCTTATTGCCACTTGGGTGGATGTTGCTACATCCAGTATTGTTGCCTGCTTTGATGAATGGGAAAGGTGTCACGGTTGGGCGGTGTTTGTGCTCAAAGCTATATGTGAGAGTATTGGATGATCTCAGCCATCCCAAAGATGGTTTGGATCTTTTTGGCGGAATTATTCTCAAGTGTTGGGTCTTCGGAATCCAGGGGGATCTAATGCTTGGGATAGGACTCTCGGCTTTTGGCCGGAAGCCCATCTTTACAGATATGGGGAGGATGATTCCATAGTTTCTTGGTCTCAGTCGTAACCGGCAGGTTCAGCTTACACCTGTGCCTCTATATCTGTTTTGGTGCTATCCTTCGGGTAGGGTATGGAGTGGACCATCTGGGAAGTATACTCTCATTGTGCCAGTAGTGGAGAGTGCAAATTTCCTTCCTAACATGTGATGCCTTAATGTTCTCAAGCAGGTGAATCAAACTATTTAAAATATCACACTTCACTTTTCTTTAATGGATTCTTGTGACAACAACTCCACCTCCCTTGGATATGCTGACTCGCCCCCAGCACTGTTGATGACCTCTGGCAATTCATTTAAAGAAAATTCTGTTGACGACTTAGGAACTAAAAAGGACTATTCTTTGAACATTCGAAAAAAGGGTAATTTAGGTAACACAGGATAATTGAAAGTCCTCCACGTTACCCAAATCCCATTAGAAGCTAATTATGATGTGCTACATAAAATATTTGAGTACTATGGATTAATAAAAGAAATTAGAGTGAAACTTCAAGATGATAATTGGGATTCTTGGTTATCATTTAATTGTCATGAGGAAGCATTTAATGCAAGCTGTAACATTGTTAATATTAAAGTAGGTAATATGAGTATTAAGGGTGCTCTGTGTGATGGGGCAACTAAAGATCTGGATGTCTACAGACCAGCAGACTGGATTGATAAAGATATAACGTTAGATATGCCATCCCAAAGAAAGCCAAGACCACCAATGTGGCTTCTTGCTCAGTCTACAGGAGGTACGGAAAATTATTTCAAGATCTGCAAATTTCTTCAGAGGAAGGTAGGAACGATCGCACCTGGAGATATATCTCGATTCGGTAAGAAAAGTTACTTGATAAAGGCCAAGTCATACACACAGTCTGTTATATTGTCCAATTTGAAGACAGGAAATGATGATATAAAATTGGACATCAAACCCCATCTAAACTTTAGCTATGGAAGGGGAGTGGTTTTCAATAGGGATCTATATGAATTTATGGAAGAGGAGATATTGGCTATGTGTCCACTATTAGTGTGGAGAGTACATAAAGTACCTGGAACATCAATGATTGTTCTTACTTTCCAGGATGCTGATGTACCTTTCCACATAGATATAGAAAAAGAAAGGAATAGAGTTCAACCTTTTAAGCAGAAGCCACTGCATTGTTTTAATTGCTTTAGATTTGGGCATCCTACCAAAGTTTGCAACAATGATAAAATTTGTAATACTTGCTCCAATCTTTACCATGGAGAATGTGCACTTGAGGCTAGGTGCTTGAACTGCAACTCCACTCATAAATCTAATGATAGGAGCTACCAGTTTTATAAGTTGGAAGAGGCTGCTCTCAATAAATCAATTATTGAACATGTAAGCGTGGGGTATGCCAAGAGATTATTAAACAAATCTAATACTTATTCAAAGACATTAAAAACAGGAGAAAAAGTTCCTCGAGAATCATCTCACCCACCTACTACTGTAGGTAGTTCTCGAAAAAGGAATTCACCAATTACTGATAAAGTGCTGCATAACAAGACAAGAATATATCCTCCTAAAGATTTATCATTGAGTATCAACAAAAAGACATTGCCCACCACTATCAAACCTTTGTCCCCCATTACAATGGATAGTACTAACCTCTCCCAGGCCATATCCTTGCCTGATTTAATGGAGATTCCACCTGAAACCAAGTTATCAGCTGTACCTGTAGTGGGGAAGGTACAAAAGCCTGGTAGCTCACAACCTATTAATCGTAAAAGAGAGAGACCTCCATCTCTCTCACCCCCTTCCATAAGAAATGTTCAAGTTATGACATCAAATAAATATTATGTTTTGTCTGTTGATGTTTCTGATCAACCAGAAGATAATTTAAATGAATTGGAAATTCAAGTTGAGGTCCACTATCCCCTCAACAATTTGATCAAAAGGACAAAATGTAAATAATAAACACAAAACCCAATTTATCAAGACCCTCTCTAATAAAACCACCGGGAAGTAGTGTTAAATCAAAAATTACTAATGGGAAGACTTCATCCAAAAGTTCTTCCAAAAGATAAAACATAGTTCTTTCCTCCATTTTGCAATGGAATTGTTGGGGTTTAAGGGCCAAATGTGAAGAACTCAAGCCCCTAATTCATGAACATTCCCCCATAATTCTATGTCTACAGGAAAGTAAGCTTGATGCTAACACTCAGAGTCCTCGAGAGTATGTTAGCTATAGAACACCATATAATCAACAAGCAGGGAGCCATGGCGGGAGTCTCATATACGTTCGTCGAGATGTTCCCCATATACCCTTATCTATTCATACACCCCTATAGGCAGTGGTTGTACAAATTGATATAGGGAGAAAATATACAATATGCTCTCTGTACTTACCTCCAAATGATATTTCATATCATGATTTAGTAGAGGTCATTCAACAACTCCCTCAACCTTTTCTCTTGCTGGGAGATATGAATGGTAGACATCCTTTATGGGGTGATGTTTTGGCAAACACAAGGGGCAATATTATCTCATCAATTGTGGAAAATGAGGATGTGGGACTCCTTAATACAGGAGAGCCCACGCATTTCCATGTTCAGACAGGTACCTTGTCATGCATTGACCTTTCAATTGCCAGCTCTAACTGCCTTATTGACTTTGATTGGAGGACATTAGATGATTGGCATACTAGTGATCATGCACCAATCAATGGTCCGCCTATACAGAGATCGCCACAATGGAATCTTGACAAAGCGGACTGGGATAAATTTCATGAGCTAAGCGAAATTGAGGGGGATGCAGAACAGGTTGAAAATATCGATGATGCCATAGATTTACTGAATGGAACTCTCCATACAGCAGGAGTCAATTCAATTCCCAAAACAACAGGGTTATTCAAACGACGACCAGTCCCTTGGTGGTCTTTAGAACTAACTGCCCTGCACAGAGCCACAAGAAGATCTCTAACACGATTGTGTAGACACCGAACTGATAATTATATACAAGAAATGTAGAGCACAGTTCCGTCGGGCCATGAAAGAAGCTAGGCACCAGTCATGGGTGGCTTTTGTCTCCTCCATTAACAGTAGAACACCACCATCTTCTGTATGGAGGAAAATAAAGAAGATTGCCGGCAAATTTACCCCAAACCCACCACCAGTGTTGAAAGTGAACGGTCAGTATGTGACTAAAGCAAATGATGTGAGGAATGCCCCGGCCGATCATTTCTCAAATGTATCTTGCTAGTGTGTAGTAGCTCCTGGTCACCAATATAGGAACATTGAAGAAAAGAAAATTTCAAATTTTGCTACAGGAAGGGAAGAGTCATATAATTCTACTTTTACTGAAAGAGAATATGATTCGGCACTTTCCACTTGTAACGATACAGCCCCTGGACCTGATGGAATTCCATATGCAATGATTAAACATGTACATTTTATTACAGAGTTATTTATTTTAAGCATTATTAATAGAAAATGGCATGATCATAGTTATACAAGTGTTTGGGAACTAGCCATTATTTTAGCCTTTTTAAAACCTGGTAAGGACAAGTTTTTAGCAGCAAACTACCGACCTATAGCATTGACATCTTGTTTATGTAAAATCATGGAGAAGATGGTCAATGCAAGGTGATGTGGTACCTTGAAAAGAAGGGTATTTTATCACCCAATCAATGTGGATTCAGAAAACTGCATTCAACGACTGATGTGTTGATACGACTTGATTCCTCTATTTGTGAAGCGTTTGCTCCCAAACAGCACCATGTGACAGTCTTTTTTGACATTGAAAAGGCATATGATACCACTTGGAGATATGGTATACTTAAAACAATTCATGAATTTGGATTGAGAGGAGAGCTGCCACTATTTATTCAGGCATTTCTTTCATGTAGAGTTTTTCAAGTGAAAGTTGGGGAAACTCTATCAGAGAGTAAATGCCAGGAAGAATGAGTTCCTCAGGGTTGTGTGCTGAGTTTAACCCTTTTTGCACTAGCAATTAATGGGATATCCTCGACCATTCCCCGGGATGTTCTCTTAACATTATTTGTGGATGATCTCTCCATATCATTTGCTGGAGCTAGAATGGCAATGGTTGAGAGAAAACTTCAACTCTCAATTGACAAAATTATCCAGTGGGCCGATATGAATGGATTTAAGTTCTCGACAAGTAAAACTACTATTGTACATTTCTGTCGTATCCGGGGAGCACATCCAGACCCGGATATATACATTAAAGGTCAACAAATCCCATGTGTAGGGGAAGCTAAATTTTTAGGTTTGATATTTGATTGTAGACTTACATGGGTTTCTCACCTAAAAGCATTAAAAGCTAAATGTGTTGAGGCTCTGAATCTTTTAAAAGTATTGTCCCCTACATCATGGGGGCCAGACCGCAATACTATTTTAAAATTATACAAGGCCTTGATTTTTTCCAAAATTAGTTATGGATGTGAAATATACTCCTCAGCCACCCCCAGCCGACTAAGGATATTAGATTCAATACATCATGCTGGTATTAGATTGTCCACAGGAGCATTTAGAACCTCACCTATCCCAAGTCTCCTTGTTGATGCTGGAGAGTTACCTCTAGACCTTTACCGAATGTCCTCCATTATTCGGTATTGGTTTAGATTGCAAAGACTCCCTAATTCTTTAGCCTTTCAGACTGCAAGCCTTGTAAGGCACCCAACATACTTTGAGTTGCACCCAAAATCTCCTCAACCTTATGGCTTTCAGGTGAAACAATTATTAAACAGTCTGGATATAATTAGAAGTTAGGTACTTCCATTCAAGGTATCATCAATGCCTCCATGGAAATTACAAGAGATATCTTTTTGTAAATACTTTTTTGGAGTTAAGAAGAATATGACTGACCTAGAAGCCAGGTCTCTTTTTATCCCTTTTACCCCCAAAGGACGTACTGGTATGTTTCACAAAACCCATCCCTTTACCCCCATGGACGTACCGGTAAGTCCTTGCAAAAAAATGCTTGCTATAAAATTTTTTTTTTCATATTTTTGATATTTTTTTGAAAAAAATTCAGGCATTTTCCAAGAGAATGAGACCAACCTGACCTCTCTATGACAAAAATTAAGGCTGTTAGAGCAATTTAAAAAAAATATACTGCAAATTGTGCTGGGAAAAAAATAACCCCTTGGGGGTTAAGGGTTGGAAATTTCCAAAGAGCCTGGGGGTAAAAGGGTTATGGAACATGTTGAAGAACGCAGAGGATCGACTTTAATATATACTGATGGCTGCAAATCTGATGCTGGCATTGGATTTGGAGTACATAGTAATGATTTTAATTGTAGAGGTGCACTTCCTTTAACAGCTTCCATATTTACTGCCGAACTGTATGGCATATTAACCGCTATTGAGAAAATAGCGTTGGAGAAGGAGGGTAATTTTACAATTTTTAGTGATGCAAGGAGTGTCCTTCAAGCTTTAGAAGTTTTTAATTCTAGTAACCCTCTAGTTTTAAAGATTTTAGAATGGCTTTTTATTATTGGAAAGAGAGGTATAATGGTTCAATTTTGTTGGTTTCCAGCACATGTAGGTGTGTCTGGGAATGAGAAGGCAGATTCACTGGCAAAGAATGCTGCATCAGAGTTGCTGCCAAGAAGGTATCCCATTCCGTGGAATGATTTCCTACCTAACATCAAGAGATTACTTTGCAATACATGGCAAAAACACTGGGATAGTCTAGATGACAATAAAATGAGAGAGGTAACAAATGTCATATCACCTTGGAGGTATAACATGATGCCCCGAAAATGTGAGACGTCTCTTTGTCGTCTCCGTATTGGTTACACTCGGTTGACACAGGTTTGTGCTGAGGGACCAACACCAACCGTATTGTGACGACTGTTTAGTACCTCTAACAGTGAGGCATTTGTTGACCGAATGCCCCATTTATAATAACTTAAGGAATAGGTATTTGTTTGAGGCTCGAGGTGAGGGTGGCAGGTTCATCCTTGCCAAGATTCTTGGACATGATGTGTCCTACTATGCAAGTGGCATTTTTTTTATTTATTTCAGAAGCAGGTCTTTTGGAAACTATTTAATTTTTATAATGACATTCAACTTTTATGGTTTTAATTAAATATTCTTTTACTTTTTATATATATAAACTAAATGATATCGGCGTCAATGACCTTAGATGTCAGGATGCCTGAAAACTTTAAATCAATCAATCAATCACCAAGGGAACTTCGCGAGGAGAGACACTCTTCCATCGCACCAATGGAGGAAACCTCCCTTCACGCGGAGAATTCCCCTCAATCTGAGACCAGGAGGGACATGACACTCAGACCTTCGATGTTGGAGTCTTACCTCGTTCCCAGGAAGGAGTCCAAAGACTCCAAAACTCTGCCAAAGTCCTCCACTAGGGCTAGAATAGAGACAGCCAGCCACTCAAGGAATGTCCACGACTCACCCCTAGAAGAGCTCTTGGGGATAGAAGGAGACTTCACTGCGAGTCCTACATCAGGAAAAGACCAACAAGAATCAGAACTTGCATTCTGACAGGTTCTGACTCTAATGAGGGTTCTCAATGGGTTTTCCGACCCAGAGATACCCCCTCGAGAGGGCAAAGACACGGTCTTAGACCGCGTCTTCGGCACTCGGAAACCCTCAAAAACCAGTGCGGCCCTGCCCTGGTCTCAAGGGTTGAAGAGTACCAGGGACAAGATCTCCCAACAGCTCTCCAAGTTTGCCTCCTCCAACTGTGCCAGCTCTACGAACAAGCTCCTCCCACCTCCTCGCATACAGCAAAGGAGGTACTTTGAGATCCTGGAGGAACCCAGTTTAGCTCTTCCTCTTCACCACTCTCTGGAAGAGCTAACCAGGGGAGTCCCTCTTGAGAGACTCTCCAGACGGCAGGTCTTGTTCTCAGCAACTTAAGTCCTTAACCAGGTAAAGGTCACCAAGTACAGTATGCTATGCAAGCTACTTCGTTGCTGGACATCTGGTTAGGGACCTTAGGTATCCTGATACGATCCGACGATTTTTCCAAGGAGTGTACCAGGAAGGCAATGGAGACCTTTTTACTCTCAGGCACTCGCACGATCGAGTTTCTTGCCCACCAAGTCTCGAACTTGTGGGCAAACACTATCTTGAAACGTCGAGATGCAGTGTCTGAGAGGTTCCACCAACAGGTCCCAAGTGTCGAGATAAATAGGCTCAGACATTCCTTCCTAGAGGGGGCCCATCTGTTTGAGCCTAAGGATGTGGAACTTGCTGCTGAGAGGTGGAGGAAGTCTCATCAAGACTCCCTCCTCCATAGGGCTTTAACAACTAAGCCCTATAAACCTCCAGCACCTCAGCAGTCCCGTCCAACCAAGACCGTAACGACGAAACCAGCAGTGAAGATAGTGGTTTCTAATAAGCCCTTTCCTGTCAAGGATAGGAAAGGCAAAAAGTTCTTTAGGGGAGGAAAGAATCCTAGAGGGAGCAGCCGAGGCCGCAAACGCTAGGATAGGCACTCCCCCTGCGTTTCCACCAGTGGGGGGATGCCTACAAAGTTGCTCAGACAGGTGGAAGCAACTCGGGGCCGATTCCTGGACAATCTCCGTGATCTGTCTAGGATATCGCGTCCCGTTCATAATATCTCTACCTCCCCTGACCAGGATTCCAGTGTCAATAGACTCTCTTGCCATGGGATTGGCAAGGGGGCAGGCCTTTTGGGCAGAAGTCCAGACCCTGTTGAAGAAGAGCGCTCTCCAAGAGGTCCTCGATGAGTCCCCAGGCTTCTTCAGTCGACTCTTTCTTGTAAGAAAGGCGTCTGGAGGAGGCTGGAGACCAGTCATCGGCCTCTCAGCCCTGAACAAGTTTGTCAAACAAACTCCGTTCAGCATGGAGACAGCAGACACGGTCAGACTAGCAGTAAGACCTCAGGACTTCATGTGTACCCTGAACCTAAAGGATGCGTACTTCCAGATCCTAGTCCATCTGTCTTCAAGGAAGTACTTAAGATTCAGCCTAGACAACAGAAAGTACCAGTTCAAGGTGCTGTGCTTCGGTCTTTCCACAGTACCCCAAGTTTTCACCAGAGTGTTTACCCTAGTGTCATCTTGGGCACACAGGATTGGCATCCGTCTCCTCTGTTATCTGGACAACTGGCTAATCCTAGCAGACTCGGTGTCAACCCTTCTTCAACACAGAGACAAACTTCTGAGACTTTGCCAGGATCTGGGGATCATGGTAAATCTCGAGAAGTCTTCTCTGCTTCCTACACAGAGACTGGTATACTTATGAATGATCATAGACACCAATCTCCACAAAGCCTTCCCATCAGACGACAGGATAACAAGACTGAGAAAGGTCGCAAGACCCTTTCTCAGATGAGAAGAACTTCCAGCACAAACGTGGTTACGTCTCCTCGGTCACCTTTCATCGCTGGCCCATCTAGTTCCCAATGGTCGCCTCAGGATGAGATCCCTCCAGTGGCAACTCAAGTCCTGGTGGAATCAAACTCGCGATTCCCCGGACATCCGGATCCCCATGGGATCAGCGGAACTGACAGACCTCCAGTGGTGGGTGACAGACGAGAACCTACTAAAGGGAGTGGACCTTCTCGTCCTTCCCCCGGATTTGATGCTGTTCTCAGACGTTTCAAAGAAAAGGGTGGGCCCACGTGCTGCACCACACGACCTCAGGCCTCTGGTCAGAGTCAGAAAAGTACCTCCACATAAATCTCCTAGAGGTGAAGGTCGTCTTTCTGGCCCATCAACAGTTCCAACAGTTCCTAGCAGGCCACTCAGTGGTGGTGATGAGCGACAACACCACAGTAGTGGCTTACATCAACAAGCAAGGAGGTACTTTTTCGCAGCAACTATCCCATCTAACAGCAGAGATACTGAGATGGGCCGAAATCCACTCGATACCACTATCGGCACGCTTCATTCCGGGCAAAAGGAATGTGCTCGCCGACAACCTGAGCAGAGCATCTCAGATAGTGAGTACTGAGTGGTCTTTGGATCATCTAGTAGCCAACAAAGTCCTGACTTTGTGGGGTTCTCCGACTGTGAACCTCTTCGCAACGGCCCTGAACTTCAGGTTCCCGCTGTATTGTTCCCCCGTCCCAGACCCCAAGGCTCTCTGGCAAGATGCTTTCCAACAACGGTGGGACAACATCGACGTTTACGCCTTTCCCCCCGTTCTGTCTGATGAGGAGGGTACTCAACAAAACCAGAACATCGGTCAATCTTTCAATGACCCTCATAGCTCCGCTATGGCATCACCCAGAATGGTTTCCGGACCTTCTGCAGCTCCTAACGGAGCCCCCAAGGGAACTCCCTCCATGACACAATCTACTCAAACAACCACATGCCAACATATTCTACAAAGCCGTAGCTTCGCTACGACTTCACGCCTGGAGACTATCCAGCATCTCCTCTCTGAGAGAGGATTTTCGCAAGAAGTTGTGACTAGGATGGCTGTACTGTATACCTGCGTAAGTCATCAACAGCAGTCTACCAGGCAAAGTGGAAAGTTTTCTGTGGTTGGTGTCGTGGAAGGGGTATCTCTCCACTCGATGCTACTATTCCAGCAATAACGGAGTTCTTCGTGTATATGCGTGTTGAAATGCGCCTGTCAGTCTCGGCAGTAAAAGGCTGTCGCTCAACCTTAAGCTTCGCCTTCAGACTGAAAGGAAAGGATATTTCTTCATCGCTAGAACTTTCCTTACTCACACGGAGTTATGAACTTACCTACCCCTAGTCAGAAGTGAGACCTCCCCCATGGAACGTGGTTCGAGTTCTCAGGTCTCTTATGAGACCTCCCTATGAACCATTATGCCAGGCAACCGATCGCCACCTGAATTGGAAGACAGTGTTCCTGTTAGCTTTGGCTTCGGACAAGCGAGTCAGTGAACTTCATGGTCTCTCATACAACATCGCCCATTCAAGGGGATGGGGAGAGGTAACGTTCAGCTTCGTCCCTGAGTTTATTGCAAAGACTCAGAACCCGGGAGTAGTGGATCCACGATTCGACTCCTTCAGGATTTCTAGTCTCCGTACTGTAACAGATGACCCAGACCATCTCATCTCTTACTATGCCCAGTGAGGAGTTTGAGGCTGTATCTTAAGAGAACAGCCGCAGCCCGTCCTCATGTGCCTGCACTATTCGTCAGCACAGGGAAAACCAAGAAGAGGGTCACCAAGAACACCATCTCAGCGTGGATTTGCAAGGTCATAGACCATGCACTGAATCCAGACCCTCCTTCCTCATGTCACCCCAGAGCACATGATGTCAGGGGTGTAGCCACATCCCTGGCATTCAAGAGAAACTTCTCAGTGATGCAGGTTCTTCAAGCTGGTGTGTGGAATCGTCAGACCACATTCACATTCCACTACCTGCAAGACGTGACCCACAGGAGACTCAATATATTCTCTATCGGTCTTGTGGTGGCTGCACAACAGCTGGTTTAAAACCTCAAGCTCCTTATTGGACAAGTAGCAGAAGTTAGAGGGCATTGTTACCCGGTTTTAGTCTGCGTGAATGAAAAGGTTTGACTGGCCCTTATTCTTTCCTTCATTCTCCCCTCTTGGGGAAAGCAGCATTCTGGGTTCTCTGCATAGCTGACCTCAAACCACTGCAGGTAAACCATGCTACCTTGTGTACCTAGTATTCAGACTAATACTGTTGCGTCCCCATACCCTGATGAGATGGTATTGGGAAAGTCCTAGTTACACAGTTTTGCCTTCTACAGAACTCTGAATAACTTTACCAGGACAGTCACACTTCTACATACCTCAACACACTGCTTGCGTAGGTCGCGGACCTTGCGTAGCAAGGTTTTAGAGAGGTGCAGGGACTCCTTATTTCTTGAGTACTGATACACTCAGATAAGGAGCCCCCGGGTAAAAGCCAAAATCCAGATTGGCAGGGACGTCCACCCTTCCTAATGGGTGAGTCACCCCTATTAAATAGCGTGGTTTGTATTCCAGTTACGGAACAAATGACAAATTTGTTGATAATTTGGACTTTTCCTAACTATACAAACCTTAGCTATTTAACCAAACTTACCTGCTAGCCCTATCATCCTTGAAGTCCTACCTCCAAGCAAAGTGAGCTCAATCACACGTGTGGCGGGGGGGCGCGGTAGCAAGCTACTCTCCCGTACCCCCGCTAACTAGAGGTATGGGTAGTTAACCCTCGTTAAAAATTAATGGCTCGTCATTTTCAGTAATGCCCCTATTAAATAGCTAAGGTTTGTATAGTTAGAAAAAATTCAAATTATCTGCGAATTTGTCATGTTCCTAGAAGGGCAATTTCTGCTCCCTCATGTGACCTGGATTTGGTCCTTGAGGCTTTAACTAGAGAACCCTACAAACACTTGGCATCAACAGATCTTTAAAACTGTATTTCTGGGCTCCGACCTGTGCCGCCCAGTGAAATGCTCCTTTAGCATCATTTCTAAGGTATAAAACTGCTAAATAATACCAGAGAAAAAATTGCATAGGAATGCTAGGTGTGAACCCAGCTCGCTCACCTGAAAGGTGTCGGTATATTATAACAAGGGCGTGAAAATCACATGCAGAGGTCTCGTACCAATTAGAAATCTCCTCGTCAATATCCCCCAAATCAAGAGGAGCCGTCCCAAGTCCACCACAGACCGTCGCTACCAACAAGCCCACCCAAGTCCACCACAGACCGTCGCTACCAACAAGCCCACCCACGCCAATGACGTCACTCCTCATTTAGCATCGCTCTCGCTTTGTTGCTGTGATTTTTTCGCTGTGCTTTTTGGATTTTTACACCCTTTCTGCTCATGATGTCGGACTACCAAGCTTCCTCATCGAAGTTAAGTACCAGACTTATGTTCTCTGAGCTTTCGGAGGTAGCATTAACCTTACTTTTAGTGTTATTCATGTTTATTTGTTTCGCTATTGTTGTCGGCCCGCGATGCGGCGGCCATTTTAGTTCTTGCTACCTCCTAGCTCGTTCTTAACGATTTACATTTAGTCCTCCATACTATTTGTTATTCGTTTTGAACCTTGCGCTATTACCGATGCTTGAGCAGTTATTTTACTATTATTGTTATCACCATGGTTTTCCCATGCCGTGTTAGGTTATGGTGGCGCCCCTCTCGGTCAGTACCGTGAAGACGCCTTGTGCTGATATTTTAAGATTAGTTTTCTCTTCACGATTCTATGGAATCGCTGTTAATTAAGAGTTTAGTCATATTATCTGAGGGGGACTCTCGATCGGCAGTGTTTAACGTTGTTTAGTTTACCATTCGGTTGTATCCGTTCGGTGTTATGTTGGCACCCCTGTCCAGCCCTGGTCCTCCCCGTACTGGCGGGCGCGCCCTTGCATTTGTTTTGTTTTTCCCTGCCTTTCTTGCGTCCCTCTCTCTCATCATTATTTTATCAGCTTATCTTGCATGCCTTAACCTAGTTATTTTATTCCATGTTGTGATCATTCGTTATGTTAGTGTCTCGCGATCTTGGTCGGACAGGTTGGTACTCCTGTCCTCGCTCGACCTCTCGCATCGCCTCGTATCCACCTGTGGCTTTTTGGCTCCTCCCACTCCCTGATCTCGAGTATGCCTCCCCATACTCCTCTTCCCCTCTGGGGCTCCTCCCACTACCTGAGCCTGAGTATGCCACCGCCTACACCCCATCCCCCCTGGGGATACCTGCTGTCTCTTGGAGACCTAGAGTCAGCTGTTCGGGTTCTCGGCCGATCCCTCTCGTCTGTACGCCCGACCTCCCACCCCCCCTCTCCATCCCTCCCTGGGATACCGCTTGACTCCTTGCCTTATCAGAGCCTAGATCTGTTACACTTGCGAGTTACTCACTTCCTTCTGCCACAGCCGGATTCCCGCCCTCTTCGATTGGCCATCAGGAGATCGGGAGTTTTGGTTGTCCCTTTGGTTGTGAGCTCTCGGTTCATCTCCCATGCGGGATATTACATGGTTTTATTGAGTGTTTATTACTTAAGGTTCCTCTTGTAGGGAGTCCACCCCCCCCCTACCCCGGTAGGTCTGGTGCCTGTCTCCCTCTCGCAATTGTCTCTCCGGAGCCAACGTAAACATGTTATGTTAACCTTATATCTCTACGTGATCACTCTCTGATGCCTAAGGGATATTATCTCCCTTACCCTTACCCGGAATGATCTCACCATACACGGAATTCCCTTATTTATTATTAACTTAATCATTAACTTATACGGTTAATCTCAATTATTGTAAGTTAACTTAATTTGTATGCTTTTTTCTCCCGGCCCTACCGGGAGGACCTCATATAGTATCCTAATGCTAACGTTACTTATCGTTTACTTTAGTCCCGGCACACCCGGGATCCCCGTAGGATACTGAATTACCTATGATAGGCCTACTTATGTTTCCTTTATATTACAGGTTGTTCGCTGTATGATGACAGCCTGTGCGGCCGTTCTACAGCAAGCATGCGGACATGATGTGTGCAGGTCACACGCCCACTGCTCGGTCCACGTCGGCGATTTAACTGTTTGGCACCCCGACAACTGTGTGGTCTGCTATGACCTTGTCTCAATTCTCACTTCGGACTCAGTAAGTGTTCCTACCGTTATTATACGTTATAGTTTTACTTAGACTAATTTCGGGATTTACCTGCTATCCGGTTACATTCTAATTTAAAATTAGTCATAGGAGTCTCTAACGACGCATGCGTTCGGTTTATTCACCCTCTCGGTGTTCTCTAACTCCCTTTCATTAGTAACGGTACCTTCTCTTTCAGAGTTCACAGTCTTCCAAGTGTACAGCCTTGGCGACTCTTAAGGTATGGGTCGGCGGGTTCGCCCGCAATGTCAAGGCCCGGCACCCCTACGTTCTCTCCAAGGAGATGTGCACCCTCCTTTATCCAAACGCCAAACATTCAGCGACGGTTCCTAAGGAGGTGGCGGATCCTATCACTGCCGGGATAACTGAACAACTCCTCTCCGAAGACCCCGGTGTTCCGGGAGAATCCATCACCAGTGACGTAGCTGCTATGAACTTGGACGTCGAACCCATGGCCTTGGATGAGCCAGACCCAGGTAGGACTGTAAGTGAGGCAAGTGTGTCCCGGTCTAAGATCTCTGTCCTTAGTCCGGCCTTTTCTACATCTTTTACTTCTTCCTTTCCGGGGTTCTCTGGACGACACCCCACTGATGTCAGCAACCCTCCTGTGTTGCCTAAGGTTAAGTCGTCACGCAAACCCCTTACTAAGACCCGCAGAAAATCCAATGCGACGAAATCGCCCAGAACCCCTAGGACTTCGTCCTCACGAGTTTGGTCTTCCAAGGTCCCTGTGGACCCAGTCACGCATGCTCCTCCCACCCCGGAGTCGAGAGTGACACCCGGCTTGCAACATACACAGTCGGCGGTAAACGCCCCGGCGCCTTCCTTCGACGTTTCGGCCTTTTCCAACACCTTGGAACGCCTGGGTTCCTTGGTTAATACCCTCGTCTCGAAGGTTCAAAACCAAGAGTCTCTCGTCGAGGGTCTCATGCGCTCCGGTCTGCCCCAACAGCAGCAGTACGCTATTTTGGATGCCTCGAAACTCCCAGAGTTTGTCAAAAACAACCCGTGGAAGTTAGCAATTCATGCACCCTTTAAGGATGGGATGTTGACCATCGAGGGTTTTGGCACCCGGCCGGTGGAAGATTTTGAGTTCTACCCGCCGGGTTTGCAGTTTTCTTTCCCTGGCTTCGCCCGCCTCACTGAGGAGGCTCTGGTCCGCCTGGACAAAGTTCCTAGGGAGACCGTAATTTACCCTAAAGAACAGGCCCAATCCACTTGGGTTCGGACCTTAAATGAGCTGGAGTGCGGCAACACGATGCTCACTCCTTTTAAGAGCTCTTACACCATGTTTGTAGCAGACGAGCGCACCCTTACTCCGTGTGTCACTAAAATCATGGACCTTGCCATGCAGGCCGTGAACGAAGACAAGCCATTACCGCAGCTGCGGGAGACAGACTTGACTTCCCTTGTTTTCCCGGGGGACCATGAGTGCTGGACTGGTGCCCCAGCCACATTTACTGTGGGTAAACTGAGCCCTGACTGCGCCTCCACTCAATTTAGTGAAAGAATCCCCAAGCTCCCGGAGTCCCTGAGTATGAGGCTCGTATGCGCCTGAGTCGCTCGATTAACTCGGCAACTATGGCGGAATTGACCTCCTTTCTATATGAAGAGGAACCCCTCTTCAAAGTGCTAACAAAGTCGGTGCTCCACACCTTGTTGTCGGATGCTTACGACTTCCTGGCAGCTAGGCGCCGCTTCCGCAAACATGTCTTAGCAGAAGCCACCATCAGGCATGAGCCTAACAGGCTCATTAAGGCCCCAATCTGGGGTACGGACCTATTCCCTGAAGATCTGGTGAATAGCGTCCTCAGTGAAGCGGCCAGAGTTAATCAGAGCCTCAAGGTTCGTTGGGGTCTGGTCCCAAAACGTAAGTTTGAACCTGTTGCTCCCCAATCTCGCGGCAGGAAGAGACTGAGGCCTTTCCCCTCTTATCAAACCCGGTAGCCCCAGCAGATGGTTCAACCGGTCCCATTAGCTCAGGGAAACCTCCCTTCCACATCAAAGGGCTATCACCAACAACAGTACGTGTTGGTTCCTCAGGTTCAGTTAGCCTCTGCTACCTATGCTTCCCCGGTCTACAACCCCACCTTTGAGACTCGGGGGGCCTCTCATGGATATCAGCGTACCAGAGGCTCTGGCGCAAGAGGCACCTTTCCGTGCCAGAGGTGGAAGGATCACCCCTCGAGGCCGAGGTCTCCGCAGAGGACGAGGAGGTAAATCCTCCACGAATTATTGAGACATTCCAGGTAGGGGAAGACTCTACATCTTCTGGAAGAACTGGACTTTCAGCAGTTGGGCACTCAGTATAATTTCCAAAGGTCTGGGGTGGAGTTGGATAGAAGGGCCCCCTCCACCAACCAGTTTTTACCAACACCCAACAAAAGAGTTAGCCTTGTTCGCAGACGATCTGCTTCAAAAGAATGCAATCTCAAAGGCACGTCACTTGAAATTTCAAGGTCGCTTGTTCAGCGTGCCAAAAAAAGACTCGGACAAAAGAAGAGTAATCCTAGACCTGTCCCATCTAAACTCTTACATTCAATGCGACAAGTTTCACATGCTAACCGTCTCTCAGGTGCGGACCTTACTTCCCCGTGGGGCCGTCACCACCTCTATCGATCTTACCGATGCCTACTATCATGTTCCGATAGCAAGACATTTTCGTCCGTACCTAGGCTTCAAGCTAGGCAAACAAGCATACACCTTCAAAGTAATGCCATTCGGACTAAATATAGCACCCAGAATATTCACCAAACTGGCAGAGATGGTAATACAAGAATTAAGAACCCAGGGAATTCAGGTAGTAGCGTACCTAGACGACTGGCTCGTTTGGTCGAACAACGTCGAGAACTGCCTGACGGCAACAAACAAGGTCATATCATTCCTTCAACACTTGGGGTTCCGGATCAACTTCGCGAAATCTCGCCTAGTCCCGAAGTTGACCTTCCAATGGCTAGGGTTGCAATGGGACCTAAATTCCCACACTCTATGCCTTCCATCGGCCAAAAGAAGAGAAATAGCAAAGAACACAAAGTGTTTTCTCAAGGACAAATTGACGTCCAGAAGAAACCAAGAGAGGATTCTGGGTGCCCTCCAGTTTGCCTCAGTGACAGACATATTACTGAAGGCCAGGTTGAAAGACATAAATCGGATTTGGCGTTCCAGGGCGAACAAGAGGTGTCGAGACAAAAGAGCTCGTCTCCCTCCAATCCTAAAGAAAAGGCTCCAACCATGGACATTGGTCAAAAACTTGACAAAATCCGTCCCCTTGCAATATCCACCTCCAAAGCTGGTCATTCACACGGATGCCTCCCTAACAGGCTGGGGGGGATACTCCCAGTTCAAGAAGACCCAAGGTCTTTGGTCACCAATGTTTCGCCAGCTTCACATAAACGTTTTAGAAGCCATGGCAGTGTTCCTCACTCTGAAATGCTTGACCCTAGCCAGAAACCAACACATCAGATTGGTTCTAGACAGCGAAGTCATAGTTCGCTGCATAAACAGAGGAGGCTCCAAATCAGGACACATAAATCATGTGATGATAGCCATTTTCTCCTTGGCAACATCCAACAAGTGGCATCTGTCAGCAGTCCATCTGGCGGGAGTATGCAATGTAGTGGCGGACGCTCTGTCCAGAACGACCCCGCTAGAGTCGGAATGGTCCCTGGACCTCAAGTCATTCAAGTGGATTCTATCCCAGGTTCCGGGCCTTCAGGTGGACCTGTTTGCGACAGAGTCCAACCACAAACTAGAGTGCTACGTAGCCCCCAACCTGGACCCCCTAGCCTATGCCACAAACGCAATGTCACTGGATTGGAACATTTCGGAGAAGATTTATCTATTCCCTCCAATCAACCTGTTGATGAAAGTATTGGACAAGCTCAGAACTTTCAAGGGGCAAGGGGCTCTAGTAGCCCCCAACTGGCCCAAGAGCAATTGGTTCCCCCTGCTGATGGAACTGGGTCTCCGCCCCCGGCGGATCCGGAATCCAATACTAACACAGACAGTACAAACTTGCACTGTGTTCGCTTCCTCAAACGCTCGTAGTGCCCTAACTTTATGGACTTTATGAAATTCGTGGCCCAAAGAGGCGCAGATATTGACCCTCAAAATACTTTATTTTTGGAATCAGATAAGAGGGAGTCCACCCTTCGACAATATGACTCTGCTGTCAAGAAACTCGCCAAGTTCTTAAAGGACTCAAAGGTTGAGAGAATGACTATGAACCTAACAGTAACCTTTTTTAGGACTCTATTTGAATCGGGCCTAGCAGCTAGCACTATTACTACCATTAAATCGGCCTTGAAAAAGATTTTTCAGATTGGATTCAATATTGACCTTACGGATTCATACCTCTCTTCCATTCCTAAAGCTTGTGCCAGATTGAAACCATCAACTCGTCCTACCGCAGTTTCCTGGTTTCTGAATGATGTTCTAAAATTAGCTTCTGACACTCCTAATGAATCATGTGCTTATATCCCATTATTACGGAAAACCCTATTCCTAATGAGCTTAGCCTCTGGCGCCAGAATTTCGGAGCTTTCAGCCTTGTCTAGAAATCCAGGCCATATTGATTTTCTCTCATCAGGAGAAGTTCTACTCTCCTCTGACAAAACATTCCTGGCAAAGAATGAGGACCCCCAAAATAGATGGTCCCCCTGGAAGATTGTTCCCCTTCCACGGGATCCATCCTTATGCCCAGTTACGACTTTGAAAGCCTACCTAAATAGAACTTCCACTAAGTCCTCGGGGCCCTTATTTATTAGAGAGAACGGAGGAACCATCACCCTTAAAGGGATCAGACAACAGATTCTGTATTTCATTAAACAGGCTAACCCTGAATCATTCCCACATGTCCATGATATTCGAGCTGTAGCTACTTCTATTGATTATTTCCATCACATGAAATTTGATGACCTCACGAAATATACAGGCTGGAAGTCCCCAACAGTTTCCAAACGCCACTATTTAAAACCTTTGGAAGCCCTAAAATTTGCTACAGTGGCAGCAGGAAATGTGGTTCCTCCTGATCATCATGAATCTTAATCACTAAGTCTTGCCCTCCCCCCCTTTTTTTTCTCTTCCCCTTACCTGCCTCACTTATTGTCCCTACAGTGGTTTGGTTTATCTTTTGGATCGCACCCTTCAGTTGCATCCTTATGTACAGTCCTCAACAATTTATAATTTTTGTCCATGATCACTTTTATTCATTCGAGATTGTTATATTTTATCCTTACAGTAATCTAATTGTTTTGAAATTGTCCTGGTATTCTCTTAGTTGGGACCTTATTTTGATGCTTATGTTTTTCTCCTATATAACCTAGGATTATATATTCAGTTTGCATCCCACGTTTTATACTTATATTGCATTTATATTGTTACGTAAGGAGTTTTCTCATTTATCTCGAATACTTTGTATTTACATTTAACGTGTATTAAATCATGTTTGTGGTATGTTTGACTTTAATTTTCTTTTTCACTTAATATTTTGGTTCCAAGTTTGGGACCATTTCTCTGGTACTATTTCACTGGGCGGCACAAGTCGGAGCCCAGAAAAGGGATTTTGACGAAGGAAAAATCAATTTCTGGGCGAGAGACCTGTGCCGCCCAGTGAACCCACCCTCTGCTCGCCCTCCCTGTTGGACCCAAACTTGGGTGCTATGAGGAGTGACGTCATTGGCGTGGGTGGGCTTGTTGGTAGCGATGGTCTGTGGGGGACTTGGGACGGCTCCTCTTGATTTGGGGGATATTGACGAGGAGATTTCTAATTGGTACGAGACCTCTGCATGTGATTTTCACGCCCTTGTTATAATGTACCGACACCTTTCAGGTGAGCGAGCTGGGTTCACACCTAGCATTCCTATGCAATTTTTTCTCTGGTATTATTTAGCAGTTATATACCTTAGAAATGATGCTAAAAAAGGAGCATTTCACTGGGCGGCACAGGTCTCTCGCCCAGAAATAGATTTTTCCTTCGTCAAAATCCCTTTATTATTTTCATTATTATTATTATTATTATTATTATTATTATTATTATTTTTATTATTATTGTTATTATTTATTATTTATTATTACCTCTGCCAACAAAGTGGAAGGAGGTTATGTTTTACCCCCTGTTGTGTGTGTTTGTGTCTGTTTTTTTTTTTTTTTCGTGAACAGCTTTCTGGCTACAATTTTAATCATAGAGTAATGAAACTTGCAGGGATTAGCTGTTATGTAAAAAGCTGGAGATGAATAAATTTTGGAAGGTCAAGGTTAAAGTTCAAGGTCACAGTCAAGCAAAATGTCCAATTCACGTAATCAGCCATGAGTTTGGACATCATTGTCACATGCACATCAAACTTGGTTCATATTTGAGTGTATGAAAATCCATGCCAATTAATACATGTTAATGTTGAAGGTCAAGGTCAAGGACAAGCAAAAGGTCAAATTCTGGTCGTCAACCATATGGCTACAATTCTTAAAGTAATGAAACTTGCAGGTATTTTAAACTTTTATGTAAATAGGTGGAAATGATTGATTCTTGGAAACGCACGCTGGTTTCGAGAAATAATCTGCCATAGCGGAGTTCTGCACTCTGAGTACTTTTCTAGTTGGAAGGAGGTTATGTTTTACCCCATTGTTTGTGTTTGTTTGTTTGTTTGTTGGTTTGCTTGTGAACTGCTTCCTGGCCACAAATTCAACCCTAAAGTAATGAGACTTACAGATTATCTTTTGTGTAAAAAGCTGGAAATGATTAAATTTTGGAAGGCCAATGTCAAAGGTCAAGGTCATGGTCAAGCAAATGTCCAGCACATGTAATCAGCTATAGTTTGCACATCGTTGTTACAGAGACTTCAAACTTGGTACATATCTGAGTGCATGAAAATTTACGCCAATTAATACATGTTAAGGTTAAGGTCAAGCACAAGGTCAAGAAATAAGCTGGCTGTGGTAGAGGTCTGCACTCTACTGAGTGTCCCTCTAGTTGTTATTATTGTTTAAGCTACTGCCCTGTTGTTAACCAATTATCTTTTAAAGATTTAGTAGCTGTTCTAGCTCTACTGAAGATATACCCCTATTTTAAAATAAAATTACAAATTACTTTTAAGATCTTTTATTTTTCAAATATCTCATTCCTCTTTCCAGTCAACTATCCCAGAGCCATAGATTTCAGTAACCCAGAAAGTGAAGGATTACCAGGCACACGAAATTTTTACTTAGACACAGAAGATAATGTAAAAGTTGGAGTATGGTAAGTTTTTCATTGCATGAAATAAATTCAAGTTATAGATTGTAATTGTCATACAGATTTGATGCACCATTTCAGTGGGACATTAAAATCTCAAGTAAGACTACTACAGTATTACCCTATACATTACAGTACTATTGCTGTACTAATTGCAGTATTTAAAAGTAGTATTTTTTTTTACTGATTGGATAAACACTTTAATAATCTTTAAAAAGATTTCAAAAGGTAGAAGCTGTTAGTTTTTTTTGATAAAAAGTATTTTTAGCTTTAATGATAAGGGGTTTGTTTTTAAATTCTTAAGAAATGTTTAGATTTTACATGAAATTGTTAAAGCTAGCAATACAGGGTTCTGATCTGCTAACTGAATATTTGGACACCCTTTCTATATGAAAATTTGACTCATAAATATAAAGGGAAATGTTGAATATGATCCTTTGCCACAGTGTATGTTGGTATCGTGTATAGGTTCAAGTATTATGAAAATGATTTGACTTTCACCTGATTTTCTATCTGATATAGGCACATTCTACCAGAGTCGCTTCTTACCTCAATCCCAATGGAGACTACTGAGAAAGATGCCTGGTTTGAAAATTCTCTTGGTGATCACAGGCCAGTCATATTGTATCTGCATGGGAACACAGCTTCAAGAGCAGTTGCTCATAGAATAGAGTTGTATAATGTGCTTAGGAAAATGGACTATCATGTTGTAGCCTTTGATTATAGAGGTAAGATGCTTGCCTATTATCATACTGTGTTACTTAGTAACCTTTTTTATTTAAAGAAAATTGGGACAAATAGCCATTTCCATGGTAGACATAAAGGTAACATTGAATAGTACAAATTTCTCTCTCATTATTTTGAAATTTATGTATATGCATATATGACTCATTCTTATTATTTAGCACATCATTAGGAAATGCAATACAGTCATATCTGTATGAACAGAATCAGTGCTTGCAAATTGCAAAAATTCACAAATTAAGAACATTTAAATTTGCCTTTAAAGTTTGTGTGCAGCCACCTGCTTGGACAGCTGCATGATTCATCTTTTTATCTGCTAATTCTATAACCTTTTGTCCCGCTCATGCAGCTGGTCATGGGGTAGTATTTTTTATGCTAAAATTATTTATATCCTGTAGTAAATGGGCACCAACTTCATTTATGGCATGCATTGGCTCTATTGGTTTTGGCCTTGCCTTTATTTTTAAGAGTCGTGAGTTTGATCTATTTGTGAAGTGAAAATCAATTTTTATTGCACATCTGATTATCTTTGCATTTTAATTTTCACATTTATTCAGTATGGTTAGTCAATTGGTTAGGATGATGAAAACTCAGTAAGTACTGCACTGTAGTTGTTCAGTGGCTACTTTCCCCTTGGTAATGGTAGAAGAGACTCGTTAGCTATGGTAAGAAACTTCTAGGAGAAGGATACTCCAAGAACAAGCCATTGTTCTCTACTCTTGGGTAATGCCATAGCCTCTGTACCATGGTCTTTCACTGTCTTGGGATAGAGTTCTCTTGCTTGAGGGTACACTTGGGCATACTGTTCTATCATATTTCTCTTCCTCTTGTTTTTTTAAGGTTTTTTTAGTTTATATATAGAAGATTTATGTTAATGTTATTGTTCTTAAAATATTTTATCTTAATTTTTCATTACTTCTCTTGTGGTTTATTTATTTCCTTATTTCCTTTCCTCACTGGTTTATTTTCCTTGTTGGAGCCCTTGGGCTTATAGTATCCTTCTTTTCCAACTAGGGTTGTAGCTTAGCAAGTAGCAACAACAACAAAACAACAACAACGGTAATAATAAAGGGATTTTGACGAAGTAAAAATCTACTTCTGGGCGAGAGGCCTGTGCCGCAAAGGGAAATGCTCCTTTTGCATCATTTCTAAGGTATATAACTGCTATGAATTACCAGAGAAAAAAGTTGCATAGGAATGCCAGGGTTGAACCCAGCTCGCTCACCCATATAAGGTGTCGGTATAATACTGGGGCGTGATAAATCACAACCAGATGTCTCGCGCCATTTAGATATCTCCTCCTTAATATCCCCGTTACAGCGAGGTGCCGTTCAACACCCACCACTGAATGCTACTACCACCATCTCAACCCACGCCAATGACGTCACTCCTCATAGCACCCAAGTTTGGGCCCATTCTGGGAGGGAAGTAGAGGGAGGGTTCACTGGGCGGCACAGGTCTCTCGCCCAGAAATAGATTTTTCCTTCGTCAAAATCCCTTTTCTGGGCTCCACCTGTGCCGCTCCGTGAAATAGTACAAGAGAAATGGTCCCAAAACTTGGAACTAATACCTGAGGGGAAAGTAAATTAAAGTCAAAATAACAAAAGGATAGATGGGTAAGTAACAAATGCAGCAAAAAATTCCAAACTATGGAATGACAAAGTGAATGCAAGGTAAGATAATAAACTGCAAGATCAATTGATAATTTACAATCCTGAGGGTAAAAACAACAAAGATCAACTCATGGGAGAGAAAGGCTAATTACAGACATGATAAAATAAAAATGCACCATAAGGGTGTAGCTCAGGTAAAAAACAAAACCAAAACTAAAGTAGGGACAATAAGTAAGGCAGGTAGGAGGAAGGAGGATAGAGCAAGACATTGTGATTATGAATCATTACTTTCAGGAGGAACCACATTCCCTGCTGCCACTGTATCAAATTTTAGGGCTTCCAAAGGTTTTAAATAGTGGCGTTTAAAAACTGTCGGAGACTTCCAGCCTGTATATTTCGTAAGTTCATCAAAGTTCATGTGGTGAAAGTAATTAATAGAAGTAGCTACGGCTCATATATCATGAACGTGAGGGAATGATTCAGGGTTAGCCTGTTTAATGAAATATAGAATCTGTTGTCTGATTCCTTTCAGGGTGATGGTTCCTCCATTTTCTCTAATGAATAAGGGCCCTGAGGACTTAGTGGAAGTTCTATTTAAATAGGCTTTCAGAGTGTTTATTGGACATAACGATGGATCCTGAGGAAGTGGAACAATCTTCCAGGGGGACCATCTGTTCTGGGGGTCCTCATTTTTGGCTAAGAACCTTTTGTCAGGGGAAAGTAGGACTTCCCCTGACGAGAGAAATTCAATATGTCCTGGATCTCTAGTCAAGGCTGAAAGTTCTGATATTCTGGCGCCAGAAGCTAGGCTCATTAGGAACAAGGTTTTCCTTAATAAAGGAATGTAATTACAAGACTCGTTGAGAGTGTCAGAAGCCAACTTAAGTACATCATTCAGAAACCAGGAAACTGAGCTAGGGCGAGTTGATGGTTTCAGTCTGGCGCAGGCTCTCGGGATTGATGAGAAGTATGAATCTATAAGGTCAATATTGAAACCAATTTGGAAAATCTTTTTCAAGGCTGATTTAATTGTAGTAATAGTACTGGCCGCTAGGCCTGATTCGAATAGAATTCTAAAGAAGGTTATGGTCAGATTCATAGTCATCATCTCAACCTTTGAGTCTCTTAAAAACTTTGCGAGTTTTTTAACAGCCGAATCATACTGTCGAAGGGTGGATTCCCTTTTATCTGATTCTAAAAATAGGGTATTTTGAGGATCAATATCTGCACCTCTCTGAGCTGCAAATTTCATAAAGTCCATAAAGTTAGGGCACTCTGAATTTTTGAGGAAGCTAACACATTGCGAGTTTGTACTACTTGTGTTAGTATTGGATTGGGTATCTGTCGAGGGTGGAGACCCAGTTCCATCAGCAGGGGAAACCAATTGCTCTGGGGCCAGTTGGGGGCTACTAGAGCGACCTGGCCTTTGAAAGTTCTGAGTTTGTCTAACACTTTCATTAACAGATTTATTGGTGGGAATAAGTAAATTTTCTCCCAAGTGTTCCAGTCCAATGACATTGCGTCTGTGGCGTAAGCCCGAGGGTCCAGGTTGGGGGCTACGTAACACTCTAGTTTGTGGTTGGACTCTGATGCAAACAGGTCTATCTGAAGACCCAGAACCTGAGATAGAATCCATTTGAATGATTTTAGGTCCAGTGACCACTCCGACTCCAGCGGAGTTGTCCTCGAAAGTGCGTCCGCCACTACATTCCGTACTCCCGCTAGATGGATTGCTGACAGATGCCACTGGTTCGATGCTGCCATGGAAAATATTGCTAACATCACATGGTTTATGTGGCCTGACTTGGAGCCTCCTCTGTTTATGCAGTGGACTATGACTTCGCTGTCTAGAACCAATCTTATATGTTGGTTCTTGGCTGGAGCCAGTCATTTTAGAGTTAGGAATATCCCCATGGCCTCTAAGACATTGATATGAAGTTGGCGGAATACTGTCGACCATAGTCCTTGGACTTTCCTGTACTGGGAGTATCCCCCCCAGCCTGTTAAGGAGGCGTCTGTGTGAATGACGAGTCTTGGAGGCGGATATTGTAAAGGAACGGATTTTGCCAGATTTCTGACCTTTGTCCATGGCTGAAGTCTTTTCCTCAGAATTGGCGGAAGTCGAGCTCTTTTGTCTCGATATTTCTCGTTTGCCCTGGAGCGCCATACAGTGAACCCTCGTTTATCGCGGTAGATAGGTTCCAGACCCGGCCGCGATAGGTGAAAATCTGCGAAGTAGTGACATCATATTTACCTATTTATTTAACATGTATATTCGGACTTTTAAAACCTTCCCTTGTACGTAGTACTGTTAACAAAGTACCCTTTAATGTACAGAACACTTAATGCATGTACTACAGTACCCTAAACTAAAACAGGCACAAATATTAAAGGCGATTTTATATCATGCGTTTCCTAAACACCTAAAAAGCACGATAAAAAATGGCAACCAATGTTTTGTTTACGTTCATCTCTGATCATAATGAAGAAACAAACTCGTTTAGTGTACACATATATGTATAGGTTAGTTTTTGCATCGATTATATTGATTATACAGTATGTTGATTTTGTTATTACCAATGTTTTACTTAATTTTTCTTAGGACTTCCAAATGAAATGTTTTTTTTTATGACGCCGCCTGAAACGACGGCGTCATAAAGTACTGTACGCTCAGTAAACAACCACGCTCAGAACAAACAAGGCATTTAACGCGCATGATGAAAGTGATAAATAATGATACAGTATTTACAGTAAAAGCATTTACAAAATATGTTACCTTACAAATATAATTTACCGTATCTATATAAAATCATACAGTACTGTACAGTACATATTGTACGTAGCAAAGCAGGAAAACAATTTACGAGAGAGAGAGAGAGAGAGAGAGAGAGAGAGAGAGAGAGAGAGAGAGAGAGAGAGAGAGAGAGAGAGAGAGAGATTGTTTTACGTACGTACTGTAAATGTAAATTTTAAACAAAAAAAATCAATTTACGAGAGAGAGAGAGAGAGAGAGAGAGAGAGAGAGAGAGAGAGAGAGAGAGAGAGAGAGAGAGAGAGAGAGAGAGAGAGAGAGAGAGAGAGAGAGATTGTTTTACATACGTAAATGTAAATTTTAAACAAAAAAAATATGATAGGTTACAACATGTAGACTTTTAAAACCTTCCCTTTAACTTAATGCATACAGTACTAAACTATAAAACAGGCACAAATATTAAAATGTTAGAATATTAAAGTAAAAAATAAAGATTGTTACTGTACTCACCACGAAAGAAGTTCAAGAAAAACTTGAATGATGATGGCGATGAATTTGCTGCACAGTAGAAATGATGATGATGAAGCTGATGATGTGTTCTACTGTGCAGCCAATGATAGTATTTTACGTCTCTTCAGACGGAGGTGTCTTTTCCTGGGACACCTCTTCAACTTCTTCAATTTCTTCCGAAGGCGTAGTAGCAGGAGGAACTGGCTCTTTTTTGCGAGGCTGGAAGAACATTGTGATCGGAAGTTGTTGCCGCTGCTTCTTTTTTCGATCTAAGAGCATCTTGTAGGGAGTCATGATGTCATCGACCTTGTTGGAGAATTGCATAGACCGAACCATATCCTCGTCCCACTCTTGCAACATTTCTTTCAACTCCTTTGCATGGTTGCAGGCCTTGGCAAGCCGTTCTAATGTTAAGCCCGTTTCTTCGACATTTTCTTGGGTCTCTTCCTGGGTTTCACTCTCTTCTTCGCTTGCCGATTTCGTCAGGTCTTCTAGGTCTGCGTCAGTTAGGGGCTGGGAATGGCAGTCCAACAACTCGTCGACGTCTTCAGTCGTCATGTCGCCAAACCCGTCACCTCCAATTATGGCAGCCAACTGCACAGATTTGCGTATTGCAGAGTGTTGGATTTCAGCAGGTGTAAATCCCTCGTCGTCGTAAACAATCTGGGGCCACAACTTCTTCCAGCTCGCATTCACGGTTGCAGGTTTCATCTCTTGCAGTGCCTTCTGAATATTCTGCAGGCACGTGGCTATGGTGTACTGCCGCCAGTACGCCTTCAAGTTAAAATCTTCATCCTCATCATCTTGGGCAGCATCCACACACGCAACGAGGTCCGCCAAGGTATTCTTCGTGTAGAGGGCCTTGAACGCCCTGATAACCCCCTGGTCCATCGGTTGAATTAATGACGTGGTGCTGGGTGGCAGGAACTCAACCTGAATGCCCTCATGCGACAGATCAGTTGCGTGTCTACCAGCGTTATCCATAAGGAGAAGGATCTTGAATGGCAAGCCCTTCTCTACGAGATATTTGCTGAATTGCGGGATGAAACACTGGTGGAACCAGTTAGAGGTCAGCATCTTTGTAATCCATGCTTTTGGATTATGCATCCGGTACACGGGAAGGAGATTCTTATTCTTATTTTTCAAAGTGCGAGGATTTTTCGACTTATAAATAAGCCCCGGCTTTAGCAAAAATCCAGCAGCATTGCCACACATCACGAGGGTAACGCGATCCTTGAATGCTTTAAAGCCAGAGGCTTTGGCTTCCTCTTTGAACAGGAAAGTTCGCGACGGCATTCTCTTCCAAAACAAGCCGGTCTCATCCATATTAAACACTTGTTCCGGCTTGTATCCACCTTCGGCGATAATATTCTTGAATGTCTGGTTCACGTAAGTTTCAGCAGCGGCAGTGTCAGCCGAAGCAGACTCGCCATGCAGGGAAACGCTTTTCATGGCGAAGCGTTTCTGAAACTTCGCGAACCATCCTTTGCTGGCGGAAAAACGTTGTTTCTGAGGCTGGGAATCAGTGGATGTTCCTGGTTGAGGTTCATCTGCATCATCATCTTCTTCAGCATGGTTGCCGTCGTCGTCTTTAGGTTCCTTTGCAGCAAAATTCTCATACAAGCTCAAAGCCTTTGTTCGGATGGTGTTTGTATCCAAGGCTATGTTCTTCTTCCGGCAGTCGGCAATCCACACAGCTAAAGCACCTTCCATGCGTACGATCGTTTTATTACGCGTTGTAACGACTCGCTTCGCTGATCTGCTAAAGGTGATTGCAGCCGTCTTTCTAATGTTCGCCTCGTCCTTCTTGATATAGCGAACAGTAGATTTGTTGATTCCAAAATGGCGCGCTGCGGCCGCGTAGCTTCTACCGTCTTTCAACATATCGAGAAGCGTAACCTTCTCAGCAATCGTCGTCATCCTTCGGTGGCGTTTAGGCTCACTACCAGCCTTAGTAGAAGCAAAACGCTTGGGAGCCATTGTACAGTAGGATTTAACAGAAAGTTCAACAAAAAGTTCAACTTAAAACAGTCGCACACAGCACAGATTAAACTTCACAAACTTAAGAACGTCTACTCAGCGATACGCCGTAAGCGAAAGTGGACGACCCGGGCCCGCGAGAACCTAGATGCTGCGGGTTGGAGATGCAGGCAAAACACCAATCACAGGCTAGATAACAAAACTTGAGTTCTGATTCGTCATCTATCAGTGCTTGAACCAATCGCAACCCGTCTTATATGATGCGTAGGTTACCAACTCAAAGTACAAGATACCCCGCGTATACCGTACGTACAGTATTAATAATAAT
This sequence comes from Palaemon carinicauda, assembly GCF_036898095.1. Classification (NCBI taxonomy): domain Eukaryota; kingdom Metazoa; phylum Arthropoda; class Malacostraca; order Decapoda; family Palaemonidae; genus Palaemon; species Palaemon carinicauda. Next base: position 81,227,076 of record NC_090725.1, read on the forward strand.
AATAATAAATAATGTTAATAATACAGTAATAATAAAAATAATAATGATAATAATAATAACAATAATAATTTTATTAACAACAACAACAATAATAACAAGTGAGCAAGTCCTGAACGCGGACATGGTCCTCGTAGAGGACATACCTCCGCCAAGGTGACCTAGAGCGCCATATGTCCTAGAATCATGAATTGATGTGACTTCGACTTTCAAGTAACGTTTGACCTTTAATTTAGCTTAACCATTCAATGGCCTTGGCAGTTACCTTCAAGTGATCTTTGTTCATTTGCCACTGATACTTAATATGACATTGATATAATGCACCAATATGACCTTGACCTTTGACCTTTATAAATTTGAACATCACCCATGGGTTGCGCCTGGACTAGGACTTCCCTGTTGGCTTATGCAAAAGTCAGTGCTTTATTTCTGTCTCTTGATATGGCCACTTATGTCATAGTGACACCAGTGACCCCTGTGACCTTGACCTTGGGGTGACCTTGACCAAAATTTAATCAGTTCTTCCATACACATTGGGGAACTACTTGGCCAAGTTTGAAGTGATTCCGTGTAGAAATGTGGCCTCTACGTTGTCCACAGACAGACAGACAAACAGAGAAACAAACAAACAAACAAACAAACCGAACCGAAAACATAACCTCCGCCGCTTGGCGGAGGTAATAATAATAATAACAATAATAATAATAGCTTTACGTATGTTATTTTATTCTTTTGTAGGATGTGTGTCTCTCTCTCTCTCTCTATCTCTCTCTCTCTCTATCTCTCTCTCTCTCTCTCTCTTGTACGCTTATTGGAAATGTGATTTTTGCAACAAAGAATATTGTTGGATGCAGCTACTGTACGTACGTATACATACAAAAGATTCATGGAAAAGAAGCACATCCATTACATTTGTAGTACTGTACAGTAGTAGCCATCAGCAGCCTTACACCATTCTAATATGGTATGACTGCATCTGATTTGCGTTTCATGTTCGATTTAATTTTACTACGTACTGTAGTACAGTACTGAATTATCGTATGATAATACTGTAATACAGTAATAATAATAATAATAATGATAATAATAATAACAATAATAATAATACAGTAGCTTTACGTATGCTACAGTATTTTATTCTTTTGTAGGATATGTGTGTGTGTCTCTCTCTCTCTCTCTCTCTCTCTCTCTCTCTCTCTCTCTCTCTCTCTCTCTCTCTCTCTCTCTCTCTCTCGTACGCTTATTGGAAATGTGATTTTTGCAACAAAGAATATTTTTGGATGCAGTACTACGTACGTATACATACAAAAGATTCATGGAAAAGAAGCACATCCATTACATTTGTAGTACAGTAGTAGCCAACAGCAGCCTTACTGTACACCATTCTAATATGGTATGACTGCATCTGATTTGCGTTTCATGTTCGATTTAATTTTACTACGTACTGTATACAGTACTGTATTATCGTATGATCACATTCTCTTTTCGTGTTTTATTTCTTTCTGTGCTGAATTATATATCATATGTAATGCAATGAACAATCAGTAAGAGCAGATATTACTAATTACAGTATTAATGGAATTACAGGTAACGAAATATCGTATTTGGGGGTCTTCAGATTTCGCAGTATTTTCGAAATTTCCGGAAAATCCGCGATATGTATACAGTATACTGTATATATGGGTTATGGAAAAAACCCGCGAAGTGGTGAATCCGCGATGGTCGAACCGCGAAGTAGCGAGGGTTCACTGTACTCGGTTTATATCCTTCAGTCTGGCCTTCAGTACAATATCTGTTACCGAGGCAAACTGCAGGGCACCCAGGATTCTCTCTTGATTTCTCCTGGACGTCAATTTGTCCTTGAGAAAATGTTTTGTGTTCTTTGCTATTTCTGTCCTCTTGGCTGTTGGGAGACGTAGCGTATGGGAACATAGATCCCATTGTAATCCCAGCCATTGAAACTTGGTCTCTGGGACTAGGCGAGATTTCTCGAAGTTGATCTGGAACCCCAACTGTTGTAGGAATTTTATTACTCTGTTTGTTGCCGTGAGGCAGTTCTCGACGCTGTCTGACCAAATGAGCCAGTCGTCTAGGTAAGCTACTATTTGAATTCCTTGGGTTCGCAATTCTTGGATTACCGTCTCTGCCAGTTTGGTGAATATCCTGGGTGCTATATTGAGTCCGAATGGCATTACTTTGAATGCATAAGCTTGGTTGCCTAGTTTGAAGCCTAGAAACGGACGAAAATGCCTTGCTATCGGAACGTGATATTAGGCATCTGTAAGATCTATAGAGGTGGTGACGGCCCCACGGGGAAGTAAGGTCTGCACCTGAGAGACGGTTAGCATGTGGAACTTGTCGCATCGAATGTAAGAATTCAGATGAGACAGGTCCAAGATTACTCTTTGCTTGTCTGAGTCTTCTTTGGCACGCTGAACAAGCGACCTTGAAATTTCAAGTGATTTCCTTCTTTGATTGCGTTCTTTTGCAATAGATCGTTTGCATATAAGGCTAGCTCCTTCGTTGGAAGTTGATGGAAACTGGTTGGTGGAGGGGGCCCTTCTATCCAACTACACCCCAGACCTTTGGAAATTATGATGAAAGCCCAATTGCTGAACATCCAACGGTCCCGAAAGATGTAGAGTCTTCCCCCTACCCGAGGATTCTCAATGGTTCGCTGCGGATTTGCCTCCTCGGCCTCCCCGGAATCCTCGGCCTCCGCGGAATCCTCGGCCTCCGCGGAATCCTCGGCCTCAAGAAAAGGTTCTTCTGCCACCTCTGTTGCGAAAAGTTCCTCTCGCACCTGAGCTTCTGGCGCGTTGGTAACCTTGGAACGCACCTTGGATTTCATAGTTAGGGTTAAAGGCAGGGGAAGTAGCATACGAGGTAGTTGCTACCTGAGACTGAGGGACCAACACATACTGCTGTTGGGGTTGTCCCTTTGAAGTGGAGGGTTGACTCCCCTGCGACACCGGGATAGTTTGGACTATTTGAAGTGGCTGTCGGTTTTGGGAGGATTGGAAAGGCCTTAACCTCTTCCTACCCCGAGATTGGTTGCTGGCTGGTTCGAACTTACGTTTGGGGACTAGGCCCCACCGAACCTTGAGGCTCTGGTTGACTCTGGCAGCCTCGCTGAGGACGTTATTAACGAGATCCTCCGGGAATAAGTCAGGACCCCAGATTGGGGCTTTAATGAGCTTGTTTGGCTCATATCTGATGGTGACCTCAGACAAGTCGTGTCTACAGCAACGACGTCTGGCTGCAAGGAAGTCGTAGGCATCAGACAGCAAGGTCTGAAGCAAGGACTTTGTCAGAACCTTAAAAAGGGGTTCCTCCTCGTACATTAAAGAGGTCATTTCAGCCATTGTAGCTGAGTTAATTGACCTACTTAGCCGGGTCCGGGCTTCAAACTCGAGGCGGATTAAGGACTCCGGAAGCCTGGGAAGACGTTCGCTAAACTGTGTGGAAGCACAGTCAGCACTTAGCTTGCCCGCCATGAACGTGGCTGGGGCGTTAAGCTAGCACTCGTGATCTCCCAGGAACAGGAGGGAAGTCAGGTCCGTTTCCCGCAGTTGCGGTAACGGCTTGTCCTCGTTGATAGCTTGATGGGGGAAGTCCATCATCTTGGTGACACACGGAGTGGGGGTTTGCTCGTCTACCACGAACATCGTGTAGGAGCTTTTATGGGGTGTGAGCATGGTATTCACACACTCCCACTCGTTCAGGGTCCGAACCCAGGTAGACTGAGCCTGTTCCTTCGGATAGATCACTGTTTCCTTGGGAACTTTATCCAGCCTTACAAGAGCCTCCTCGGTTAGACGAGCAAAACCGGGGAAGGGGAACTGGAGACCCGGCGGGTAGAATTCGAAGTCCTCAGTAGGCCGGGTGCCACATCCCTCGATGGTCAACATGCCATCTTTGAAAGGGGAGTGCAAGGCCATTCTCCACGGGTTGCTCTTGACAAACTCCGGGAGCTTAGAGGCATCCGGGATGACATGTTGTTGTTGCGGCAGTCCCAAACGCATGAGGCTCTCAACGAGAGACTCCTGGTGTTGTAACCTCTCAGTGAGGGACGTCATCAAGGAACCGATCTGATCCAGTAATTTGCTGGAAAAGGCGTCCGGGTCGAAGGAAGCCTCCGGGGTCTTGGTCTTGGAGCCTGTCTTCGCTCTCGACCCAAGAGAGGAAGAAGAAGCAACAGCTGAGTCTTTAGGGACTCTGGAAGATGAAGTCTTGACTGATTTAGGGGATTTGGAAGACTTGCGAGACTTCAGTAAGGGTCTACGTGAAGACTTAATATTAGGGGCAACAGGACGTGGCCTGATATCAGCCACGTGCTTCCCCGAGAACCCTTGAAAAGAGGAATTAGCGGAAGAGGTAGAAAAAGACGGACTAAGGAGAGGAATCTTAGCCCGGCACCCACCTGCCTCACCTACCTCCCTACCTAGCTCTGGCTCGTCGAGAGCCATGGGTTCGATGTCGAGGTTGATAGCCGCGACGTCCTCCATGATTGCTTCCCCCATCACTTCGTGGTCCTCAGACAGGAGCAGAGCTTCATTGATCTTGGTGATGATGGGGTCCGCCACGTCCTTGGGGACCGCAGCCGAGGTCTTGGCGTTGGGGTATATCAAGGTACACATTTCCTCGGACAAGACGTATGGTTTCTTGGCCTTGACATTGCGGGCGAACCCGCCGACCCAGACCTTAAGGGTCGCCAAGGCAGAGGTCTTAAAAGATTGAGAGCTCTGAAAGAAAATAAACCGTTACTAATAACAAAGTAACTTCGTCGAAGGAAGTGTAAAAAACATGTAGGCCGAGATTAAAAGTTTTAATTCGGTCAGAGATTACAATGGAAATAACAAGGAAAATCCAGAGATTAAATCCGAAGTAAATCTAGATAGTAACGACAGGGACACCTACCAAATCCGAGGTAAGCGGGGAGACCAGCCCGTAGCAGACCACACAGTTTTCTGGATGCCAGACAATCAGGTCATCCACCTGGACAGAGAAGTGAGCATGCGACCTGCAAACATCATGGCCGCACGCTTGCTGGAGCACGGCCGCACAGGCTGTCATCTGACAGCGGACCACCTGTAATATTAAAGATACATGAGTATCCCATAGTAGGTTAGTATCCCAAGGGGAACCCGGGTGCTCCGGGTACTAAAATTAAACCGGGATAAAGACTAAGAATAACATTCCGAACCGGTATAATAATCGGGGTCGAAAAAACTTAGCATAGGCAATAATGAAAAGTTAAAACAAATCCGTATTTAGTTATGATCATTCAATAAGAGTATTGTCAAGAATGTGGGGAGATATACTATCCCGTCGGTACCGGGGAAGTATAGAATAAATTATAATAATACTGACATTTTTATACCGTTGGCTCCGGGGAGACAACTGAGGTGGACCCGGGGGTCACAACCAGCCTACCGGGGTAGGCGAGTTGAAAAGGGAGGGAGGGGGGAGCCAATGACTCCCCGCCAGCCACAAGGACCTTAACAAACAGAGACAATAATTGTAATAATAAAACTCAATAAATTAAAACTCTAACGTGATTCCCCGCTAAAGAAAAAGGACTACTATCGTAGAGGCCCCGTAGGGTATGGTACGTAACGGGGGGAATCACGCTGAATAACCCAATACACAACCGAGATCTCCCCAGCCGACCGATGGCCAATCAGAGCGGCGGAGGAAAAATGCCTACGACAAGGCAAGAAAATGAGCGTACTAGACTATAACCTCGACAGCTGTTCTCGGCTCCGACTGGGGGAAGGAGTCAGTAGGTATCCCGGGAGAGGGATGGGAGGGGGGGGGGAGGGGAAGGCTGGGGAACGAGAGGACTCGACCCGTAAAGCAAAACAGCTGACTCCAAAGTCTCTGAGAGACGTAAGGTATCCCTGGAGGGGGATGAGGGTATGGGGTGCCATACACCGATAGGGGGAGAGGGAGGAGCCAGCGAGAACTAGCCAATGGAGGAGCTCGAGGTGATCACATGGGACCGAGGGAGGACAGGAGTACCAACCTGACCGATGGAACTACGAAATAACAAAACGGAATGATCATATACGGATAACAAAATTAATGTAAAATAATGTAACATATCGAACTAGGTTATAAGGCATGTGCAAGCTAAAATAAAATAGTAAGAGAGGGACGCAGGGGAATGGCAGGGAAAAAGAATAACAAGCCGAGCCCTCCAGTGCTGGTAGGTGCCGAGCTGGACAGGGGGGCCAACATAACTTCTAAATCGGGTAGATGCCGATCGGTAGGATAACAAAACTAAAATAAAAACTGCCAAGCGAGAGTCCCACTCGAACTAAAGCGTTAATCTTAACTAGGTGGTAATATGTAATAAAAACTAGATAAAAAACACCCTAACACGGTATCAAAAAACCAAGCAGGAACGCGCCTCGAAGGCAAGCAAGCAAGCCAACCTAAAGTTCAAAAGCTATGATACGTAGCATAATATCATAAAAGCAAAGTGTTAATCGGTAAGAAACTCCAGTGTAACAGGTTCAAAACGAAAAACAATTAGTATAGAAGACTAATTGTAAGGCGTCAAGAACGAGCGAAGGAGGTAGCAAGCCAACCTGGCTGCCGCGGAGCGGGGCCATCGAATGAGGAAAAAACAAAAACTAATAAAAGTGAAAATAAGGGCAATGCTACCTCCAAAAGCTCAAAACTCATAGATCTAGTACTTAACTTAGATGGGGAAACTTGGGCATCCGACATCTTGCACTAGAGCGGAGAAAAAACACCGAAAAAACACAGCCAAAAATCACAACAGCGGAGAGCGATGATGCTATGAAAGGAGTGACGTCATTAGCGTGGGTTGAGATGGTGGTAGTAGCATTCAGTGGTGGGTGTTGAACGGCACCTCGCTGTAACGGGGATATTGAGGAGATATCTAAATGGCGCGAGACCTCTGGTTGTGATTTATCACGCCCCAGTATTATACCGACACCTAATATGGGTGAACGAGCTGGGTTCAACCCTGGCATTCCTATGCAACTTTTTTCTCTGGTAATTCATAGCAGTTATATACCTTAGAAATGATGCAAAAGGAGCATTTCACGGAGCGGCACAGGTAGAGCCCAGAAATAATAATAATAATACTAATAATAATAATAATAATAATAATGATAATAATAATAATAATAATAATAATGATGATAATGCTACACAAGGTCTATAGCTAGCCCAGGTAATTGCTAAAGTACTGTATTGTGATACTCAGCTTCTCTTATGGTCATGGTTGGTATTACGCTTGCCTTTCATTTGAAGTCCTGGGTTTGACCTTATTGATAGCTGGAAATTTATTTTCACTGCACTCTTTGACAGTATTGATTGCTGTTACTATACTCTTTATTTGTTTTAATTATTATTTGTTCCGTAACCGAAATACAAACCACGCTATTTACAAAGGGTTATTACTTTTAGCGTAGCTGAAATGGCGAGCCATTAGAATTTAACGAGGGTGTATTACCCCCGCGCTAGTTAGCGGGGGGGTAGGGGAGTGGTAGCTAGCTACCCCTCCTCCCCCTCACACACAGGTGAATACTCACTTTCACTTTTGGCTCGGACTGTGACAGACGTCTCTGTCTTGGTCCTCGCTTGGCAGCCATTGTCTGTTTGGTCTTTACTTAATCGCTTACTTTTCTTTTACTCAATATATATGTAAACATGTTTTCATGTTTGTATATATATTTGAGTATAGAAATAAGTAAGTTTCCTTTTCAGATGTGTGTGTGTAGTGTACGATATCTACGTGGAGGCCTCGGCAGTTAGGCCACCACGGCCTAATTTTATGGGTTGCGATCGAGTTTGACTTCGGTCTTTCTCTCTCTCTCTCTCTTGAGGTCGTTCACCCTTTTACTATGTTTTACTACGCCCTTGTAGCTTCCTTCCCGTGTGGGTGGGGTTGCTACGCCGTACATTTTGTCTCAATTAGTTTATGAATCTAATTGTAGTTGTTAATTTTTCAGCTTGTAGAACGATTCCTTTCGGGGTTTTCGTTTTTTCTTTAGTGTTCATTCATTTTTAAATTACATAATTACATAGTTACATAATTATAATTGTTATAATTCTGTTTTGGTTACAGCTCTCCTTCCGCGAGTGTAAGTGGTTGTGAGGGCACGTGCCTGTTGTGTAATTCTTGTTCCTTTTCCTCGGGATTCCTCTTCGGAGCCTTCCCGGGGGAATGAATGTGTACTAATATTATTTGTTTTATTTTTTTACAGTTACCGATCTAGTTCGTTTCTGTAATATAGCAACGGTGTGAGCTGTCTGGTTGAGTCCTGGGGATTCGGCTGTTGCTGCCTCCCCCCTTGTATTGTCGTCAGGGGCGTGTCTCCTTCTACTGGTAGTACTCCCGTGTCGACGGACAGCTCTCCAGTTCATTTTAGAACAGTCAGGAGGCTTGCCTCCTTGGGCGGATAACTTTCCTTCCGAGGGAAGTTTTTTCCTGTCCAGACTTGAGCTTTTCCTCTTTTGGGGGGTTCTTCTCTTGCCTTTTTTTCGTGCGACTATGCTCTTGGTGCTGAGCGGTCGCACCTGCAGTTTCGCTCAAGGGGGTGGGCAACTGCAGGAGCTCCTCTTCGGAGGATTGCCCCTTTTAGGTCACTGGCTGACCAGTCTCTTCCACGAAGTGTTTCTCTTTCGTTCGCGAGAGAGTACACTCATAGAGACTCCTCTTCGGAGGTTTCTTCTGTTGCTGTTGCTGTTGGCCTCCCTCGCCGTAAGGCCCTCCGTCCGCCTCGTCGTAAGGGCCTCTCATCTCCCTATAAGGGTGCTTGAGGCGCCTTTTTGAATCTCCGTTTGCAGCCTACAACTTCTTTTTCTCGATCTTCCGTCTTGGTGCAGATGGACAGCAGTCTAATCTCGTCTTCCGACGGGCAACGGTCTTCCCGACGGACAACGGTCTTCCCGACGGACAGCGGTCTTCCGACGGACATCAGTCTCCCGGCGGACAACGATCCCTTCGGGGCAAAGGGTTGCCCCCACGGGGGTTCTTCCCTTGCGTGTCAGGGTTTCCCTGCGCGCCCTTCTGTTCGTCAGCGCTCTCCTGTTCGTCAGCGCTTTCAAGATGATCTTCCCTGCGGTTCCTGTTACGTGCCCTGTGCGCCCACGTTCGCCCTCGCGATCTAGAACTTCGGTTCAGGTCGGGGTCAAGGACTCTTCTTTGCGCAGGCTTCCACGCGTAGCCTTCTGCTCGTCAGCGATCATCAGCTCGTCAGCGATCATCAGCTCGTCAGCGATCATCAGCTCGCCAGCGATCGTCAGCTCGTCAGCGATCATCAGCTCGCCAGCGATCTCCGGATCGCCCACGTGTGTTACAGCTGGCACGCCAACGTTCTCCAACACTTCTGAAGGAACATGGTTCGCCAGCTACTAGCTCAACTGCGGATGCTGATCGCCATCGCGCGACCCTCAACTGCAGATGCTGATCGCCATCGCGCGACCCTCAACTGCGGATGCTGATCGCCATCGCGCGACCCTCAACTGTGGATGCTGATCGCCATCGCGCGACCCTCAACTGCGGATGCTGATCGCCATCGCGCGACCCTCAACTGCGGATGCTGATCGCCATCGCGCAACCCTCAACTGCGGATGCTGATCGCACGACCCTGCAGGATCGCCCGCTTACGCATGCTGCTCCTCATCGCACAATCCTGAACGATCGCCCTCATGCGGATGCTGATCACCATCGCACCCTTTCACGCGATCATTTACCTGCGCATGCTGCTCGCCATCGCACAACCCTGAACGATTGCCCGCTTACGCATGCTGCTCCTCATCGCACCACCCTGAACGATCGCCCTCCTGCAGATGCTGATCACCATCGCACCCTTTCACGCGATCATTCACCTGCGCATGCTGCTCGCCATCGCACAACCCTGAACGATTGCCCGCTTACGCATGCTGCTCCTCATCGCACAACCCTGAACGATCGCCCTCTTGCGGATGCTGATCACCATCGCACCCTTTCACGCGATCATTCACCTCCGCATGCTGCTCGCCATCGCACAACCCTGAACGATTGCCCGCTTACGCATGCTGCTCCTCATCGCACCACCCTGAACGATCGCCCTCCTGCAGATGCTGATCACCATCGCACCCTTTCACGCGATCATTCACCTGCGCATGCTGCTCGCCATCGCACAACCCTGCACGATTGCCCGCTTACGCATGCTGCTCCTCATCGCACAACCCTGAACGTTCGCCCTCTTGCGGATGCTGATCACCATCGCACCCTATCACGCGATCATTCACCTACACATGCTGCTCGCCATCGCTTACCGCCAGCGATCTTCTTCACCTACGCGGCAGCACGATCCCTCGCCGTCACGCCCATTCGCCTGCGCGCCCGCGCGATCGCTCGCCTGCGCGCCCGCGCGATCGCTCGCCTGCGCGCCCGCGCGATCGCTCGCCTGCGCGCCCTCGCGATCGCTCGCCTGCGCGCCCGCGCGATCGCTCGCCTGCGCGCCCTCGCGACCGCTCGCCTGCGCGCCCGCGCGACCACGCGACCACTCGCCTGTGCGCCCGCGCGACCATTCGCCTTTGCGCGACCGTTCGCCCTCGCGCGATCATAGTTCGCGGCGAATTCCACAGCCGGTGGTAGCAGCAGGGACGCGTGCTCCTAGGCGGCACTCGGGATCACCTCCATCCAAGCACAGGTTGGTAGTGCAGGACGAAGACAGGTCAGTACAGCATTCTTCCCACCTTCTTTTCAGGCAGGAACCGTCGTGTCCTCTCCAAAGGATCGCCCGATCCCTTTCACCTTAGCGAGGATTTCGGACTCTGTGTCCTTGGAGCAGCAGACATGGTTTGATCCGCTGGCACGGGCGTTAATGAGGGTTATGAAACCAGCACTCACCGGCCAGGGTAACAAACCAGCGGCTGTCTCTCCTACGCTGAAGGGAAAGAGAGGAGTGGACTTCGTGGTGACTTCCCCCAGGGCGAAGTTGGTTCCCAAGAGGTCGGTCTCGAGGGTCCCCTCTCCTGCACGAGTACTCTCTCCTTCTCCCGCCCTGGAAGGATTTTTGGCGGGGGGGCTTTCCGTTGAAGATTTCTCCATCGGACAAGGGGTGACTGCTTACCTCTTCCTCTGGGAGCTTACCAGGTTCTTTCCCTCCTCGGTTACGGCCCGAGGTTTGGTTCAAGGAAGCTACAGGAAGATCAAGGGTACTTTCCTCCTCTCGAGCTCAGGCACCTTGGCCTTTCGTCGTTAAGTATCTACTTGCGGACAAGCTCGATGTTGTACCATCTGGACGCACTGACTGAAGGCTTCCTTCGGGTGTCTCATCTGTGGAGGTCAACGACCTCAGACACCCTTCCATCCTTGAGAAGAGTTTTGTCTTTGCCCAAGGACAGAGACTTAAACATCTGCTGTGCGGAGTAAATCGACTTCCGGTTTCACTCCTCCAAGGCGCTTTCTTCCAGACTCTGCAGGGCTCCAGCTCCCTTTTCTTTCAACCACGTCGGCCTAAGTTATCGGCTACGACAACTGGGACAAGGTGTCCAATTGCAGTTTCCTCCTGTCAGGAACAGATGGCATGGGAGACTCCCCCGGGGGGGCATAGTCCTAAAAGGAGTTCACGAACTCTAGGATTGCAGGTTTTTTCGCTGGGAGGATGCTTAAGGTTACTCATCCGAATGACAGCTTCCCGATGCCCATTCCCGCACAATCTCTGTGAGTAGCCAAGGATATCGCGCCTGCCGTCTCTGTCAGCGAATTCAGTGTCTCTGAACCTCTATGCCATAGCATCAGCAGAGTTGCCCGGTTGGGCAGAATGATCCATACCTTAGGCGAAGGTCTTCCTTAGGATCATCGACTGCTTCACCCCCGGCCCCCTCAGTCGATCCTTTCTTGTAAGGAAGGATCTGAGAGGGGATGTCCATAGTCGACCTCTCAGCCCTGATCAAGTTTGTCGAACAAACTTCGGCCAGCGTAGACCAGCAGAATCGATCAGACTGGTAACGAGGCGACAGGACTCCTTTAACCCTGGATCGGAAGGACGGGTACTTTCAGTTTCCATTCCATCCATCTTCCAGGGTGCTCGTCGAATTCAGCCTAAACTGCAAGTATTCCTGCTTATGATGCAGTGTGGCTATCCCGCCGTGGCATAGCAGGTTTGTTTCCCCAGAGAACTCTCCCTGCCTTCCTCTTGGCCGCTCAGGTGCAGACTTCCGCCTCCTCTGCTGTTTGGAGGGCTGGTCAACTCCGGTAGGCTCGGGTTTCGACCTTCTTCAGCGCCGGGAAAAGCTTCCGAATGCTGACCATGAGTGTGGGCTCATGGTATTTTGCTTGGAGCCTTCTCTTCCTCTGCCTCAACATCTGGAGTATCTGGCCATGATATTGAGTCAACCGCCTTACCACGTTGGAAACCCCGCTTCTCGTCCGTCCAGCGAGGTTAAGCAACGTCGGTACTTGGATGGGTGACCACCTGGGGACGCCAGATTCTGTTACCACATCCTCCGAGCCTTCCTTTCGGTTGACTGTGGCAAGACTGAGGAGAGTCGCAGTACCTGTTCTCAGTCAAGCAGAGTTTTCAGCCCTACCTTGGAACGTTTCCTAGTTCTTCTTTCCTCATTGACCCGTTTATAGTCCGAACGGTCGCCTCAGGATAAGTTCCATGTGGGGCGATCCAAGTTCCGGTGGCTTCAGGCAATGTTTAACCGGACTCCCTGGACCTATGGGACCAGCGGAACTATTAAACCTGCAATGGGTGTTGACCTATGGAGCCTCTTGATGGTAGTGGATATTCTCGTCCTTTCCCCACATTCTTGATGCGGTTCTCGGACTCGTCAAAGGAAAGGGGGGGGGGCATGTTCCGGTCCAGGCCTATGGTCAAGACCTGAAGGATACCTCTCCATCATTCAGGCAGGCTTAAGGGCCTTAGTCTGGCCCCTCTTCAGATCCTACCGCTCCTGCCAAGTCGCCCCGTTGCGTGTCGACTTCATGCTAACCAGCAGGGGACGCATTTTCACACCTTCACATCTTGCAGTAGAGATACCGGGATGATTGAGATTCTCTCAATTCCACCATCGGCTCTCTCATTCCAGGCAGGGGAATGTTTCTCTCAGACTATCCGAGCAGAGCCTCATAGAGAGAGTGTACCTAAGGGTCTTTGACCTTGGGTAACCAGCAAGTGCTGGTCTGGGGGACCTGATCGCGACAGCTTGGAACCTCAAGCTTCCGCTAGTTTTCCCCCCAGTCTCAGACCCCGAGACTCTGGCAAGATGCATTCCGGTGATGGTGGGACAACTTCGACGCCTGCGTCTTCCCTCCTTTTTGTCTGCGGACAATGGGTCTCAACAAAACCAGGTTGTCTGTCAACCTTTCAATGGGAGAGCTCCACTGGGACTATGCGCAGAACGGTTTCTGGACCCTCTGCTTCCCCTGACGGAACTCCCGGGAGAGCTTCTCCCACGGCGCAGACTACTCAAGCAACCACACTGCGACATCTCTCCCGAACCGGGGCGTCGCTTCGGCTTCATGCCTGGAGACACTACGCTTCCTCCTCTAGAAGAGACAACCCGCTACAGTCGCGGTACGGAGGTCGCGTCATCTGCGATAGTCATCCACAGGGGTCTCCCAGGCAAAGTGAAGAGTCTAAGGTGGTTGGTGCCGTGGGAGATATACCTCTTCCCGTGAGGCCTCTTCTCCAGCAATAACGGTCTTATTGCCTTTCGGCGGGAGGAAACTCCTTTCCGCTCTTGGCAATGAAGCCTGTCGCTCAGCCTTTCCCTGACCTTCAGGCTTAAAGGAATAACTTTTTCCTGCCCGCTGGATCTATCCTCGCTCATGCGAAGCTACGATCGTCCCTGCCCTAGTCGGAGGAAGACCTCCAACTTGGAGCATGGCTCGGACTTTTAGTCCTTTAAGAGATCTTCTCAAGACCCTTTTACGACAGGCCTCGGATTGTATTCCGCCTTGGGTCTTCTGCTCACTCTGGCCACGGCCAGTGTGTAAGCAATCTTCTTGGTCTCTTACTACTCCCCCCCTTTCTAAGGAAGAGGGGAAGGCAACATTCAGGCTCGCTCCTGAGTTGTTGGCTAGACTCAGAATCTGAGGGTCCCGACCCTTCGGTCCGATTCATTCAAGATTTTGAGTCTCCATTCTGTGTCTGATGTCCCAAGACCTTCTCTTTCTTGCCAGTACAGGAATCGAGAGGTTAGCGCTGGGAACAGCTGCAGTTTGGCCTCAGTTGCAGCCGATTTGGGAACACAAGGAGGACATGGGGGGAGAGTCACCAGTATACCTCTTCAGCCCGGACTCAAGGACATTCATCTCGACCTGTCTTCAGACCCTCCCCCGTCACGTCGCCCTACAGCACGATGTTGGATACATCGCAACGTCCCTCGCCTTCGAGTAATACTACTCTGTGACGCAGGTGCTACAAGCTGGAGTCTGGAAGCGTCTGATGACCTTCGCAGCCCGCTTCCTGCAGGGCGTGACCCACAGGAGTCTCGATACGTTTTCTATCGCTCTGTGGTGGCTACACAACAGCTGGTCTAACCTCAGGCTCCTTTTTGGACAGGTAGCAGAAGGTTGAGGGCATTGTTATCAGGTTTTAGTCTGCATGAACGAAAGAAGTATGTCTGGCCCTTACTTCTTTCTTCATCATCCCCTCTACGGGGAAGCAGCATCCTGGTCTCTGCATAGCTGACCTCGAACCTCTGCAGGTAAACCATGCTTCCTTGTGTTCCGAGTATTGAGTCAATACTGTCGCGTCCCCCATACCCTGACGAGGTGGTATTGGGAACGTCCTAACCCAGAGTTCCTTCTGGAACTCCAGGTCAACTGCCTAAGACGGGTCACACTTCTTCCTTCACACACAAGCTTACGTAGGCCACATGGTTCCTTGCGGTGCAAGGAACTTGTGAGGTGCAGGGACTCCTTTTCTCGAGTGCGACTCACTCGGATTCTGAGTCCCCGGGTAAAGCCAAAGCCAGTATGGCTGGGGACTTTCCACCCTTCCTAAGGGATAAGTCACCCTTTGTAAATAGCGTGGTTTGTATTTCGGTTACGGAACAAATGACAAATTCGAAGATAATTTGTATTTTTCCTAACCATACAAACCTTAGCTATTTACACATATTTGCCCGCCAGCCCTGTCCCCCAAGACAAGTCCTACCTCTAAGTGAAAGTGAGTATTCACCTGTGTGTGAGGGGGAGGAGGGGTAGCTAGCTACCACTCCCCTACCCCCCCGCTAACTAGCGCGGGGGTAATACACCCTCGTTAAATTCTAATGGCTCGCCATTTCAGCTACGCTAAAAGTAATAACCCTTTGTAAATAGCTAAGGTTTGTATGGTTAGGAAAAATACAAATTATCTTCGAATTTGTCATTTTTATGTAACTTCTCTGATGTTCATATTGCTTTTTCTCTAAAAGTGGCTTAATTGACACATAACCATAAAAATTTATTAAAATTTCTATTTCCTTTCCCTTCAATAAATACATGCCCTTAACAAAAAAAATTTAACTTTCTAATAGTAAGTGGTACGGAGCCCAGAACTACTGCATGAGATATCATTTGTCCCCTTCAATATCTTCATTGTATCGGCCACGATCACACATGCTCCAGATTGTCTACTTACTGCTCATTAAGATGTCTTCCTTTGGTTTTGTTAGTAATTACTTCATAGAATGTGCACAAGATAATTAATGGGAAATCGTGATCTGAATTCCTTTTGTGTATTGTGTCTGGGGCAATACTGCGTTGTTCCGTAACTGGAATACAAACCACGCTATTTAATAGGGGTATTACTTTTGGCGTAGCTGAAATGACAAGCCATTAAAATTTAACAAGGGTTTACTACCCACACCGCTAGTTAGCGGGGGTAGGGGAGGGTAGCTTACTACCCCCCCCCCCTCACACACACACCTGTGCTTGAGCTCACTTTACTTTTGGCTCGGAGCGAGAACGGTTTTTCCTCTCTCTCTCCTCGCCTATTTTCGACTGCCACTAATTTTTGTCTTTTAACTTACTTTTTCTTAAACTTGTGTATATATATAAACATTCTTAATGTTTATGCATATATATGTGTATAGAAATGTAGTAAGTTTCCTTTTCAGTGTTTGTGCTGTGTGTGTGATATACGACAACGACACTTGCGTAGTGGCAAGGCCAGCACAGCTCCACTTCGTGGGCAACGGCCTCTCCCTCTCTGGTCCATCTGTCTTCCCGTCGGCATATATCCGTTAACTCGGCCGCCGCAGGGGAATCGTCATCACCTGGACCCTCTTTATTCAACTATTGTCTTTGCCTTTTCCTCTTTTCCTACGGGAAACTTGGATTCTGAGCGAAGGGAATGTGGCCTTTTAAAGATTGACTATGGTCTCTCTCTTCTCGAGGTCGTTCACCTTTACCACAACAACGTACTATTGCGGAAGCTCCTTTCCCGTGTGCATGTTAGGTTGCTCTTCCGATTGTTTGTCTCAATTATTTTTAGTGAAAATCTAATTGTATTTTAACTTTTCAGCTTTCTCCATGGGGAACACTTCCCTTCGAGGGGTCAGTTGTTCTCACTATTAGTGAATATTCTTAGCTGATTTGAATAATTATAATTCTGTTTTTATTACAGTTACTTCGCTCCCCCTCTTCTCCCGTGGATGTCATCTGGGGAAGGAAGGGCGCATACTTAATTCTTATTTTATGTTATTCCCTCGGTTCCTCTTCGGAGTTCCTCCCTAGGGAATTTTTGTTAAATAATTATTTAATTTTATTTTCCCAGTTAACTATGCAGTTTTTCTTTGTTTGACTAAAGAGTGCCAACGAAGCAGAGCTGTTCTGTTCATGCTTGGGGAATCTGCTGTCACTGCCGTCCCTCAGAGGACGTCGTCATGGGCGTCATCCCTTCTCTTAGAAGTACTCCCGTGACAACATGGCAAGCACTTCAGATCATCCTAGAACGCTAAAGGAGGTTCGCCTCCAGGGGTTGGACAACTTCCCTTCCGAGGGAGGTTTCCTCCCCAGGTGTGAGGTTGTTTCTCCCTTCAGAGGGAGAACTTCCCATACCTTAATAAATTCATCCCCTCTGACTACTGTTGCTGTCCCTCGGCCAGACTTCTCTCCCCCCTTGCTGAGTTTCTCTTCCTTCAGGGGTGGAGCACAGTCTTGGCAAGTCTCTTCAACGAAGTGTTCACCTCTCTCGTTCGCGAGAGAGGCCACTCATAGAGACTCCTCTTCGGAGGATCGCTACTGCTAAGGTCTGCTTGCTGATCCACCGGCCCTAAGGGGCATCATCATGGGCGTCTTCTAGTCTCTTCTACGAAGTGTTCACCTCTCTCGTTCGCGAGAGAGGCCACTCATAGAGACTCCTCTTCGGAGGATCGCTACTGCTAAGATCAGCTTGCTGATCCACCAGCCCTAAGGGGCGTCATCACGAGTGTCTTCAAGTCTCTTCTACGAAGTATTCTCCTCTCTCGTTCGCGGGAGTGGCCTCTCATAGAGACACCACTTCGGAGGATCAAGCAGGCCTTCCAGTGACCTACCGATCTACCAGTACAACCTTGTGCTGCAACGTAGTCTTTGGACTTCGGTCCTGGACTCTAACACGGACCTTTTACGGTCCCCATAGGTGAATGCTGGCCCTTCCAAAGGGCACATCCCAGTTCCTGATCGTCCTGCCAGCTGACCTACCGATCTACCAGCGCAACCTTGCGCTGCAACGAAGGACTTCGGTCCTGGACTCTAACGCAGACCTGCTTACGGTCCCCATCGGTGGATGCTCGCCCTTTTTTAAAGGGCACATCCCAGTTCCTGATCGTCCTGCCACTGGTCAACCTACCAGCTGACCCTCCAAACTACTAGTGCTACCTTCGCGCGCGCGCTCGCCGATATTCTTCCGCGCGCGGGAACCGATGGTCTCCCACGCGTGTGCACTCGCCGACATTCTTAGGCGCGCGAGCGCCGACAATCTTCCGTGCGCGGGTACCGATGGTCTCCCGCGCGCTCGCTGCTACCTTCGCGTGCCTGTGCGGTCTTATATACACGCGCGAGCGCCGACGATCTTCCGCACGCGGGTACCGATGGTCTCCCGCGCGCGTGCTTGCCGACATTCTTACACGCGCGAGCGCCGACGATCTTCCGCGCGCGGGTACCGATGGTCTCCCACGCGCACGCCGCTACCGTCGTTCATGCGCGCCGATAGTCTCGCACGGGCGCGCGTGTGCGCACCGATAGTCTTCTGCGCGCGAGCGCTTGCACGCACCGATAGTCTTCCGTGCGCACGCGCGCTAGCAGTCTTGTACGTGCGAGCGTGCCGACGATCTTCTGCACGCGTGCTGACGATCTTCTGCACGCGTGCTCGCCGACATTCGTAAGCGCGTGAGCGCTGACGATCTTCTAGCGCGGGTACCGATGGTCTCCCGCGAGCGAGCGCCGACGATCTTCCGTGCCCGGGTACCGATGGTCTCCCGCGTGCGCGCCGCTACCTTCGTTTGCGCTGACATTCCTACGGGCGCGAGCGCCGACGATCTTCCGCGCGCGGGAACCGATGGTCTCCCATGCACGTGCGCTCGCCGACATTCTTACGCGCGCGAGCCCCGAAGATCTTCCGTGCGCGGGTACCGATGGTCTCCCGTGCGCCTGCGTGAGACCAGCGCGTGCGCACGCCGATATTCTTACGCGCGCGAGCGCCGACGATCTTCCTGTGCGGGTACCGATGGTCTCTCCCGCTCGCGCGAGTGCCGACGATCTTCCACGCGCGGGTACCGATGGTGTCCCGCGCGCCAATAGTCTTGCGCGCGCGCACCGATAGTCTTGCGCGCACACGTGCGGCAACGGTCTTGTACGCGCGTGAGCACCGACGATCTTCCGCGCGCGGGAACCGATGGTCTCCCTCGCGCGCGCTGACGATCTTCCACGCGCGCGCTGACGATCTTCCACGCGCGCGTACCGATGGTCTCCCACGCGTGTGCGAGCGCCGACGGTCTTCCGTGCCCGGGTACGGATGGTCTCCCGCTTTCTTCCCCGCGTGAGAGCCTAGGGTCTCCCGCACGCGCACCAACAGTATTGCGCGTGTGCGTGCCGACTTTCTTCTGCGCGCGGGCGCCGATGGTATCCTGCACGTGCGCCAACAGTCTACCGCGCAAGCGCACCGACGGCCTTACGCGCTGACGCGCGCCAACGGTTTTCACGCGTGCGCGCTCCAATAATCTTGAGTGCACGCACACAGCTTTCCGTGCGCGCCGACGGTCTTCTACGTGCGGATGCCGATGGTCTTCGGCACGCACACTCCAACAATCTCTACGAAGTACTCTCACGCACGCGCCAATGCTCTCACTCTAGCGCAACCAGTCACATGCTTCGGTGCATTCTAGGGAAAATGCACAAAACTACACAGTGCCTTATGGCATGCCAGCAATCTTCCTCACTTTCCTGCGCCCTCCTGCGCAGTTACAGTCCCGGATTCATGCGCCAGCTCTTGCCTACACACTCGCGCAATTGTCAGTAAAAATTAGTAAATCTTTTTGGACAGGTCACCATTGCCCCCTTCCTCCCCGCAAGCACATAAATATTGCCACCGGGAAAAGAGAAATAAGGCTCCACAAAAGGATTCAAGATCCCGAAGATTCCATCCCACAAGGGAATCGAATCGGGGAATCCTTGGTCCCTGTCTCTTCTGAAGTTTCTTTTTTCCTTGACAGACCAGCGGCAGCAAACAGGAAAGCATCAACAGACTGATCTCTAGATCACTGTTTACTGATGGCTAGTTCACAGTTTACTGATCGTTAGGTCGCCGATCACCAGATCGCCAATTGCTAGCTCAATGCTGATCTGTGACCTCTAGTCCCTCCAGTGACTAACGATCTCCAATTGCTAGCATTTCCAATCATGGATTGCTAGTCAATAACCAGTTATCAGCTTGCTGATCACTAGATCACTGATGGGCAGCTCATCTTTCTTCGATCATTGAACTCAGCTTGCTGATCTCTGACCAGCCCATCTTCCGCTTGCTCATCTCTGACCAAACAGGGGGGACCATAATCAGCTTGCTGATCTCAAACTCACCATCGGCGCACAGACCACCGATTCATCGGTCATCAGTTATTTGCCAGCAGTTCGTGACTTGAACTTACTAGTCAATCGCTTCCTGTAGTTCCTAGATCAGAAGTTATACAACATACTTCTCGCTACTGGCTGTTTGCCATCACGCTAAAGTGATCGGCATCAATCCCATCAGGGTGCGTGGTAAGGCTAAGCGTGTCCTTCCTTCTAAAGAAATTCTCTCTTAGAGAATAATTCTTACACTGGGTATTGCTCCTGATCCTTTACAACACGAGTCAAGACTCCAGCGTCGACAATCTTTCATGCAAAAGGATCACCAAGGAGCTGTCCCTTTGGGTCGATGTCCACACCATGTTGGAGTTCGATCGAGGGCTAAGACCTCAGGTCTTCATTTGTACACTGGACCTAAAGGACACTTACTCCCAGGTCCAAACCATCCATCTAGGAAGGTTGGAAGATTCAATCTAGACAAACAAGAAACACCAGTTCAAGGCACTGTGCTTCCGTCTTTCCATTACACCCATCCTGGTCTCACAGGATCGGCTTCTGTCTCCGCTCTCTCGGGACGACTGACTGACCTTAGCAGACTCAGTGGCAACCTTGCATTAACACTGGAACTTCTGAAGTCTTTTTACCAAGATCCAGTGATCAGGGTAAACCTACGGAATCTTCCCTTCTTCCCTCCCAGGAGACTGGTGTATCTGGGAATGATTCTAAACACCAATCTCCACAAAAACCTTCTCGAAACGAGAACGACTTCTATTCCAGGAGACTTGAGTCGGAAAAAGAAGAAAGGAGGGACCATAGTGCGGCACCACACGAACTCAGCCCTCTGGACAGAGCCCGAAGGTACCTTCACTTAAATCTCTTAAGAGATGAAGGCCAACTTTCCGGTCCTTTAACAGCCTCATCAGTTCCTAACAGACCACTCAGTGATGGGATGGACGACACACCGCACACCACATAGAGACTCTCATCGACAAGCAAGTAGGAACTAGCTTGTAGACTCTCCCCATCTAATAGTATAAACACTAAGATGGGCCAAAGTCTGTTCGGTACCACTTTCAGCCCGCTTCATTCCAGACTGGAAGAACAGGCTCGCCAACAATCTGTGCACAGAATCTCAGATAGGTATACTGAATGGACTTAGGATCGCCATGTAGCCAACAAAGTCCCGACTTTATGAGGTTCTCCAACTAGGGGGTCTGTTCACAATGCTCCTGAACCTCAGGCTACCGTTGCTCACCAGCCCTAGACCCCAAGGCTCTCTGGTAACAACGGTGGGTACAACAATGACGTTTACGTCTTGTCCCTGTTTTATCTGGAGAAGGGCACTCAACAAGGCTAGAACATCTGTCAACCTCCCAAGAACTCTCCTAGCTCCGCTATGGCATTATGCAGAAACGTCGCCAAACCTTTTGCAACTCCTGATAGAGCCTCCAAGAGAACCCTCTCCTCATAACAGACAACCCACTTCGACACCTACCACAAGCTATAGCTTTGCTATGAGTGTACGCCTGACGACTACCCAATACCTCTTTGCGAAAAGGTTGTTTAGATATCTGAGGAATTCCTCAGCATCAGTCTACCAGGCAGTACACGTCTTGTGCGATTGGCATCATGGGAAAGTGTCTCTTTACTCGATACCTCGATTCCAGCAATAGCGGAATCCTCGAGTGTATGGAAGAGGAAAAGATCCCCTATTCAGTTTCGACAGGTAAAGATGATCACTCAACCTTGATCCTTCACCTTCATACTGAAAGAAAGGGACACCCTCTCATCGATAGACTTTTCCTAACTCATACGGACTTACAACTTGCCTTTCCCCAGTCAGAATTGAGACCTTCCTCTCAGAACATGGTTCAATCTCCGATCCCTAAAGGGACCTCCTTGTGTTCCACTTCACCAGGCAACAAATTTCCTCCTGATTTAAGAACACAATGTTCCTACACACTCGTACAGCAACCATACGAGTCAAGGAACTTCATGGTCTCTCTTTCGACATAACCCATTATTGAGAAGGGTGAAAGACAATGTTCAGTTTCGTCCCTGAGTATGTCACCTAACACAGTCTCCAGAGGTGACGGATCCTACACAAGTCTCAACTAGGTAACGGACGATCCAGATCATCCGTTACTGTACCCAGGGTAAGGTATGAGACTTTACCTAAAGAAAACGGCAATAGCCTGCCCGGGTCCCTCCTCGTGTCAGCACCGAGAGAGACCAGAGGAGGATCACCGAAACATCATCTCGACATGACGACTCACAGTGTCAGGGGCATAACAATGCCCCTGGTCCTTCTTAGCAGATTACTCTGTGACGCAGGTTTTACAAGAAAGGATGTGAATGCTCCAGGTGACTTTCACAACCTTTCTCCTGCAAGACGTGACCCACAGGAATTCGATATGATCTCTATCGGTCCGGTGGTGGCTGCACAACAGGTGGTTGTATACCTCAAGCTCCTTATTGGACAAGTAGCAGAAGGTTGAGGGCACTGTTACCCGGTTTTAGTCTGCGTGAATGAAAAGATTTGACTGGCTCTTATTCTTTTCTTTATCCTACCCTCTCGTGGGGAAAGCAGCATCCTGGGTTCTCTGCATAGCTGACCTCAAACCACTGCAGGTAAACCATGCTTCCTTGTGTTCCTAGTATTAAGACTAATACTGTTACGTCCCCATACCCTGACGAGGTGGTATTGGGAAAGTCCTAGTCTACAAGTTTCCATCTAAAGAACTTCAGAACAACTTCCTAGGACGAGTCACACTTCATACCTTCACACACAGCTTGCGTAGGCCGCAGTCCTTGCATAGCAAGGTTCTAGCAAGGTGCAGGGACTCCTTATTTCTTGGGTGCTTACACACTCAAATAACGAGCCCCCGGGCAAAGCCAAAAAGCCAGACTGGCAGGGACGTCCACCCTTCCTAATGGGTGAGTCACCCCTATTAAATAGCGTGGTTTGTATTCCAGTTACGGAACAAATGACAAATTCGTAGATAATTTGTATTTTTCCTAACTATACAAACCTTAGCTATTTAACCAAACTTGCCCACCAGCCCTATCCCCTTTGAAGTCCTACCTCCAAGCAAAGTGAGCTCAAGCACAGGTGTGTGTGAGGGGGGAAGGGGGGGTAGCAAGCTACCCTCCCCTACCCCCGCTAACTAGCGGTGTGGGTAGTAAACCCTCGTTAAATTTTAATGGCTCGTCATTTCAGCTACGCCGAAAGTAATACCCCTATTAAATAGCTAAGGTTTGTATAGTTAGGAAAAATACAAATTATCATCGAATTTGTCATATTTAAATAATCATTGTGAAGAGTGCGTTTCAATGGGTGCCGATCAAGTTAACAGTTCAAAATGCAAAAGGAAACTTGCTGTCAGACCAGGGAAAGAGAGTAATAAGATTAGGCTAGTTGATTATATTGGGGATGGCTATGATAATGACACACCTCCACCTTTGGACAATATATAAATTCAGTTATCTTTCAGTAGTGATGAAGTTGACAAGCTTCTAACATCACTTGCTTCTAATCTAGTGAACCCTCCCATGAAAATGGTAATTCTGGTCCATCCCACCTTATTAATAATAAACCAAGCTCAATCCAGAGTTAATAGTGTTTCCTTCAGTAATCTTCTGAAAGTACACTGCACATTACAGATTTGTAAGCCTTACAAATTCGTAAAAAATTTGAGTTCTTTCTGTTGCTAAATCCTTGCAATTCTAGGTGCTTTACAAGACAACTAGATTGTGAGGCAGAAGACCGAGTGGGTAACCTTCATCCTAAAGTAGGCATTCCTAATCAGTTTCATATTACTTATGTGGATGGCGTGGCATATCGCAGGATTCCTTGAAATTCGGAAGGGGTGAGCGAAGTGTCAGCTAAAGTCGATTATTTTCATTGTGTTTCAAACGACAGAGTATGCCGTTCGCTAGTAAGCTTGGCCAATAACTCATCATAGGTTAATTTAGTGCGGTAAATATAGCTACCAGTACATTTACAAAGCCAAAACAAGTCCTCTGCACATAAGCGCAGTAGCCCCCTTTCCAAATGGTAAATAAAGTGAAAAATCAGGTGATTTTCACTCGGCTCACTCTTCTGTACATGAGGAGGAAGAAAACTAAGAGACAGACGATAAAAGTGAAGACGTATCACAGTTTCAAATTTTATGTAACTTTATTGTTATTGTTTAGAAATATTCTAATACTGTACATAAACTGATTAAGGTAAGTTCAGAAGATTTTTATTCTACCAAATCTGAAGAAGTGGCTACTTCCAAGACAGTTCACATACCTCAACAAAGGTATTAAGATAAAGGGACAGCATCTGTATACTGTATCTCTTTCCAGCAATATATTTCTATGCATATCTGAACTGCAGTGTTTTCTCTTTCAACCAGATAAAAAAACTTTTATTGTTAATGTGTTTTTATTCACGATTCACAAATATTCTAACTAAAGGGTGGTGATCTATCACAACCAATAAATTTGGACACCCTCGCCTTCAATAGAAGTGTAATTCATTTCTTAATTATAGAGATGTCTACTGCACATAATGCTAATATCCAACCACCGTTACAACAAAAGGGTACATCTTGTGATAATCAAAATCAATATTGCTGTTAAATTACAAAACCCATTGTTTCTTTACTCCAATCAGTTAACACTACAGTTGGGCAGGATTTGTTTTAAGCCAATTCCTTGGATACCAATTTACATAGTTTATTTTTTACTTGTTCAAACTTTACCTTTAAATTATTATCCCAGTATACCTTTTTAGTCATTCCCTTTTTTAAATTCTCTAAAAGGTGCCATGATTGGAATGGTGCTGTAGCTACAAATGGTGCTAACTGATTTGCCATTTCAAACCACGAACAATATCTGATATACAGTACTAGTGTGCTCTGGCATAAGAATTTTTTTCTACAGTAACAAGTTTATCCTCTGATGACATATACCTATTCCAACCAAGATTATAGTTGATAAAATCATCTTTTTTGATAAATTCAGAGCTTAGGATTTAATGTTATCCATTTCCATTTGTAAGCAAAAATTAAATAATAAATCTGCCAAAAAAGGGATTTTGACGAAGGATTTGGGCGAGAGACCTGTGCCGCCCAGTGAAATGCTCCTTTTAGCATCATTTCTAAGGTATATAACTGCTATACATTACCAGAGAAAAAAGTTGCATTGGAATGCCAGGGACGAGCCCAGCTCGCTCACCTTATATAAGGTGTCGGTATAATAACTGGGGCGTGAAAACCACTGTCAGAGGTCTCGTGCCATTTAGATATCTCCTCTTCAAATACCCCCGTTACTACGAGGTGCCGTTCTACATTCCACTACTGATCGCTACTACTACTACCTCCACCCACGCGATCATCTTCACTCCTCATAGCACCCAAGCTTGGGCCAATTCTGGGTGGGAAAGCAGTGGGTGGGTTCACTGGGCGGCACAGGTCTCTCGCCCAGAAATAGATTTTTCCTTCGTCAAAATCCCTTTTCTGGGCTCAACCTGTGCCGCTCCGTGAAATAGTACAAGAGAAATGGTCCCAAAGCTTGGAAACCAACACCTGAGAAGGAAAATAAATTAAAATCTAAAGTCCAAAAAACATGGTTTAATGCAAATTGTAAATATATATGTAAATATAAAAGTATTCCAAAATAAGTTGTTTTAACAATTCCTTATCATAAAGGGTAGAAAATTAAACAAGGTAATTACAACAAGGAATTCCAATCTATGGAAGTAAAAGGGGGAGAGCAATACGATGCCCAAATAAATGCCGTAAGGTTAAATAACTATTCACAATCTTACAACACAAGGGTGCAATCCAGGTGAAAAAACAAAACAAAACTACACTAGGGACAATAAGTAAGGCAGGTAGAGGGAAAGAGAAAGATAGAACAAGACCTTATGATTATGGATCATGATTTTCAGGAGGGACCACATTCCCTGCTGCCACTGTTGCAAATTTTAGGGCTTCCAAAGGTTTTAACCCTTTTACCCCCAAAGGACGTACTGGTACGTTTCACAAAGCTCATCCCTTTACCCCCATAGACGTACCGGTACGTCCTTGCAAAAAACTGCTATTTACATTTTTTTTCATAATTTTGATATATTTTTTGAGAAACTTCAGGCATTTTCCAAGAGATTGAGACCAACCTGACCTCTCTATGATGAAAATTAAGGCTGTTAGAGCAATTTTAAAAAAATATACTGCAAAATGTGCTTGAAAAAAAATAACCCCCGGGGTTTAAGGGCTGGAAAGTTCCAAATAGCCTGGGGGTAAAAGGGTTAAATAGTGGCGTTTAAAAACTTTAGGGGACTTTCAGCCTGTATATCTTTTCAGTTCATCGAAATTCATATGGTGAAAGTAATTAATGGATGTAGCTACTGCTCGTATATCATGAACATGTGGGAATGATTCTGGGTTAGCTTGTTTAATGAAATACAGAATCTGCTGTCTGATCCCTTTCAGGGTAATGGTTCCTCCATTTTCTCTAATAAATAAGGGCCCCGAGGACTTATTGGAAGTTCTATTTAAATATGCTTTCAGAGTGTTTACTGGACATAAAGATGGGTCCTGAGGAAGCGGAACAATCTTCCAGGGGGACCATCTGTTCTGAGGGTCCTCATTTTTTGCCAAGAATCTTTTGTCTGGAGAAATTAGTATTTCTCCTGACGAGAGAAATTCAATATGACCTGGATCTCTAGCAGACAAGGCTGAAAGTTCTGATATTCTGGCGCCAGATGCTAGGCTCATTAAGAACAAGGTTTTTCTTAACAATGGTATATAATTACAAGACTCGTTAAGAGTGTCAGAAGCCAATTTAAGTACATCATTCAGAAACCAGGAAACTGAGCTAGGGCGAGTTGATGGTTTCAATCTGGCACAGGCTCTCGGGATGGACGAGAAATATGAATCTGTAAGGTTAATATTAAATCCAATTTGGAAAATCTTCTTCAAGGCTGATTTAATTGTTGTAATAGTATTAGCTGCCAGGCCTGATTCAAATAGAGTTCTAAAAAAGGTTACTGCCAGATTCATAGTCATCATCTCAGCCTTTGATAAAGTCCATAAAGTTAGGGCACTCTGAATTTTTGAGGAAGCTATCACACTGCGAGTTTGTACTACTTGTGTTAGTATTGGATTGGGAATCCGTTGAGGATGGAAACCCAGTTCCACCAGTAGGGGAAACCAGTTGCTCTTGGGCCAGTTGGGGGATACTAGAGCCACTTGGCCTCTGAAAGTTCTGAGTTTGTCTAGTACCTTCATTAACATATTTATTGGTGGGAATAAGTAAATTCTCTCCCAAGAATTCCAGTCCAATGACATTGCGTCCGTGGCATAAGCCCGAGGGTCCAGGTTGGGGGCTACATAGCACTTTAGTTTGTGGTTGGACTCTGTTGCAAACAGGTCTATTTGGAGACCCGGAACCTGAGATAAAATCCATTTGAACGACTTTAGGTCCAGTGACCACTCTGATTCCAGCGGAGTTGTCCTCGAAAGTGCATCTGCCACTACATTCCGTATTCCTGCTAGATGAACCTCTGACAGATGCCAATGGTTCATTGTCGCCATGGAAAATATCGCTATCACTACATGGTTTATGTGATTCGACTTGGAACCTCCTCTGTTTATGCAGTGGACTAGAACTTCGCTGTCCAGCACCAGTCTGATATGTTGCTTCTTTGCTGGAGCAAGCTTCTTTAGAGTCAAGAATACTGCCATGGCCTCTAAGACATTGATATGAAGTTGGCGAAATGATATTGACCATAGTCCCTGGGCTTTCTTGTACTGGGAGTACCCTCCCCAGTCGGTCAGAGAGAGGTGTCTGTGTGAATGACCAGTGTTGGAGGTGGAAATTTTAATGGGTTGGATTTTGCTAGATTTTTACTTTTGTCCATGGCTGAAGTCTTTTCCTCAGAATTGGTGGGATTCGAGCTATTTTGTCTCGATATTTCTTGTTTGCTTTGGACCGCCATACTCGATTTATATCTTTCAGTCTGGCCTTCAGTAATATGTCTGTTACTGAGGCAAACTGGAGGGCACCTAGGATTCTCTCTTGTTTTCTCCTGGACGTCAGCTTGTCCTTGAGAAAACTTTTTGTATTCCTTGCTATTTCTTTCCTCTTGCTTACTGGGATACACAGAGTGTGTGTGTTCAGATTCCATTGTAACCCTAGCCACTGAAATTTCGTCTCCGGGATTAGACGTGACTTCTCGAAGTTGATCTGAAATCCCAACTGTTGTAGGAATTTTATTACTTTGTTTGTTGCCTTGAGGCAATTTTCGACATTGTTTGCCCAAATGAGCCAGTCGTCTAGGTAAGCTACTATTTGTATTCCTTGGGTTCGTAATTCTTGGATTACTGTTTCCACCAGTTTGGTGAATATCCTGGGTGCTATGTTGAGTCCGAATGGCATTACTTTGAATGCATATGCTTGGTTACCTAATTTGAAACCTAGGAACGGACGAAAATGTCTTGCTATCGGAACGTGATAGTAAGCATCTGTAAGATCTATAGAGGTGATGACAGCCCCACGGGAAAGTAAGGTCCGCACCTGAGAGACGGTTAGCATATGGAACTTGTCGCATTGAATGTAAGAATTCAGAAGAGACGGGTCCAAGATTACCCTTCGCTTGTCTGAGTCTTTCTTTACCACGCTGAACAAGCGACCTTGAAATTTCAAATATTTTACTTCTTTTATTGCATTCTTTTGTAAAAGATCTTTTGCATATAGAACTAATTCTTCCGTTGGAAGTTGATGAAAACTGGTTGGTGGAGGGGGCCCTTCTATCCAACTCCACCCCAGACCTTTGGAAATTATGCTGTAAGCCCAATTGCTGAATATCCAACGGTTCCGAAAGAGATACAGCCTTCCCCCTACCTGAGGATTCTCAATGGTTTGCAGTGGATTTACCTCCCCAGGATCCACGGAATCCTCTGCCTCTAGAGTAGGCTCTTCCGCTGCCTCTGTTGCGAAAGGCTCCTCTTGCCCTACTACCTCTGGCATGTTTATTGTACCCATGGAACACGCCTTGTGTTTCATAGGTAGGATTAAAGGCTGGGGAAGGCACAAAGGAGGTAGACACTACTTGTGATTGAGGGACCCACACGTATTGCTGTTGAGGTTGTGCCTTCGATGTTGAAGGATGACCCCCTTGTGGTACCGGGATCGTTTGGACCACTTGTTGGGTCTGCTGACCCTGAAATGACTGAAAAGTCCTCGGTCTATTCCTGCCTCTAGTTTGGCTGCTGGATGGCTCAAATTTACGTTTGGGTATCAGTCCCAATCGAACCTTGAGGCTCTGGTTAACCCTTGCAGCTTCGCTAAGGACGTTATTAACCATGTCCTCCGGGAACAGGTCAGGACCCCAGATAGGGGCTTTGATGAGCTTGTTAGGCTCATGTCTGATAGAGGCTTCGGACAAGACGTGTTTCCAACATCTACGTCTGGCTAGAATAAAATCATATGCGTCAGAAAGCAACGTCTGAAGCAACGACTTCGTCAGGATCTTGAATAGTGGTTCCTCTTCATAAACCAAGGAAGACATTTCTGCCATTGTGGCTGAGTTGATGGACCTACTCAGCCTCATGCGGGCATCAAACTCGAGTCTTATTAGGGAATCCGGAAGTCTGGGTAGCCGCTCACTGAATTGCGTAGACGCACAGTCAGCGTTCAATTTTCCTGCCGTAAACGTTGCTGGGGCGTCAGTCCAGCAATCGTGATCTCCCGGAAACAGGAGGGAAGTCAGATCCGTTTCACGTAACTGCGGCAACGGTTTGTCTTCGTTTACAGCTTGTAAAGCAAGGTCCATCATCTTCGTGGTGAAAGGCGTTGGAGTTTGCCCCTCTACTACGAACATCGTGTATGAGCTCTTATGGGGTGTTAACATGGTGTTAACACACTCCCACTCATTTAAAGTCTGGACCCAGGCGGACTGTGCTTGTTCTTTAGGATAGATAACAGTTTCCTTAGGAACTTTATCTAACCTTACCAGCGCTTCCTCTGTCAAGCGCGCAAATCCGGGGAAGGGGAACTGAAGACCTGGCGGGTAGAATTCAAAATCCTCTACCGGCCGAGTGCCACATCCTTCGATGGTTAGCATGCCATCCTTAAAGGGGGCATGTAAAGCCAGTCGCCAGGGATTGCTTTTTACGAATTCCGGGAGTTTAGAGGCGTTCGGGATGACATATTGCTGCTGTTGAGGCAGTCCGGAACGCATGAGATTCTCCATGAGGTTCTCCTGGTTTTGTAGTCTCTGTGAGAGGGTGCCAACTAGGGAACCAATTTGAGACTGCACTATGCTGCCCATCTGCTCCATTAACTGGCTCAAAAAAGCCGCCGGATCAAAGGGTACTTCCGGGGTCTTAGCTCTCGAGCCGCTCCTCGCTCTCGACCCATGGTAGGAGGAAGTAGCTACAGCTGAGTCCTTCGATATCCTAGTGGATAAAGACTTAGCTGGTTTTGGCAGCTTGGAAGACTTAGGAGTCTTAGGTAAGGTCTTTTTAATTTGTTTGATTTTTGGGACTACTGGGCATGGCCTGACCCCAGCCACGTGCTTCCCAGTAAACCCTTGGAAAGAAGATATAGAAGAAGAAGATGGTGACGGGCTAAGAATGGGTATCTTAAACCATACACCTCCTGCCTCACTTACCTCCCTGCCTTGTTCTGTTTCATCCAGAACCATCGGCTCCAGATCCAGGTTGATGGCCGCCACATCCTCCAGAACCGTCTCCCCAAGTCCTTCCAGTTCCTCTGACAAGATCAAAGTATCCTCCCCGATCTTGGCGATGATGGGATCCGCCACTTCCTTGGGTACCGCCGCCGAAGTCTTGGCATTAGGGTAGATGAGATTACAGATCTCCTCGGAAAGGACCTAAGGCTTCTTTGCCTTAACATTCCGGGTGAACCCGCTGACCCAGATCTTGAGGGTCGACAGGGTGGAACTCTTGGCAGTCTGAGGGCTCTGAAAGAGAATATTCTGTTACTAATATTTTTGGCCAACCTGTCGTCTAAAATATACATATATATATATATATATATATATATATATATATATATATATTGTTATGAACTCGTAAGAGATGGTAAAGAGTTCACAGATTCTTTATCTATCATAAAGCCCTTACCACTATGATAATGAGTAGGACTCGTACCAGAACAAAAACAATCCAAGGAACTTCCTCAAAGAGAAGGATACAGAGACAAAACAAACACTTAAATTATTTATTACAATTAATAACTTAGAATTACAAAGAAATCCCTTGAAAACTGAACTTTAGGGAAGAACAAAACAAACTGGTTATTACAATTCCTCAGACACATTCACCTAGCTAACTAGCATACTAAAGTAAAAGAAAAAGTTACTAGGTAGAGACAGAAACCACATATGCCCGGGTCATTGTGATAGAAGGAGACAAAGTAAGAAAATATCCTTAAACCTAATTGAATAACACAGTTAAATGGCAATAAACATACATTGTGAAAACCGAAAAATAAATGTCACCCAGCAAATATCAATTAACTCTTCTACAAATACCATTCCCTCAGCAACACGTCACATAGTTGTATCTCCAACTGTAAATGTCAGCAATACCACCAAGTAGGAGACACTCAACATACGTCGTCTATGGGTTGGATTGGTCACAGTATAACACACAGGGTCTCGGATCTTACCCTTTCTCCGCCACTGGGAGGCCCCTTGACGACTCCAGAGGTTCAGCAAGCTGAGGGCACGGGCAACGATGGATGAAGCTCGCATCCAGAAGAACGAAATGTAAGGCAGGGCATCACACGAACTGAAGAGACGTCAGTCCAAATATAATTCATAGGGGATGGCAAGGAACACCTCCAAAATGCCACCAGCTACACAAACATCGAGGACGTCTTCAGAATACTTCACAAAACTTGCCACAAGCCGTCAGGAAATATGGGAGCTGAAAACCTCTCTATAAGGAGCCGAGTCGCTAACCGTCGTCTTTTCCCTCCAAAGGGCCCCACATCACCAGCGGGGACGAAAACAAAACAGGCGATGAACAGCCGAAAGATCATCAACATGAAAAGATAAAAACACTTACATGGGTGACGTATCAATTTAAAACTACAATTACCCTTTGAGGGGAGGAAAACATCCCCAAGTCCAGCCTTCAAAAGACATATAAACAAAACTGGACAAAACTGGACAAAAACAAGCAAAAATTTACTTTAAAGTGCAAAAATCAAATGCACAGCAAAAATAGAAAAAAATGAATTAAATACGTTAAATCCATTACAATATATATATAAATACAGTAATCTCCTTTAAACTCAATCAGTTTATATTTAAATTAATTATGATACTGTTCAACGGGAACACCTACCGAATCAGCGGTTAAGGTGGAGACCAACCGGTAGCAAATCTCGCAGTTGTCCAGGTGCCACACCAGTAGATCATCTACCTGGACAGCACACGGAGCATGAGACCGGCAGACCTCATGTCCACAGGCTTGCTGCAAAACAGCCGCACAGGCTGTCATCTGGCATCGGACCACCTGTAATAAAAATGATACATGAGTATCCCAAAAAGGACCACCGGAGGCTCCGGGTTCTTAAAACTAACCGGAGTAGGATCCTTATGTATGTAAATATGAAACTAATTGATATTAATTGATACTAATTTATGATACTAATTTATGATCATTCATTGATATTATTATTGTCGTATCAGAGGATATACCATCCCGTCAGAGCCGGGAATGTATAAAGATAACAATTGTTGTTAAATAAAATTCCTCCCGTTGGCTCTGGGGAGCCAACTGAGTATGACCCAAGGGTCTTACATGCCTACTAGGGTAGGGGAGTCGAGAAAAAGGGAGGTTAGGGAGGGAGGGGTTCTATGACTCCCGGGGCTGGTACCTTTAACGGACAGCGACAATAAGAGACCAATATAGAATTATAAAAACTAAAATTATAAATCATAAGGAGATTCTTCCGTGATTACTTCGACTAAACGTATAGATAGCCTACGCATGCAGTAGGCTAATTCAAAATCATAATGAATGAAAAACAATGAAGAAAATCACGTCTGAAGAATACCTAACACGCAACTCGTAATCTTCCCGGCCCACCCGGTGGCCAGTCGAAGCGGCCGGGGGAGAGCACAGTTTACGACAACCCGTAGTATGCGAGCGTACTCGACCAAAAAACAAATAGCTGTTCTCCGCTTAATCTCTATAGAGAGTGAGTCATGAGGTATCCCAGGAGGGGGATGAGGGAGGCGTACTCCACCTAGGTGGGTAGCCAGCGGGAACCAGCCAAGAGCGAGGCTCGAGGCGATCACGTGGGTCTGTAACCGGCCAGGTGTGCCAACCCTCCGAGAAACAGCTCCACGAGATCACACAAACATAAAAACAGAATGATCATAAATATAAAGACAATTAAATAACGAAACAAATAATATATATAGGTTATGATGGCACGCAAAATAAAACTAAAAATAATGATATAAGAGAGGAACGCAGGAGAAATAACATGAATGAGAAAACGTGAGCCTAGCCCTCCAAACTCGGGTAGCTACCGACCTGGACGGGGGGCTACAACACTAAAATAAAATATTCAATCGGGTAGGATGCCGATTGGAATGGTAATAACACGTATATAATATCCTGCTAACCTGAGGTTCCTCTCAATAAAAACTAAATAACAGGACCTATCTCTTATATATAAGAATAGTAATAACTTACAAAAATAAGAGTAATAAATCCTTAAAATAATCAAAACACCAGGACACGGTGGTGAAGGCTACCTTCAAGGTCGAACACGGTCCAGAAGAGTAGCCATGCAAGCCCATAACCTAAATTAAGTGTTTCAAAATAATTGATTTAACAATTAAACTTGTATATAAAGCATCGCATAATGTAAAATGGTAATGAGCATGCGCGATGAGGATCAAAACGAAATACAATTAGTATGGGGGACTAATTGTTAGTCGTCAAGTAACAAAGGCTCTCGGAGGTAGCGAAACCAAAATGGCTGCCAGGGAGCGGTATCTCCGACTCCCAAAACTTAAACACCTAAGAAAATTAATATCTCGGATATCGCTACTTCCAGAACCTCAAAACTCATAGTTTTAGTACTCAACTTGGTGGCAGAAGCTTGAATATCTGACATCTTGCGCAGGAAAACACTAAAAAAACCGAAAGTCACAGAATCAAAGGAACGTGCGTGTGAACACTAAAGATGCTATGAAAGGAGTGGAGATGATCGCGTCAGTGGAGGTAGTAGTAGTAGCGATCAGTAGCGGAATGTAAAACGGCACCTCGTAGTAACGGGGGTATTTGAAGAGGAGATATCTAAATGGCACGAGACCTCTGACAGTGGTTTTCACGCCCCAGTTATTTTACCGACACCTTATATAAGGTGAGCGAGCAAATTTTTTCTCTGGTAATATATAGCAGTTATATACCTTAGAAATGATGCTAAAAGGAGCATTTCACGGAG
This sequence comes from Palaemon carinicauda, assembly GCF_036898095.1. Taxonomy (NCBI): domain Eukaryota; kingdom Metazoa; phylum Arthropoda; class Malacostraca; order Decapoda; family Palaemonidae; genus Palaemon; species Palaemon carinicauda. The sequence continues at coordinate 81,261,580 of NC_090725.1, forward strand.
CGGCACAGGTTGAGCCCAGAAAGCCTCTTCTACATTACAGTCATGCAATAGTATGTCATATACACATTTAAATTTCCCTGGTAATGTATATGTGCAATGACTTCATCAAATTGTCTAGTACTGTATAGGTATCATGGGCAGTGCAGTGCCCCATGGGGAGTATGACAGTTTTGGTACTGTACCTCCCTCAAGGTGTTTTAAAAGTCATAAGCTTTCAGCTCTCCTCATCCAACACCAACTGATGTAACCCTCGCTAGGCATCCACTGGCAACTTAAAAGTATGAATGGGTCCACTTGATACCATATCAAATGGGGCAATAGTTTGATGTGTTTCTCTCATACTTGATGAATTTAATTTTCAAGTCTACTGTCCTTCTCACAACAACTACCTGGCAGGAGCACCAATCTGTTACCTCTCCCATAGGTACCGGTTACAGAATACCTGCCAAAGCATAGTCAGTTTGTCTTTTACCCTCATCTTCCTAATTGATGGAGTACCTGCATTTGTAAGATACGTTTTCCCATGGCGGGCAGGCGCCAAGTGAGTCTGCCGGTCGCAGACTGCACATGGGATCAATATGTAATTGAGGACGCAATAAACCACACGCCTCTACCACCGTGTATCTCTTGTCCCACCTTGACATCTAATATGGTACAGTGATTCTTAAGGACCTCCGTGACCCTCACCATGCTCTTCCAGCATCACTCAGCGCAGTCCACCCCAAGGGTTGCACGCCCCGTCATCCCCCGTGGGCTCGTTCCTGCCTAGCAAGAAGCCAGGAAGGCCATGGCGGCACAGCAACAAATGATCAACTCCCTCCTCGACTGGATTACGACACATGCTGCCCCTGCACCTCGTATCCCTTCGTCTGCAGCCCCGGAGAAGTGTGAAATCGAGCTGAGGCCCTCCGCATTCAGGTCCTGGAGAAGGTCAATGGAATGTTGGATCGAATTGTGCAGACTACTGCCGCACGAGGTCGTCCACCACATCAGGCTATACTGCACGCCCCCTCTGCAACCAGTGCTGGACGCCTGCAGGGACTTGAAGTTGGTACCCAAGGAGTTCCCCCACCCCTCCCCCCGCGGTGGCACATGTGAGCTTGTTCGATGGCACGGCCCGACGGGGCGCCCAGGTATCACCCCGACCCGCCGAGGTGCCCCTGCCGCCCCAGGAGGAGCATGCGGCTAGATTGGAAGCGAGGCTCCTGCAACATTTCACCTCGACGACGTTTAACACAGCCATAAAGCCACTGCCAGTGATGCAGGGGGGAACCGCACCACATCCACCTGCTCCCAGGAGCCGCGTCCTACGCATGCCACACCCCAGCATCGGTGCCCAAACACTGGAAAGAGGAAGTGAAGGCCCAGCTCGAAGAGGACGTCGCCTGTGGCGTCATAGAACTGGTACCTGCCAGGCAGCCGACTGAGTGGTGTGCCCGTATGGTGGTCGTCGTCAAGAAATCAGGACAGCCACGCCGTACAGTTGACTACCAGCGCTTCAATGCATCCTGCTTGCGGGAGACACACCACACCCCAGCCCCATTCGACATGGTGTCCGGGGTACCCAAGCACACATTCAAGACTGTGGCGGACACGTACTGGGGATACCACCAGGTGGAGCTAGATGAGGAAAGTCGCGACCTGACCACATTCATTACGCCCTGAGGGAGATTTCATTACCGTCGTACCCCCATGGGGCACTGCTCCGCTGGCGATGCGTATCGACGATTCGACGGCGCCATCCAGGACATCCAGAGGAAATATAAGTGCGTGGACGATACCCTGCTCTACGACGACAGCATCGAAGGTTCTTTCTGGCACGCCTACGACTACCTCGAAACATGCGCAGCCAAGGGCGTCACCCTGAAGCCGGAGAAATTCCAGTTCGCAAGAAGAGAAGTGGACTTTGTGGGCTTCAACTTAGGCTGGGAGGCCTACAAGCCAACAGAGGAACGTTTGGCGGCTATCAAGAACTTCCCGATGCCGTGTCAGCCCTCTATCACAGACATAAGGGTGTGGTACGGATTCGTCAACCAGCTGGCGCCCTTCCTCACAACAGCCCCCATCATGAACCCATTCAGGGAGCTCCTCAAGAAGCCAACGGGGAAGTCAGTGTACTGGGACGAGCCACTCCGCACAAAATTCCATCACGCCCAGGATACGATCTGCCAATTAGCAAAGAACGGCGCACCAAATTCCATCACGCCCAGGATACGATCTGCCAATTAGCAAAGGACGGGTTGGCCTACTACGACAGGAGCCGCCCCACAGCAGAGATCACCAACTGGAGCAAAGAGGGCATAGGGTTTGTTATCCTCCAGCAGTATTGTGCATGCAGCTCCGCCACCACGCCCTTCTGCTGCACGGTCGGGTGGCGCCTGGTGCTATGCGGCAGCCGCCATCCCACCTCTGCTGAAGCTGGCTACGCCGCCATGGAGGAGGAGGCCCTCGCGGTAGCCTGGTGTCTCCAAAAGGCGAGGCTGTTCCTTCTGGGGTGCCCCAACCTCATCGTCGTGACAGACCACCGCCCGTTGACCAAGTTGCTGGGGAATCGGGCTCTTACAAAAATCTCCAACCCCCGTCTCTTCAGGCTGAAGGAGGGAACCCTGCAGTACCGCTTCAGGGTCAAGTATCTGCCGGGGAAGCGTAACAGTGCGGCAGACTTCCTGTCACGATACCCCGCCTTGAAAGCCGATCCCAGCACCCACGATGTGGACCTCGACGAAGACCTCACCGATGCCATAGCAGCCGCTGTCTTAGCAGCAGTAGAGCACGACAGCTGCGTTGTGGACGAGCCGAGTGTCAGACATGTCGCCGTCAGCGATCCCGTGTATCAGCTGCTCATGGCCAGGGTCCTGGCCGGGGACTGGGCCGACAGGAAGTCCCAGGAAGTTGCATGACTTCGGCCCATCTACGGTGTCAGGGAGAGGCTGGCCGTCGTCCAATACTTAGTGACATACACATTCGAATAGGGCAACGTCCGCCTTGTTATCCCGGAGCCTCTTCGTCAGCAGGTGGCTGCCAACCTACACGTGGGGCACCAAGGCCTGGACTCTATGCAACGATGAGCGCGCCAGACGGTATACTGGCCTGGACTCGAGGGGGACCTGCAGTATCACCGCTCTTTGTGCGAAGAATGCGACGTACACGCACCATCCCAGGCCGTGGAGGAATTCATCATTACGCCTCCCCTCGAGTACCCATTCCAGATGGCGGTAGCGGATATGTTCCAGCACGACGGACAGATGTACATGGCCTACGCAGACAGGCTCACAGGTTGGCTGGAGCTGGCCCACTTCCCCCACGGTACATCCTCTCCCTTCTAGACCCAGCTACGTCGCTACTTTGCCAGGTGGGGGGCCCCGGAGCAAATCTTCATGGACGGTGTCACCAATCTGGCAAGCGAGGAAATGGGGGAATTTTTCAAGTTATGGGGCATGTCCGTGCGACTATCATCCGCCCAGTACCCGCAGTCCAATGGTAGGGCAGAGGCCATGGTCAAGGTTGGGAAACGGATAATAATGGCCAATACGGGCAGCGGCAGCAGCCTCGACTTTGACAAATCTTCTTTGGCTATGCTACAGTACCTCAACACCCCCTCCGCGGAATGAATAAATCATCCGCCCAGATGGAAGCAGGCAGGCAGCTCCGAGACGGCGTACCTACGGCCCGCTGGCACCTCACGGTAGACAAATACTGGGGAGCAACCCTCCGGCATAGAGAACGTCAGATGGCTGACAACGGTGCTGCCCTCACCGAGAACGGACCCTCCAGAACGCTTCCCGTCATCAACCCGGGCTCCCAAGTGGGAGTGCAAAATCAGGCCACCAAGCTGTGGGACCGTACCGGTACCTTGGTGGAAACGCTCCCATACCGACAATACCTAGTCAGACTGAACGGCAGCGGGAGCCTCTCCCTCCGTAACAGGAAGCAATTGCGACTCACATCATCGGGGCCTCAGCCAGGGCAGGCCACACCTGCCACGCATCCAGCCTCACCCATGCCCAAGCAGCCACCGGTCAGCCACCCTACGTCCAGCATACAAGCAGTGCGGGAGTCACGCCCATCACATCACACCAGGAGGCCAGCGTGGATGAATGACTACATATGATGTCTTTGATTGTCATACACCCTTCCTATGTGTAATCACGTACATCACAGCAGCATTTGTTTATTTTTTTATTGTATCTGTCCCCTTATTCTGGCGCATGCATCCAATTTAATCCATGTATATCCATGTATTGTTCTTATTATTTCTTATCCATGTATATCCATTTATTAATCTCGGGGGGGGGGGGGATGATGGAGTACCTGCATTTGTAAGATACGTTTTTCCATGGCGGGCAGGCGCCAAGTAAGTGTGCTGGTTGCAGACTGCAACTGGGGTCAGTATGTAATTGAGGACGCAATAAACCATACGCCTCCACCGTGTATCTCTTGTCCCACTTTGACATCTAATACTAATGTTTGGGGACAGTGATGCTTGTATGATAAGCGTATGATATATCATCGAGTGACAAATGAATTTGTGAGGTTTACCATTCATTATTGGGAAAGGCCTCCTTTTTGTACTAAAGGTAGTTCCAGAAAAAACATAATAACCATTGCTTAAGTAATGACACATTATCTTCAGTGGAGGGATATGGTATTTCCTGAGGCGGTCCACTCATGGCTACTTGTTTGGAACACCCAATCTGATTACCATTATTAACCTCATGATTAAGGAAATTAGGATCAACCATCCCTAATGCTTTACACACACTCAGTGATGAGAACAACTTCTGTGTGCCTTCATATTAATGCAAAGTCTCATCTATTGGCTTTCCCCCACACTGGATAATGACCTGACAACTCCCAGGCACCTTCATCAATCCCCTTTCTGCGTCCTGTAATCGCAAACCCTATTTAAATAATTTGTTTACATCAATACCCAGACCTTTGACCTTCTATGACCCAGTTGTACATACTTCTAACCTGTTGCCTACAATGGCTTCCAATGCATCAGATTTATTCCCAATACAGTACTACATATCATATGAACTTTTAACACTGGTTGTATACATGATGCATTTCCATTATGAAGCATCCCATCCTGGCTTTCTACCACCTCAGGTAGAGCAGTTTGCACCCATCCCCATCTTGCACCTTGTTTACTAGTAGCTCTAACATGCACTTTCATTGTATCAGGTGCCCTTTTTGAAAGACGCATGGGTTGATTTGATATTTTGTCTGTCGAAATAACCTTTGCAACAGCTGGCAAAATGACTGATTTTCCCACAATTATGATGCTTAACATTACCTGCTAGACAATTCTGTCTGCCTTTAAGGTGCACAAGACTAAAAAAGTAGCATCTTTGCTTGTGGCTTATAATCATCAGGTACTCTTTGGTTTTAAAAACAGTTTGCTCCCCTTACCTGTGTGATGAGGGTAAGCCTACAGTACTACGCAGTCACGCTTTATCGCCTTGAATAATTTGTACATCACCGTAAGCTTGAAGATTGTATCATATTTTTCAAAGTTCTTTAAAATGTCTTGTTTTTACCTGACATTGCATAGACCAGTCACTGATTTATGTAGGAATATACCTGTTCTGCATACTCACTCAAATTTTCACAAGTGGGACAAACAAAACCAGTCTATCCAGGTATGCCTTTGCTGATTCATCTGCCCCTTGCTTCTTATTAAAAAAACCTGTCCCATAAGACAACCTTACTCACAGTCTTTGTAGTAATATTCAAATTAGCCTTAAATGCATTACTGTATATAATATGAGAGATGCTCCTCAGTCTCTGGAAAACTGGGCAACAATGGCACTGCTTAACTTTTCTTCACAGTTTAATCTGATATTCAGCACTGCCTTGTCCCAAGGTATCCAGGTCAGCTTCAGCCAGTCTTCCATTGATCTTCTCCATTATCTGAAGGCACTTGTCATGACATACCTGCATTTCTTAGGAGCAATAGGTTTGTCATGTGTTCGTCTGGGTGCTGTGTTCTGGTTAGCACCACTTTTCAGTTAGTTCTTTATGCATGTTGTATGAGAATTTTTTAACAATTTTAACCAACCTTTGCATTCAGATCTTCCCAGACTACTATTCTATATGTAGTACTAGGTATGTAGTTAATTCTAACATTATCTTCTCCATCATAAAGCTCAACACTACATATTATTTGAGAAATTGTATTCCTGCTGTAACCAGATTTTGGCATGATACTCTTAATCCTGCAGCTGAATTGATGGGACTTTAGAAATTTAAACTTGCAGCAAGTGATTTTATGTGGAACAGGTTGACATCACTCTCTTCATAATTTATATATAACAGGTCTATTTTAACATTGATATTGACCTCAAAATATAGAAATTTTTTATTCACAATTCATATATTTGTCCTCTCACTAATACAAACCAATGCTATTTACAGGAGATATTATTTTCAGCGAAGCTGAAAGAAGAGCCATAAGACTTTTAGCGCGGGCTAACTATCCACCAATTAGTTAGTTGGGGGGGTGGGGGTTAGTTTACTACCCTGCTCACTCACACACCTGGACTGAGTAACCACTTTTGCTTTGGTTCAATGGAGAATGGACGTTGCCCCTCTCCTCCTCCCTTTTTGACCTGTGGATTCTCTGAGTGAATACACCAGGAGAGGTTAGATGGTCTTTCATCGGCTTATGACCGAGAATTGCCTTTTCTTCTGTTGTAATGAAGGTCCACCTTAGCATCTTCTTCCAAAAGAGGCTGTAGGTTGGCCAGGGCACCAGCCGCCCGTTGAGATACTACCGCTAGAGTTATGGGGTCCTTTGACTTTCCAGACAGTACTACATTGGATCTTTCTCTCTGGTTACGGTTCTTTCCCTTTGCCTACTTATACACCGAATAGTCTGGCCTATTCTTTACAGATTCTCCTCTGTCCTCATACACCTGACAACACTACCAACAATTCTTCTTTACCCAAGGGGTTCACTACTGCACTTCAGTTGTTCAGTGGCTACTTTCCTCTTGGTAAGGGTAGAAGAGACTCTTTAGCTATGGTAAGCAGCTCTTCTAGGAGAAGGACACTCCAAAATCAAACCATTGTTCTCTAGTTTTGTATAGTGCCATAGCCTCTGTACCATTGGCTACTTTCCTCTTGGTAAGGGTAGAAGAGACTCTTTAGCTATGGTAAGCAGCTCCTCTAGGAGAAGGACACTCCAAAATCAAACCATTGTTCTCTAGTCTTGGATAGTGCCATAGCCTCTGTACCATTGGCTACTTTCCTCTTGGTAAGGGTAGAAGAGACTCTTTAGCTATGGTAAGCAGCTCTTCTAGGAGAAGGACACTCCAAAATCAGACCATTGTTCTCTAGTCTTGGATAGTGCCATAGCCTCTGCACCATGGTCTTCCACTGTCTTGGGTTAGAGTTCTCTTGCTTGAGGGTACACTTGGGCACTCTATTCTATCTAATTTCTCTTCCTCTTGTTTTGTTAAAGTTTTTATAGTTTATATAGGAAATATTTATTTTAATATTGTTACTGTTCTTAACCCTTTTACCCCGGGCTATTTGGAAATTTCCAACCATTAACCCCCAAGGGGTTATTTTTATCCCATCACATTTTGCATTATACTTATTTTAAATTGCTCTAACAGGCTTAATTTTTGTCATAGAGAGGTCAGGTTGGTCTCATTCTCTTGGAAAAAGCCTGAATTTTCTCAAAAAATTATCAAAAATATGAAAAAAAAAAATTTTATAGCATTTTTTTGCAAGGACGTACCAGTACGTCCATGGGGATAAAGGGATGGCTTTTGTGAAACGTACCAGTACGTCCTTTGGGGGTAAAAGGGTTAATATTTTATTTTTCCTTGTTTCCTTTCCTCACTGGGCTATTTTCCCTGTTGGGGCCCCTGGGCTTATAGCATCTTGATTTTCCAACTAGGGCTGTAGCTTAGCAGATAATAATAATAATAATTACTGACTTGATTGCTTTTTTTTAGCTTTTTCTTTTCAGCGTGATTTCTCCTTGACCATCCTTATGCGGACATGTCCAGGACCTGAGGGCTGCTCCTGTCTGACTTTCATGTCTTCTATTGATATGGATTCGCAATTGTTGTATCCTTCTTGCCGAGGGTGGAGTGGTGACCAGGAAAACACCTGCCCTGAATGCCGAGAGTGGTCTGCCTCCCAGTGGAAGAGGTTTGGGCACCAGTGAAAGAAGAAGTCCAAGAGAGATTGTTCGCATTCAGGGTCTTCCTTGAAGTCGAAGAAACTAGGACTTCTCATGATCGATCGGTCTCCACCAGGGAACGATCGAGCGGAAGCGTATGCCGGCTAACACCAGGTCAACCTTGGGGTTCGAGGAACAGGACTGCTTCCCATAGAAAAGCAGTTCTGCCCCTCCCCTCTAGTGGGAGCCTTCTCATTCCCTGATGTTTTACAGGTTTGGTCGTTACTGGGTATGACCGGCTCCTCATCGAAGGAGGCGTTGCTGGAACTCCTTCAACTTGGTGCTGAGAGGAAGCATACACTGGCTTCCTTGGAGGTGGAGCCCTTGTCACAGCGTGATCCCGGAGTGTCGTCTACCTTGACCGTTGAAGGATCCCACCCCTCTCCTTTGTCTGCTGCTGCTGCTGTTGCCGAAGACTACACTCCGCCACATGCTGAGCCGACTCTTTCGTCGGGGGTAGAGCTAAGTCCAAGCCAGGCCTCTCCTGCGGGGTGACCATTTCTCTCATCCTAGAGTGAGGTCCCCCCAAAGATTCCATTCCAGAGAACTTCTAAATACCATCATGCCTCTTCTTTGATGCCTCTCCCTGTGGATCAGGTCTCCTCTGTTGAGGAAGTTTCCCGTTGCCAACGAGCTCCCAGAGAGCATAGTCCTCCTCGAAGCTCTGGACGTTCTTCTTCTCCTCCTGCCAGGAGACTCCCCAGATGCTGAAGCCTTGATGAGGATGGGAGGCTTAGGGATTAGCAGCTGGGCTCTAATGAACGGTGGAAACTGCTTTCCCACTGGACCTTGGTGCCCAATTGTTGATCCAACTAAATTAGTCAACACTTTCTCTCCTTTCTTTTGATTACTTCTTTTATTCTCCCATCTCTTCCTCTGGGGCATGAACTTGTTGATGACTTTGGCTTGTATGACTTTGGTTTTGACTGCTTCTTAGGATTTGGCACAGGGTGGGATGGATGGCATACCATCTCAACCTGTACAAATTTAGATACCATCATCCTCTGGCAGACCCCATTGGGTGCAGACTTAGTCTGTTAAGAGTCGGGCCCCAATGGTCTGGTTTTAAGTCGCCCATATTTGCGGGTAATGGGTGACGCCAGGCATTGGAGTCGTCAGTAGGAGGGGCTAACTACCCCCACTGATCAGTGTATGCCCACCTAAAGAGAGGCAGGTCCTCTCTAATAAAGGACTGGCCCCCACTGGAGCCTCTTCTCATGTTGGGCCACATGGGATCGGAGGACTGACATCCTGCGATAAGAGGTGGATAACCCGAGTTACTTCTACTTTACCAACCAATCCCTCTGTTGACGACTTGAAAACTCTAAAGGACCATTCTACTGATGCTCAAAAACAAAGTAATTTGGGTAACATAGGGAAACTGCAAATCCTTCATGTCACCCAAATTCCAATAGAAACTAAATACGATGTCTTGTATAAAATATTTCAATGTTATGGTAATAGTAAAGAAATTAGAATGAGGCTTGAAGGCGACAAATGGGATTCATGGATATCATTTGATAATCTTGATGAAGCATTCAATGCACTCAGTAATATTATGAATATTAAAATCAATAATTTGAACATCAAGGGTGCTCTTTGCGATGGGGTACCTAAGAAAAAACTACAGATTGGATGGATAAAGGTAGAGGTAGTTGTACCCTCCCAGAGAAAGCTAAAGCCACCAAAGTGGCTCATTGCTCAGTTAAAAGGGAGTACAGGAAATATATCCTGGTTTGGAAAGAACAGTTTCCTCATAAAGTGCCAAATCAGAAACACAATCTGTTATACTTTGCAATTTAAATACAGAGAATGATGACATAAAGCTGGATGTGAAATCCCATCTAAACTTCAGTTGTGGAAGGGGAGTAGTTTTTAATAGAGACTTATATGAGTTTACAGAAGAGGAAATATTGGTCATGTGTCCTTTAACTGTGTGGAAAGTGCATAAAGTCCCTGGAATGTCAATGATTATCCTGACTTTCCTGGATGCTGATGTACCTTTCCACATTTACATAGAAAATGAACAGATTAAAGCTCGAACTTTTAAGCAGAAGCCACTGCAATGTTTTAATTGCTTTAGATATGGGCATACATCTAAAGTTTTCAAGAATGATAAAATGCTTAGTACTTTCTCCAATGTTTACCATGAAGAATGTACACTAGAGGCCAATTGTATAAACTGCAATTTGAATCATAAATCTACTGATAGGAGCTGCCAACAATATAAGATAGAAGAGACTGCTCTCAATAAATCCAGTATCGAACCCATAAGTGTGGGGCATGCCAAGAGACTTCTGAGTAAATCTACAAGTTATGCAAAGGTATTCAAATCAGGAGGAAAAATGAGGCAGGAGACATCCTACCCACCTATTACTGCCTGTATTCCCCAGAAAAGAAATTTGCCATCTTCTGATAAAATTCTGCAGGATAGGGCAAGAATATCACCTAAGGCTTTGCTCACCTCTATTAACCCTTTGTCCCTCACTACAAAAGATAATACTAACCTCTCTCAGGCTATATCTTTGCCTGATTTGATAGAGGTTTCACATAAAACCAAGTTATCAGGTGCACCCGTAGTTGGGAAAACACCAAAACCTGATAAATCACCACCTTTCAATAGGAAAAGAGAGAGACCTCCATCTCTCTCACCCCCATCCATTAAAAACACCAAAGTTATGACATCAAATAGATATGATGTTCTGCCTGTTGATATTTTAGATCAACAGGAAAACTTGAATCAATCAAAACTTCAAGTTGAAGTCCACCCTCCCCCACAAGAATTAGGTAAAAAGAACACTGAAAAGGCTAATATAAAACCTAACTTATTAAGACCGACACTTAAGAAGCCTACAGAAAATATTGTCAAATCAAAAATTGTCAATGGGAAGACCTCATCCAAGATGTCTTCCAGAATATAGTACATAGTTCTCTCCTCCATTTTGTAATGAAATTGTCAGGGTTTAAGAGCCAAATATGAAGAACTTAAACTCTTAATTCACGAGCATTCCCCTATAATTGTATTCTACAAGAGAGCAAGCTTGATGCTAATGCTCCTTGTCCTCGCGAATATGTTAGCTATAAGACGCCATATGGTCACCGAGTAGGGAGCCATGGCGGAAGCCTCATATACGTTCGTCGAGATGTTCCCCAAATAACCTTATCTATTCGTACACCTCTGCAGGCAGTGATTGCACAGATTGATATAGGGAGAAAATATACAGTCTGCTCTCTGTACCTGCCTCCAAATGATAACATATCATATGATAATTTAGTACAGGTGATTCAACAATCGTATGATAATTTAGTAGAGGGGATTCAACACCTCCCTCAATCTTTTCTTTTACTTGGAGATTTGAATGGTAGAAACACTTTGTGGGGTGATATTTTAGCAAACACCAGGGGCAATATTATATCATCAATTATGGAAAACAAGGATGTCGGACTCCTTAATACAGGAGAGCCCACACACTTCCATGTTCAGACAGGTACCTCTTCATGCATTGACCTTTCAATTGCAAGCTCTAACTGCCTTCATGATTTCCTTTGGAGGACATTATATGATTGGCATACTAGTGATCATGCACCAATCATTATAAAAACCAACAATGGTCCACCTTTACAAAGATCGCCACAATGGAATCTTGACAAGGCGGACTGGGTTAAATTTCGTGAGCTAAGTGATATTGAGGGGAGTGCAGAACAGTTTGAAAGTATTGATGATACCATAGACCTACTGAATGGAACTCTCCATACAGCAGGAGTCAATTTGATTTCCAAAACCACAGGATTATTCAAAAAACGACCAATCCCATGGTGGTCTTCAGAATTAGCTGTCTTGCACAGAGTCACCAGAAAATCTCTGACCAGATTGCGTAGACACCGTACTGAGGAAAATTTGATAACACAAAAAGTGTAGAGCATAGTTCTGTCGTGCCATGAAAGAAGCTAGGCGCCAATCTTGGGTACCTTTTATTTCCTCAGTCAACATTAGAACACCACCATCTTATGTATGGAGGAAAATTATAAAGATTGCCAGCAAATTTACCCCAAACCCACCACCAGTATTGAAGGTGAACAGTCAGTATGTGACTGAAGCAAATGATGTTAGCAATGACCTGGCAGATCATTTTTCAAATGTATCATGCAAGTGTGAAGGAGCTCCTGGTCACCAGTATAGGAACATTGAAGAAAAGAAAATTTTAGATTATGCAACAGGAAGGGAAGAGTCGTATAATTCTCCTTATACTGAAAGAGAATTTGATTCTGCACTTGTTGATTGTAACAATTCAGCCCCTGGACCCTATGGAATTCCATATGCAATGATTAAACATGTACATTTTAATACAAAGTTATTTATTTTAAGCATTATTAATAGAATATGGCATGATCATAGTTATCCAAGTGTTAAGGAACTAGACGTTATTTTAGCCTTTTTAAAACCTGGTAAGGACAAGTTTTTAGCAGAAAACTATCGACTAATTGCATCGACATCTTGTTTATGTAAAATCATGGAGAAGATGGTCAATGCAAGACAGATGTGGTTCCTTGAAAAGAAGGGTATTTTATCACCTATTCAGTGTGGATTCAGAAAAATGCACTCAACGACTGATGTGTTGATACAACTTGAGTCCTCTATTTGTGAAGCCTTTGCTTCCAAACAGCATCATGTGACAGTCTTTTTTTACCTTGAAAAGGCATATGCTACTACATGGAGATATGACATACTTGAAACCATTTATGAATTTGGATTAAGAGCTATCACTGTTTATCCAATCATTTCTTTCATGTAGAGTTTTTAAGTGTGAATGGGGGAAACTCTATCAGAGTAAATGTCATGAAGAGGGAGTTCCCAAGATAGTGTGCTAAGTGTAACCCTGTTTGCACTAGCAATTAATGGGATATCATCAGTCATTCGCCGGGGTGTTCTCTCAACACTATTTGCTGGAGCTAGAATGGTAATGGTTGAGAGAGAACTACAACTCGCAATTGACAATTATTCAGTGGGCTGATATGAATGGGTTTAAGTTTTCAACAAGCAAAACTACTATTGTACATTTCTGTAGTATCCGGGGAGTACATCCAGACCCGGATATATACATGAAAGGTCAACGGATCCCATGTGTAGGGGAAGCTAAATTTTTAGGATTGATTTTCGATTGTAGGTTGACATGGGTTCCACACTTAAAGGCGTTAAAAGCTAAATGTCTTTAGGTTCTGAATCTTTTAGAAGTATTGTCCCATACATCATGGGGGCCAGACAGTAAAACTATTTTAAAATAATACAAGTCCTTAATTTTTTCCAAAATTGGTTGTGTGTGAGAAATATACTCCTCAGCCACCCCAAGCCAATTAAAGATATTAGATTCAATACATCATGCTGTTATTAGATTGTCCACAGGAGAGTTTAGAACCTCACCTATCCCAAGTCTCCTTGCTGATGCTGGAGAGTTACCTTTAGACCATTACCGAATGTCTTCTATTATTCGGTATTGGTTTAGGTTGCAAAGACTCCCTAATTCTTTAGCCTTTCAGACTGCAAGCCTTGTAAAGCACTCAACATACTTTGAGTTGCACCCAAAATCTCCTCAACCTTATGGCTTTCAGTTGGAACAATTATTAAACAGTCTTGATATAATAAGAAGTAAGATGTTTCCATTTAAGATATCATCAACCCCTCCGTGGAAATTACCAGAGATATATTTTTGTAAATATTTTATAGGTGTTAAAAAAACATGACTGAATTAGAAGCTAGTTCTCTTTTTATGGAACATGTAGGGAATCAACTTTTATATATACTGATGGCTCCAAATCTGATGCTAGCATTGGATTTGGAATAAATAGTAGTTCTTTTAACTGTAGAGGTGCACTTCCTCCAATATCTTCCATATTTACTGCTGAATTATATGGCATACTAACCGCCATTAACAAAATATCATTAAAAGAGGAGGGCAATTTTACCATTTATAGTGATTCAAGAAGTGTCCTTCAAGCTTTAAAAGTTTTTAATTCTTTAATTCTAGTACCCCTTTAGTTTTAAAGATCTTAGAGTGGCTTTTAATTATTGGCCTAAAAGGTATAACAGTTCAGTTTTGCTGGGTTCCGGCACACGAAGGTATGTCTGGAAATGAAGAGGCAGACTCACTGGCAAAGAGTGCTGCAGCCGAGTTGCTAGCAAGAAGGTATCCCATTCTTTGTAATGATTTTTTACCAGCAATTAAGAATTTTATTTATAGCAACTGGCAACAGCATTGAGACAGTTTAACCGAAAATAAGATGAGACAAATTGCGATGGTTATATTGCCTTGGAGATATAATGGGATGCCCCGAAAATGGGAGACTACCCTTTGTCGTCTCCGCATTGGTCACACTCGGATGACACACGAGTTTCTGCTGGCTGGCTAACACCAAGTATATTGCGACGACTGTTTAATACCCTTGACAGTGAGGCATTTGTTGACTGAATGCCCCACTTATAGCACAGAAAGAAATAGATATCTGTTTGAGGCTAGGGGTGAAGATGGCAGGTTCATCCTTGCCAAGATCCTTGGACATGATGTGTCTTACAATGCTAGTGGCATTTTTAAATTTGTATGAGAAGCAGGTCATCTTAATGCTATTTAACTTTTATAACATATTTGCTTTTCTGGTTTTAATTGAATATTCTTTTAATCTTTATTTATGATAAACGATATCGGCGTCAATTTCGATGTCAGGATGCCAGAGAACTTCAAATCATTCAATCAATCAATCCTGCCTGGAGACATCTCTTCAGTTCCTCTAGAGACCAATGATCTTCTCTCTCGCCCGCTAGATGTTCACCTTCGAAGTCTTGTCATTCATCTGCTGCTCGTCACTGGTCACCCCGAGATTGTCCGTCTTCTAGAGAGCATCACTCGTCACCTCATGACTATCATTCCTCACCTCGTCCCTCATCATTACAAGATCATCTTAAACATTCTTGCCGTCAGCCTAAGCCTACGCGTACTCGCCACTCACCTACTTCTTAGGACTCTCCTTTGACTCGGCGTTCGCAAATCACTCGTCACTCTCTGACTGCTCGTCACTCGCCAGCTGTTCCTGGGTCATCAGCTGCTTGTCATTCTCCAGTCACTCGTTACTCTCTGACTGCTCGTCACTTGCCAGCTGTTCATCGTTTGACAGCTACTCATCATTTGCCAGTTCAAAGGCGTTCACCTTCAGCCCGTTTCGAGACCTCTTGGTGCTTACTTCCTTGTTGTCTACCAGCCCCATGGTGTTTGGCAGTACATCAGCGTTTGCCAACTCATTGTTCGCCAACTTATTGTTTGCCAACTCATTGTTTGTCAGCTCCCCGTTGTTCACCTAGATCCTTTTCCAGGACTAGATTGTCACTCGCCTAAGCGAGATCTTAACTCTCCTTCTATCCCTCTCAGGTCAGCTCGGGATCGCTACCCGCCAGCGCAGGACACTAGATCAACATGTGATCACCGTAGAGACGATGCCTGTCATACTTCCCTTGAGAGTTTCCCTGTCCTACGTCAGCGATCTCTGCTTCATCATTAAGAGGAGCCTCCTGTGCACAGGCATATTCCTGAGCCTTCACGCCCTAGGAAGACTTGTTCCCCAAGGCTAAGCCAGCAGGGAACCAACTACCTCCAAAGGATCTTCAGACTTGCTGACATCCAGTCCTATTCCCCTCCAAGAGGGAACCTTCGAAGGTCCAGCAACCTTCCACTTCTAGGCCTCGCTCATGCAAGCCCATGCTTGAAACTGTTCTGTTGTCAATTGGACCAGGTAAAGATCCTAATCCTCCTTCTTTTCAGGCTCCCAAACCTAGACCTCCAGCACCTAGCCTTCCGAGGGATCTTCTGGCCGATACTGCGTTCAGTAAGGAACCCTCCCTATTTGACGCCTAGGTCAAGGCAGTGTGTCAGGCTGTTATGGGGTTATTCCTCTGGCACAATCAATTACCAGCAAGCCAAGGATTCCTGTGAAGAGGTCAGGTCCCTCATCTACACCTTTCCCTCTGTCCGACCTCAGATATTATGTCCATGGTGCCAACCCATCATAGGCCCTCCTCCTCAAGGATGACCATCTATCCTCTCAAGAGGAAGCGAGGAGGAGCTGAAGTGGGTGCGGGATACCAACACTATCTTTTACAGGTACAGTTGACACCAGTGTTGACGACCAAGCAGAAGGGGAGGATAATCCATCCGACTCCTCCTCGGGGGACACTACATCGTTGCCTAAGCTGAAGTTCTCAGTCACCTAGAGAGATCTCACTTATGGAATCGTTCTTCCTCTTCCCCCATCATGGTGGTTCCCCTGGAACAATGCCCGGTGTCTAAGAAGCCATCTCCCTCGGATTAATTCCCTCATCAAGAGATGGACAAAGGGAGGAACACCCAAGACCTTCACTCATGGGGGAGTATTTTCTGTCACGTAAGGAGTCAAAAGACTTGAAAACAGTTCCTAAGACCCCGGTTATGGCATCATGGCCTCCACAAGAGAAGCCTCGACAATCCTCCCCAGTTCCTGTAAGGACGTTAGCAAGTGATGATCCTTCTATGAGAGATGGCTTTGATCCACCTCAGGCTCCTGTGTGTGAAAACTCATGGGTGAAAGATGATTACGACGAGGACGAGTATCTCCCTAATGCTGCAGGTCTTAAGCTTACGGAGGCAAAGAAGGAATTGGAGTACGCCTTTTGGCAGGTCTTGTCCTGCATGAGGGCAATCAGTGGGTTGTCTAATCCAGCGATGGCCCCTCAAAAGGGCAAAGACACGGTCCTGGACCAAGTCCAACGGACTCAGAGACTTTCCAAGGCCAGTGCAGCTTTGCCCTGGTCTAAGGGGTCGACGAGTGCCCGACGGAATTTGTTCTCTCAGATCACCGGCTCCTCCAGCTCCTTTCGATTGGGCTTATCCTCTAAGCTTCCTCTGACGCTGTTTGCGAAGCAGAGGAAGTATTATTAAGTCTCCACCGAACCCCTTCTGGTCTTGCCTCCCGACCACTCTTTAGAGACTCGGGACTCTGTCTCATTCTCTGCTTCGGAGATCCTTGACCAGAAGGTCACGAAGTATGTCATGAAGGTTACTTCTTGGCTAGATCTCTGGTTTGGGTCTGTGGGACACCTCAACAGGATCAAGAACTGGTCTAAGGAGACCACAAGGAGGTTGATGGAGACCTTTCTATTATTGGGAACTAGAACCTGGTAGTGAACCTGTGGGCGAACATGATCTTTCAGTAAAGGGACTCAGTAATAGAAAGGATTCACCGACAGGTCCTACAAGCAGAGGTAGCAAGACTTGGGAACTTTACTCTTGACGGTTCCACTGTTTAGGCCGGAAGACGTCGAGCGGGTGGCGGATATGAAGGAAGTCCAGTCAGGACTCCATTCTCCATTGGGCCCTTACATCTCGGAGCTATTGCTCTCCTTTGCCACAGAAAAAGCAGCAGCAGATAATTAAACCATTGATGAACAGGACTTCAATAACGACGATTTCAACGTCTCAAAGGGTGTTAAAGAAGCCCTTTCCAGCCAGAGAGCAGAAGGGCTCCAAATCCTCTCAAATGAAACTTGAATGATGATGACGAGGAATCAGCTTTGCAGTAGATGATGATGAAGACAATGGTATTTACTGCACAGCCAAGGAGAGCTTTACAGCTTTTGTGATGGTGCCATTTCATGAGGCATGTAGTTAGGTGGTGGTATCGTATCTTTGCCCTCTTCCATGGGCTCCACTGAAGGAGAAGGATCCACTTGAGTGGAAGGCAGTTTCCACTGAAAGGCTACTCATGAATGGCAGACTTGGAAGCCAGGTCTCTTTTTATGGAACATATTGCAGAACACAGGGAATCAACTTCCATATATAATAATGATTCCAAATCTGATGCTGGTGTTTGATTTGGAGCCTATAGTAATGCTTTTAATTGTAGAGGTGCACTTCCTCTAACAGCTTTCATATTTACTGCCGAACTGTATAGCATACTAACAGCTATTGAGGAAATAGCGTTGGAGGAGGAGGGTAATTTTACTATTTTTAGTGATGCAAAGACTATCCTTCAAGCTTTAGAAGTTTTTAATCCCAGTAACCCTTTAGTTTTAAAGATTTTAGAATAACTTACTATTATTGGACTGAGAGGTATAACAGTTCCATTTTGCTGGGTTCCAGCACACGTAGGTGTGTCTGGAAATGAGAAAGGCAGATTTACTGGCAAAGAATGCTGCAGCTGCGTTGCTGCTAAGAAGGTATCCCATTCTCTGTGATAATTGTTCACACAGCATTAAGAATTTGATTCATAATAATTGTCAGTAGCATTGGGATAGTTTAGTTGAAAATAAAATGAGAGAAACAATGAATGTTATATCCCCTTGGAAGTATAACATAATGCCCCGAAAGTGGGAGACTACTCTTTGTGGTCTCCGCATTGGTCACACTTGCATAACATGTGAATTTATGCTTACTGACAAATACTAGCCATATTGCGATGACTGTTTGGTACCCTTGACAGTGATGCATTTGTTGACAGAATGCCCCAATTATAGTAACAAAAGAAATAGATATCTGTTTGAGGCTTGAGATGAGGATCGCAGGTTCATCCTTGCCAAGATTCTTGGACATGTGTTGTATTTTTTTTTAGATTTATTTCAGAAGCAGGTCTTCTGAAAGCCATTTAACTTTTATAATGACATCTTTGCTTTAATGGAATATTTTTTTATTCTTTATTTATGATAAGTTAGTAAGTTGGCTAGGGCACCAGCCACCCATTGAGATACTACTGCTAGAGAGTTATAGGGTCCTTTGACTGGCCAGACAGTACTACATCGGATCCTTCTCTCTGGTTACGGTTTATTTTCCCTTTGTCTATACACACACCGAATAGTCTGGCCTATTCTTTACATATTCTCCTCTGTCCTCATACACCTGACAACACTGAAATTACAAAATAATTCTTCTTCACTGTAATTGTTCAGTGGCCACTTTGCTCTTGGCAAGGGTAGAAGAGATTCTTTAGCTATGGTAAGCAGCTCTTCTATGAGGACACTCAAATATCAAACCTTTGTTCTCTAGTCTTGGGTAGTGCCATAGCCTCTGTACCATGGTCTTTCACGGTCTTGGGTTAGAGTTCTCTTGCTTGAGGATACACTCGGGCAAACTATTCTATCTTATTTCTCTTCCTCTTGTTTTTTAAGTATTTATAGTTTATATAGATATTTATTTTAATGTTGTTACTGTTCATAAAATATTTTATTTTTCCTTTTTTCTTTTCTTCACTGAGCTATTTTTCCTGTTGGAGACCCTGGGCTTGTAACATCCTGCTTTTCCAACTAGGGTTGTAGCTTAGGATATAATAGTAATAAAGGGATTTTGACGAAGGAAAAATCTATTTCTGGGGAGATACCTGTGATGCTTGGTGAAAAGGTCCTTTTTGTCACTTTTCTGATATAAATACTTCCAAATATACCAGAGAAAGTTAAAGCATGGAATGCAGAGGCTACTACCCTCGCGCGAGCACCCTAAGGGCGTCGTGTATAAAGATAGGGCGTGTGAAAACCACTATTCACAGGTCGTCTTCCATTTAGATAATTCCTTCGCCAATAAGGGATGAGCCGCTACAGCGGCACTAACCAAACCAACTTGATCCACTCCACCGACGCCCGACCCGAGCGCCATCTACACATCCTTCTGTATGAGATGGCTTGGAAAGGAAAGGGACAGGGAAAAACAGGGAAGGGTTTCACCGGGCATCACAGGTATCTCCCCAGAAATAGATTTTTCCTTCATCAAAATCCCTTTTCAGGGTCGACCTGTGACACCCGGTGAAAATATACCAGAGAATGCCTTCCAAGCCCATAAATTCAAAAAAGGGATTTTGACAAAGGAAAAATCTATTTCTGGGGAGATACCTGTGACGCCCGGTGAAAAGAGTCCCTCCTTACACTTTTCTGGTATATATACTTCCAAATATACCAGAGAAAGTTAAAAGTATGGAATGCAGAGGTTACTACCCTCCCGCGAGCACCCAGTGGGCGTTGTGTATAAAGCAGGGGCGTGTGAAAACCACTATTCACAGGCTGTCTTCCATTTAGATAATTCCTTCATCAAAGGGAAGGGCCGTAACAGAGGCCCTAGCTACCTTACCTGAGCCACCCCACCGACGCCCGACACTAGCGACATCTGTACTACATCCTTCTGCAAGAACTATGGCTTGGAAAGGAAAGGGTGGGGCAACGTAAGGGAAGGGTTTCACCGGGCGTCACAGGTATCTCCCCAGAAATAGATTTTTCCTTTGTCAAAATCCCTTTTCTGGGGCGACCTGTGACGCCCGGTGAAAATGTACCAGAGAATACCTTCCAAGCCCAATAAACACTATAAAATAATAAGGATATAGTCAAACACCATGTACCAAAAACAAAATACTATATTTAGGTAAGTAAAATATAAAATATAACAAATTAGCCAAACAGGAATCCAAAAAAAATGGAGTAACAATAAAAGGAAATGCAGAGAAGCATCCCGAGAATCAAATCATAACACGAAATCAATCCTTACATGGCTAAAGAATGGTAACATGAAATATTAAGGTTAAACATACTAAAAGGTAATAACCAGGGTAATGAAGCAATGGTAACATAATTCTAGGGCTAAACAAACCACCCAGGAGAGCGGCGACGTGGCGAGAGTGGCAGGTAGGAGGGAGAAGGAGAGAGATGGATGAAAAGGAAGAGCAAAGAGATTATTGGGGGGAGATAAGACTCCCAGCTGCAACTGTGGGGAATTTAAGGGCCTATAGATTCTTCAAATAGGGGCGTTTGAAAACCATAGGAGATTTCCAACCCGTATACTTCTTAAGGTCATCAAAATCCATGTTCTGAAAGTAATTGATGGAGGTTGCTACCGACCGGATATCATGAGCATGGGGAAATGATTCCGGGTTAGCTTGCTTAATAAAGTAAAGGATTTGTTGCCTGATGCCTTGAATGGAAATAGTGCCTCCTTGTTCTCTGAGAAACAGGGGGCCAGACGAGCGGGTGGCGGTTCTAGCTAAAAAGGCCCTGAGTGTAGTGACTGGACACAGAGAAGTATCTTGGAGAAGAGGGATAATCTTCCAAGGGGACCACCTATTTTGCGGGTCCTCGTTTTTAGGTAGGAAAGCTCTGTCTGGAGAAAGTAGTACTTCGCCTGAGGGGAGGAAATCTATATTTTCAGGGTTACGTGAGAGAGCTGCTAATTCTGAGATTCTAGCACCTGATGCCAAGGCCGTTAGGAATAAGGTCTTCCTAAGAAGAGTGATGTAGGAGCAGGATTCGTTATCCGTGTCTAAAGCTAGCTTTAGTACGTCGTTCAGAGACCAAGAGACCTTTTGTGGGCGAACCGAAGGTCTGAGCCTAGCGCATGCCTTTGGAATAGATGAGAAATAGGAATCTGCCAGGTCAATATTGAAACCCACGAGGAAGATCTTTTTCAGAGCTGACTTAATCGTGGTTATAGTGCTAGCTGCTAGGCCCTTGTCAAATAGGGACTTAAAGAATGAGATGGCCAGATTAGAGGTCATGCGAGAATGTTCTGACTTCTTTAGGAAATCTGCTAATTTCTTAACAGCCGAATCGTACTGTCTAATTGTAGAGTCCCTTTTGTCTGATTCTATGAAGAGGAAATTTTCCGGGTCAATGTTCGCGTCCCTGTGGGCTGCAAACTTCATGAAATCCACAAAGTTAGGGTTTTGGCTATCCTTGAGGAATCTGACATAGTCTGAGTTTGGACTAATTGGGTCAGCTTGGGGAATGGGATCCGGAAGGGACGGAGTTTCAACTCGAGGAGGAGAGGAAACCAACTGCTCTTTGGCAAGTGCGGTGCTACTAAAGCCACTGCCCCTTGGAAGGAGCGTAGTTTGTGTAAGACTTTCATCAGAAGATTCACCGGAGGGAATAGGTAAATCTTCTTCCAATGGTTCCAATCCAGGGTTAATGCGTCCATAGCATATGCCTGAGGGTCCAGGTTTGGGGTCATATAACAAGGAAGTTTGTGGTTCAGTTGTGTCGCAAATAGATCTACCTGGAGACCGGGAACCAGCCTGGAAATCCACCGGAAAGAATTCATGTCCAGAGACCATTCTGACTCCAGTGGTTTCGTCCTGGATAGTGAGTCCGCTATCACGTTCTGGACTCCTGCCAGATGAGTTGCCGACAGGAACCAGTTCTTTTCTACTGCCAAGGCGAAAATCGTGACCAGGACTTGATTGAGGTTGGGAGATTTTGATCCGCTTCTGTTTATGCAGTGCACCACTGCTGTGCTGTCTGAGACTATCCTGATATGAGTGGACCGTGGAGGGGATAGCCGCTTCAGGGTCAGGAATACTGCCATGGCTTCTAGTACATTGATGTGGAAGTGTCTCATGGCGGGGGACCAGGAGCCTTGAAACATCTGTTGCTTGTAATAGCCCCCCCCCCCCAACCACTCAGAGACGCGTCTGTATGAATCATCACTTGTGGAGGAGGGAATTGCAGAGGAACCGATTTGGAAAGGTACTCTGGTTTGAACCATGGCCGGAGTCTCTTTTTCAGGATTGAGGGGATCGCTGAGATCTTGTCTCGTAAATGTATTGTAGCTCTCTTTCTCCAAACTCGGTTGATGTCTTTGAGTTTGGCTTTCAATAAGAGGTGTGTCACTGACGCGAATTGAAGTAAGCCGAGGATTCTTTCCAAGGCTCTTCTGGACACCTGTTTGTGTTTGAGGAAGTTCTTTGTCTTGGATGCTATCTCTCTGACCTTCTTGAGAGGAAGAGAGAGCCTGTGACTTGTGAGGTCCCATTGGATGCCTAACCATTCAAAGTGGCTTGCCGGTTGCAGGCGAGACTTTTGTAAGTTGACCTTGAAACCCAGCTTGCTGAGGAATTGGATCACTTTGGCTGTAGCTTTGTTGCATTCCGGGATCGACTGTGCCCAGATTAGCCAATCGTCCAGATAGGCAACTACTTTGATCCCTTGGTTCCTGAGTTGTTTTAGCACTGTTTCCCCCAGTTTTGTAAATATCCTGGGGGCTATGCTGAGGCCGAAGGGCATGACTTTGAACGCGAAGGCCTTCTTGCCTAGGCGGAATCCGAGGTAAGGGGAGAAGTTTCGTGCTACTGGGACGTGATAATAGGCGTCTGTAAGATCGATAGAGGTGGTGACGGCCCCACGGGGAAGTAAGGTCCGCACCTGCGAGACAGTCAGCGTACGGAACTTGTCGCAAAGAATGTAAGAATTCAGTTTTGACAAGTCCAGGACTACTCTCAGCGCCAACAAATTCCTCTTGGGGACTGTGAACAGGCGCCCTTGAAATTTCAGTGACCGTACTCTCTTTATGGCTTTCTTCTTCAGTAATTCTGTGGTGTATTCCTCCAAGATTGGAGTTGGTTTCTGGAAGAAGGTCACTGCTGGAGGTGGAGATCCTTGTGACCATTTCCAACCTAGGCCTTTCGAGACTATGCTGTGGGCCCAAGGACTGAAGGTCCATTGGTCCCAGAAGTGATATAGTCTCCCTCCTACCTGATTCCCTTCATTGAGAGGGGGTGAATTTAGATCCATGTCCTCCACGAGGACCCTTGGTTCTTGGTCCGCCTCGGTGGCGGAACTGACCTCTACCCCTGTTGCCGCCTCTAGAGTATCCTCGAAAGGTACTAGAGGTTTCATACGCTGGATTGAAGGCTGGGAAGGGCATCCAAGGAGCCATGGGAGTAGGTTGGGTACCTTGGGGAGCAGGGAGGTATACCACCTGCGGTGGAGGAGCTGTATGCGGAGAAGCCGTCTTAGAGGTAGAAGGAGTTGACGAGTGAGGGCCTTGATGGAACTGTCCACGGCTGGTCTTGTACGGGGTGAAGCGTTGTTTCTTTTTGAAGAAAGACTGCTTCCCTGATTTTACTTTTCTTTTGGTCGAAAGACCCCATCTCACTTGCAAGTTCTGGTTAGCCCTTGCGGCATCTTGTAGGACTTTGTCTACTTCCTCCTGTGGAAACAGAGTCTTGCCCCAGCAGGAGGAGGCTATGAGTCTATTTGGCTCATGCCTAATGGACGCTTCAGCCAGAACATGCTTCCTCCAGTTTATCCGGGATGTCCAGAAATCGTGCAGGTCGAACTGGAACGTTTGGAGGTTGTTCTTAGCAAACACCCGGAATAGAGTCTCATCCGGGTATAGGGAGGCTAACATCTCTGTCGAGATCATGGAGTAAAGAGACCTAGCTAGTCTGTTTCTAGCGTCGAACTCTGACTTGAGAAGGTGATCCGGTAACTTGGGGAGCTTCTCAGAGAAGAGAGATGAGGCGCAGTCCGGGTCGAACTTTCCTACCGTAAAGGTAGCAGAGGCATCATTCCAAAGGGCGGAGGCGCCCGGAAGAAGCATTGAGGTGGGGTCCGTCTCCTTGAGGACAGGCATAGGGGAGCCTTCCTTAGCCGATTGGATCGTCAACTCGGCCGCTTTATCAGTAAGAGGAGACGGGACGGATTGAGGGGTGGTAAAAATTGTATATGAACCCTTATGGGGGGTCAGTTTGGAGTTGACGCAACCCCATTCAGCAAGAGTCCGAGCCCAGACAGCTTGGGCTTGCTCCTTAGGAAAGATTACAGTCTCTTTCGGGACTTTATCCATCCTAACAAGAGCATGTTCCTTCAGCCGGACGAAACCATTGAAGGGGAACTGAAGCCCCGGAGGGTAAAATTCAAGATCATCTAGAGGGCGGGTCCCTAAGCCCTCTAGTGTTAATGCACCATCTATGTAGGGTGCATGTTTAGCAAACCTCCATGGATTGTTCTTTTCGAAAGGAGGCAACTTAGAGGAGTCTGGGGCTACTGGAGGCGCCGCCTGATTTCCCGCACTGAGGAGATTGGCCACCATGTCTTTCAGCTCCGTTATTACCCCAGATTGTTGTAGCATCTGAGTCTGCACTATCTCCTTTATCATTTCAGTCAACGGGGGTTCCGAGGAACTGCCCGCCGACGAAGCCTTGGCTTTAGCGGACTTGCCTTTCTTGGAAGGTTGAGGAGGTTTTGATCCCATAGGGATGTCAGGAGTAGTGGAAGGTTCTGGGACCGGAGACACAGATGGCGAAGCTGAAGTACGAGACTTTGGTTTGTAGTTGCGTAGGGGCTTTAACTTGGGTCATACTGAGAGAGAGGGATCCAAGGTAGAAGCCTGGGGCTTATCGAAGCCGAGGAAAGAAGAGGCAGGAGAAAGAGAAGACGAGAGAAAAGGGTCTGCCAACTCAACACCACTTACCTGCTCGTCCATGGGCTCAACGTTGAGATTCATGGCAGAGACGTCCCCTGATAGCTGGTTATCATCCCGAGGGATAGTCGCTCTGATGGCTTCAATTATAGGAGTAGCCAAGGTAAAGGGAACCGCCGCTGAGGAGGAGCCCGGAAAGAGACGGGAGGCCATGTCTTCGTCGAGGAGGTAAGGAGCCCCGGAGGGAGCGTTCTGCCCAAAGCCCGAAACCCAAGATCGGAGGCTCGTCCTTGCGGTTCGGAGGGAATCCTCGTCAGCCTGAAAGTGGTGAGAATATTAAAGAGATTGAAGGAGAAAATACTCAGAAAGGTAAATAGTATCAGCATCACAGAAAGTAACAAATTAAATTCATCGAAAATATGTTATAACCTTAAAAATACTAATGAAAATACTCACATCGTCATTCCAGAGGATGGACGAAAGGTCATAGCACAGTGTGCATGCCTCGGGGAACCACACCATGTAAGGGAATGGCCCAGCTCACGGACGTAGGGGATGGCACAGTGAGCATGAGACCGGCAGACGTCGTGGCCTACCGGATCACTGAATGAGGCGGAGCAGCCCTTGGCAGCACAGCGAACTTTCTGTAATAAAAAAGGAGACATAAGTCTGGATGCTCTCGGAAACTCTGATATAACAAGGTAAGTTATATAGAGACTGAGAATAATTATGTGATTTAAGGATCGTACACAGGAGAGCCGGAGCTCCGTTGTAATTACTATAATTATGAAAGAGAATACATCTCTCAGTGCGACGGAGTAAGTGAGCCGGACCTCTTAGTAATTACATGAGAATAGTGACTAGTGATTGGGAAATCTCCGGGGATGCCGGAGATCAGATGGTAGGTCCTTGAAAGAATAAATACTCATATTAAATCGACAAAGGTAACATGATCTACGAAAGAACTCTGAAGGAGAACTCCCGGAGGGATGAATGATAAGTCATGTGGGGAGGGCCAAAGCCGGAGTCTAAGTGCGAGGGACTTCCGAGGGGACGAAACCCTGCCGGAGGAGTGCACAAGAATACCAGAGAGGTACGTGTTCCCAGCTCATGGTATGGAACTCATGGCGGAGTTGGATAGGGGTTCAGACCCAGCTCCCAAGGCCATAGCGGGGAGAGGATGTAACTAGGGGAACTAATGATGGTACTGGGCCATCTAAATAATCAAAACAATAGACTCACGCATGACAGGACCTACTTAAAACACTAGCCTCAAAATAAACTAAAAGTAACCACAAACTAAAATGTAAATAATAAAATTAATGCGTAATTCCCGCAAGGGGGAGAGAGAGAGAGAGAAGGGGAGAACCCGTGATTGTATGAACAGAAAACGGGAACTCCAGCCTCTCGTAGTAGGTATAACTAAAATATATGAGAGAGAGAGAGGGAGACACGTGACCGTATGAACAGAAAACGGGAACTGCAGCCTCTCTCTCTCGTGGTTACTATAACAAAAAACTATAACGAACCTTAAATAAAATACACATAATATTCCATGATCATAACAAAACAATAAAATAAGGAGGAACGAAGAATAGCGAAACGAGAACTAAAAGAGTGAAAAATGGTGAAAATATAAAAACGCCAAATGGTAAAAACTCAACTATGATAAAGCCCCGAACGCTATTCTTCGTTTGGCTAAAATATGGACTCGTAAGCTATAAAAAGTACCAAGATTAATAAATATGGTTCAAAATATAACAATATATATGGCACCTAATGAACCTAAGTGACAAAAGTACCAAACGGGCATAACAAGTTAACAGACGTAATAACGTAAACAATGAAAATGGCTGCCAACGCCGTGGAAGGCAAAAAGCCGGTCGCACTAACAACACTAAAAAGAATTAAGTTAACACTAGCCCGGTACTAAAAAATCTGTCAAAACAATCTATGGTACTTAACATTGGTGCATGAGCAAGAAGAGCTTCGGCCATGATGAGAAACTTGACGAAACAGTGAAAAACCCAGCAGCCCAAAAATGAAGAATACGACGCTTACGAAGTCCAACAGAAGGATGTAGTACAGATGTCGCTAGTGTCGGGCGTCAGTGGGGTGGCTCAGGTAAGGTAGCTAGGGCCTCTGTTACGGCCCTTCACTTTGATGAAGGAATTATCTAAATGGAAGACAGCCTGTGAATAGTGGTTTTCACACACCCCTGCTTTATACACGACGCCCACTGGGTGCTCGCGCGAGGGTAGTAACCTCTGCATTCCATACTTTTAACTTTCTCTGGTATATTTGGAAGTATTTATATCAAAAAAGTGTAAGGAAGGACTCTTTTCACCGGGCGTCACAGGTCGACCCAGAAAAGGGTAAATTAAAAACGTCATGTACAAGTGGAGGTTACTATATTATTAAAGGAACGTAATATAACATACACAATTACCAAAAACCTTAGGTGTAAAATAGAAAATTGCCCTAAATGGGACATAGTAAGGAATACTGTATAAACAAAATAAAGAAATGTAATATAATCATCACAAAACGAAGAAAGGTAAGAGATTATTCAGGGGAGATGACACTCCCAGCAGTAATAGTAGGAAATGTAAGGGCCTGTAAGTTCTTTAAATTGTGGCGTTTGAAAACCATAGGCGATTTCCAACCTGTATGTTTTTTGAGGTCATCAAAATCCATGTTCTGGAAATAGTTGATGGAGGTTGCTACAGCCCGTATATCATGTGCATGTGGAAAGGATTCCGGGTTAGCTTGCTTGATAAAGTAAAGGATTTGCTGTCTAATGCCTTGGATGGAGATATTACCACCTTGTTCCCTGACAAACAAGGAGCCAGACGAGCGTGTGACAGTCCTAGCCAAAAAGGCCCGAAGTGTAACAACTGGACACAGAGAAGCATCCTGTGGAAGAGGAATAATTTTCCAGGGGGACCATCTATTTTGTGGGTCCTCGTTTTTAGCTAGGAAAGCTCTATCTGGAGATAGTAGGACTTCTCTTGACGGAAGGAAATCTAGGTTTTCAGGATTACGGGAGAGAGCTGCTAATTCCAAAATTCTGGCACCGAGGCCATGGCTGTAAGAAACAGGGTCTTCCTAAGAAGAGCAATGTAGAAGCATGATTCGTTATCGGTGTATGATGCTAGTTTTAAAACATCGTTTAAAAACCATGAGACCTTCTGTGGACGAACAGAAGGCCTAAGCCTAGCACAGGCTTTTGGAATGGAAGAAAAATACGAATCCACTAAATTAATATGGAAGCCAACTTGAAAAATCTTTTTCAGGGCTGATTTAATTGTAGTAATAGTACTAGCGGCCAGGCCCTTATCAAACAAGAACCTAAAGAACGAAATGGCCAAGTTAGGAGTCATACGGGTAACGTTTGAACTCTTTAGAAATTCTGCTAGTTTCTTAACAGCCGAATCATATTGCCTGAGCGTTGAGTCTCTTTTGTCCGATTCAATAAAGAGAACATTGTCCGGATCAATATTTGCATCCTTGTGGGCAGCAAATTTCATGAAATCCACAAAGTTAGGGTTTTTGCTATCCTTGAGGAATCTGACACAGTCTGAGTTTGGACAACTTGTGTCAACTTGGGGTGTGGAATCCGGAAGGGGTGAAGTTTCAGCTCTAGAAGGAGCGGAAACCAGTTGCTCTTTGGCCAGTTGGGAGTCACCAGGGCCACCGCTCCTTTGAATGAGCGGAGTTTGGGTAAGACTTTCATTAGAAGATTCACCAGAGGGAATAGGTAAATCTTCTCCCAACGATTCCAGTCTAGAGTTACAGTAATGCGTCTGTGGTACAAGCCTGAGGGTCCTGGTTGGGGGCTACATAGCAGGGAAGTTTGCGGTTGAGATGTGTCGCAAATAAGTCTACCTGGAGTCCTGGAACTATTCTGGATATTCACCAGAAGCAATTCATGTCTAGGGACCATTCCGATTCCAGTGGTTTTGTCCTGGATAAACCGTCCGCTATAACGTTCTGGACTCCTGCCAGATGTTTGGCTGACAGGAACCAATTTCTCTCTGTTGCCAAGGTGAAGATCATTACCAGGATCTGATTCAGATTGGGAGACTTCGATCCGCCTCTGTTTATGCAGTGTACCACTGCCGAGCTGTCCGATACTATCCTGACGTGAGTGGTCTTCGGATGGGATAACCGTCTCAAGGTTAGAAAGACTGCCATGGCTTCCAACACATTGATGTGGAATTGCTTCATAGTGGGGGACCAGGAGCCCTGAAACATCTGTTGTTGTGAGGAGCCCCCCCAGCTACTCAGAGACGCCTCTGTGTGAATCGTCACCTGAGGAGGGGGAAGTTGCTGAGGAACTGAATTGGATAGATTCTCTGGTTTTGACCATGGCCGGAGTCTCCGTATCAATATGGAGGGGATCGTTGAGATTTTGTCCCTCAGGCAGGTTGTAGCTCTCTTCCTCCAAACTCGGTTGATGTCTTTGAGTTCGACTTTTAATAAGACGTCTGTTACAGAGGCGAATTGGAGTAGGCCGAGAATTCTTTCTAAGGCTCGCCTTGACACCTGTTTGTTTTTGATGAACCGTTTTGTCTTTGACGCTATCTCTTTGACCTTTTTGGGAGGAAGAGATAGTTTGTGATTTGTGAGGTCCCAGTGAATACCTAACCATTCGAATTGACTTGCTGGTTGTAGGCGTGATTTCTTTAGGTTGACCTGAAAGCCCAACTTGTGTAGGAACTGAACCACTTTGGCCGTAGCTTTGTGGCATTCCTGAACTGTTTTTGCCCAAATGAGCCAGTCGTCCAGATAAGCTATCAGCATAATTCCCTGGCTCCGGAGCTGTTCTAACACTGTCTCCCCTAGTTCTGTGAATATCCTGGGGGCGATGCTGATACCGAATGGCATCACTTTGAAGGCGTAGGACTTCTTGCCTAGGCGGAAGCCGAGGTAGGGAGAGAAGTTCCTTGCTACTGGGACGTGATAATAGGCGTCGGTAAGATCGATAGAGGTGGTGACGGCCCCACGGGGAAGTAAGGTCCGTACCTGAGAGACAGTCAGCATACGGAATCTGTCGCAGAGAATGTAAGAATTTAGTTTGGACAGGTCCAGAACTACTCTCAGAGAGGTCAAATTCTTTTTCGGAACCGTGAACAGGCGTCCTTGAAATTTCAATGTCCGTATTCTCTTTATGGCCTTCTTCTTTAGGAGATCTTTCGTATATTCTTCCAGAACTGGTGTGGGCTTCTGAAAGAAGGTTACTGTCGGGGGTGGAGAACCCTGTGACCATTTCCAGCCTAGACCTTTGGAGACTATGCTGTGGGCCCACGGACTGAAGGTCCATTGGTCCCGAAACCGGTATAGTCTCCCTCCTACCTGATCCGTCTCATTGAGTGGGGTTAAACTTCGTCCCTCTACCTCCTCGGGAACCCCTGGTTCTAGTTCCGCCTCGTTGACGGAACTGACCTCTGGCCCTGTTGCTTCCGGGTTGCCTAGGGTATCCTCGAAAGGAACCAGAGACTTCAAAGGCTTGGTTGAAAGCAGGGGAGGTCATCCACGTGGCCATAGGGGCAGGTTGAGTGCCTTGGGGAGCCGGAACAAAAACAATTTGTTGTTGAGGAGGAGTGGACTTGGAGGTGGAAGTCTGAGGGCCTGGAGATTGCCGATTTTCGCCACGACTAAATTTATA
Organism: Palaemon carinicauda; assembly: GCF_036898095.1. NCBI lineage: Eukaryota > Metazoa > Arthropoda > Malacostraca > Decapoda > Palaemonidae > Palaemon > Palaemon carinicauda. Next base: position 81,292,640 of record NC_090725.1, read on the forward strand.
CGGAGAATGATATCTCTGTTTTTTCTTAGTGAAGGGCTGCCTCATAACGGGTTCAAACTTACGTTTGTTAGTGAGGCCCCACCTGACTTGTAGATTTTGGTTGGCTTTGGCCACATCCTGAAAGACTTTATCAACTTCCTCCTGTGGGAAAAGGGATTTACCCCAACAGGAAGAGGTAATAAGCCTATTAGGCTCGTGCCTAATAGAAGCCTCCACCAGGACATGTTTTCTGCAGTTCGTCCTTGCAGTCCAAAAATCATGGAGGTCTATTTGAAAAGTCTGCAGGAGACTTTTCGCCAAGACCCGAAAGACCGGTTCGTCACTGTACAGGGAGGCTATTAACTCAGAGGATGCCAGTGAGTTAAGGGATCTCGCTAGCCTATTCCTGGTTTCAAATTCCGTTTTCAGCAAGTGATCCGGGAGTTTGGGAAGTCTCTCTGAAAAGAGGGAGGAGGCACAGTCTGGGTCGAGTTTACCCACTGTGAAGGTCGTCGGTGCCTCCTGCCAAAAGTCGCTCAGAGCTGGCATAAGGAGAGAGGTGGGGTCCGTCTCCTTAAGAGTCGGCATAGGTAGGCCATCTTTAATGGCTTGTACGGTCAACTCCGCTACTTTGTTGGTAAGAGGAGCGGGTACCATCGGAGGCGAGGTAAAAATGGTATAAGACCCTTTATGAGGGGTTAGCTTTGAGGTAGAGCAACCCCATTCTGCGAGAGTATGAGCCCAGACAGCTTGGGCTTGCTCCTTAGGAAAGATGACCGTTTCCTTCTGCACCTTGTCCATCCTGATGAGCGCGTGTTCTCTCAGGCGAACGAACCCTTTGAAGGGGAATTGAAGGTCTGGGGGTTAGAACTCCAGGTCCTCCAAAGGCCGGGTACCTAGCCCCTCGAGCGTCAAGGTGCCTTCGAGGTAGGGAGCATGTCGAGCAAACCGCCAAGGGTTGTTCTTATCGAACGGCGGCAGCTTCGAGGTGTCAGGGCCTACGGGCGGAGCTGGTTGAGCACCGGAGCGGAGAAGGCTAGCAACCATGTCCTTGAGCTCCGTCATAACGGCTGAGTGTTTCTCAAGCCTTGTCTCCACCATATCCTGTACCATGGATACGAGGTTAGCCGGATAGGGGTCAGGTTGGCTAACCGCAGCCGAAGCCTTGGCTCTAGCGGACTTGCCCCTCTGTCCTTTAGAAGGATGAGGGGATTTTGACATTACTGGAATGTCAACGGCTGTGGAAGGTCCGGGGACCGGGGACAAGGCTGGAGGCGTAGCTGAAGTAAGCGATTTGCTTTTAGGTTTCTTTAGCGGCTTAACCTTGGGACGGACCGATAGAGATCCCTCCCAAGATGAAGCCGAGGGCTTTTCAAAGCCCAGGAAGGAAGAGGAAGAAGAGGGAGTAGGAGAGAGAAAAGATTCTGCCAAATCCTCTACACCACTTACCTGCTCATCCATTGGTTCGTGGTGAATATCCAGCGCAGAAACGTCGCCGGAGAGTTGATGCTCCTCTGATGGGGGTAAGGCTGAACGTATCGCCTCGAGGAGTGGTGTAGCCAGTTCGGTCGGGACAGCGGCCGAGGGAGAACCAGGAAAGAGGCGGGAAGCCATGTCCGCGTCCAGCATATAAGGACATCCTTGGGGGGCGTTCCTACCAAACCCCGAAACCCAAGTCCGGAGGCTGGTTCTCGCCGTCCGGAGAGACTCTTTGTCAGCCTGAAAGAGGAGGAAAAGTTAGAACGAACCAGAAAGGCAAGGGGGGAAGAAACAGAGTCAGAATAGGATAATTTTCATTAAAATTATAATCGACCATGAATGCATACAATCCAAAACCAAAATAATAAGGATATGAACGGTAAAGTCGAAATTTCTTACCTCATCATTGAGGAGGATAAACGCCAGCTCAAAGCAGAGCGAACAGGACTCTGGAAACCAGATCATGTACGGGGTTTGGCCTGCTTCCCGGGCGAAGGAGATAGCGCAGAGAGCGTGAGACCGGCAGACATCGTGGCCCACCGGATCCGTGAACGTCGCCGAGCACCCCTTGGCGGAACAGCGCACTTTCTGTAATATAAAAAGAGAACATATAAGTACATTGACTCCTGTAACCACTCGAACTTAACCTAAAAGGAAATAGAGAGGTCGGCATGCATAACACTAACAGAGTTAAGGCCAAGGGAGTCTCTAGAATGTGTATTAAAAAGGTTCGGGAAACTAGGGGAGCTGGAGCTCCTAATTAATTACTGTAGGAATACGACAAAGGCATAGATAGTAATGCTCCGTAGGGCGCCGGAGTCATAAGGCACTGGAGTTACTCAGTAATTACGGATGGATAAATAAACTTAGGTACTGTATAGTGTCGTAATAATGGAAGCTCCGCAGTGCGTCAGAGTTCCGATGGGAGGCCTTAAACGAGATCTCCGGTATCAATCTCCGGTAGGTGCCTACCGGAGTCATAAGGTGGGGGGGAGGCGGAGAAATATGATGGCAATGGTTTTGTCAAGTGAAGGGGCGGAGCCCGGAGTCAAAGGTGCTGATGGCCAATGAGGGGAGGGGATCCCAGTCGAAGGGGAGCACCGGAGTAATAGGAAGTAAAGAGTTCCCAGCTCAAAAAAGTAACGGAAAATCATGGTGGAGTTCCGGAGTAACGAGGTCCAAACCCAATAAGCCCAGGCCGGAGTGGGGAGGGTGGGAATATGAAGGGAGCGGGAACAACGTTGGCGGCTCGAGAGCAGGCCAAGATACTAACCTAGAATAGGGTGACTCTACATGACAGGGCTCAACGTAAAATAATAACACTAGCCTACTAGAACAAACCACATAACCTACGAGAAGGGGAGAGAGGGGGAGAAACTGGCTACTGAGAGGAAAATATTCCGAACAGTAAAGTGAACTGATAAGTGGAAAAAACTCCAGCCTCTCTCACTCGTAAGGCTACTAAGCCCGCTCTAGTAAGAACACGAACCTTAAACTAAGTAACACAATCTGTCCGTAGTGATACATAGAGCATAATAAAGTTAGCGAAGAATAGCGAAAGGGTAAAATAAACCCTCTAATAACGGAAAAAGAATGGAATTGACGTGCAGTTCCGAACTGAATGAAAGGTACGATATAAACCCTTCAAGAGGGTAAACAAAATAACATAGTGAGAGGTCCGTAACGGTGAGCCTACCTACGGTAGGGAACTAAACTTTAATAAAACGCCGAATGCTATTCTTCGTTAACGCACAATAAACGGACTCGGAAGCGACAAAATAAGTACCTAATAGTAAAATAGGTTCTAAAATAAAGGCACAAGGCCAACAATCTAATCTTAAGATTAAAAACAGAACCTAGCATGACATTAAATACCCGAAGGCATGTAAACAAGCGTCTGGGTGAATGCGTAGAAGACGCGGACACGGCATTAAGCCGAGCGCACTAAAAACACATAATACGCAAAAAGGGCATAGAGCCCAGGCAAATAAATAATGCCAAAACAAACTATGGTACTTAACATTGGTGCAGGAGGAAGGAGAGCTTCAGCCATGGCGAAGAAATCCAAAAATTAGAGCAAAAAGCGCACACAAAAAACAAAGGTCCGTCGCACACGAGTCCAAAAAGAAGGATATGCAGGTGGTGCTCGGGTCTGGCGTCGGTGGAGTGGATCAGGTTGGTTTGGTTAGTGCCGCTGTAGCGGCTCATCCCTTATTGGCGAAGGAATTATCTAAATGGAAGACGACCTGAGGCTAAACTAACTAGTTTAGCTTTTCGATCTCGTGAGATTAAAGCTCTGTTGATGGACCTTGATGCTTATGGAGGTGTAGACCCAAATGGTATTTTTCCTTTGTTTTTTATAAAGACAGCAGATTTCTTAGCTCCAAAGTTATCTGTTATTTTGCGCAAGTTAGCAAGAAGAGGAGCTTTTAGCACTAGTTGGAGAATTGGTAATGTTACTCCTCTATGTAAATGTGTTTGTGGTAGCTCAAGTCCCACTGATTACCGCCCAATTTCCATAACTCCCATATTATCTAAAGTTTTTGAACGTCTTCTGGCAAAACGTCTTAATAGGTTTGCTGAAGGTAATCATCTACTCCCTAGTTTGCAATTTGGTTTTCGTAAAGGCCTTGGAGCATGTGATGCCCTTCTTACAATCTCCAATGCTGTACAGAAATCCCTTGATTGTGGTCGGGAAGTTCGTATGATTGGCCTTGATTTTAGTGCTGCCTTTGACCGTGTTAATCACGAGGCCCTTGTTTTCAAACTGAAACAGTTGGGAGTGGGTGGGTCGTTTATTAGCATTATTACTGATTTTTTAAGTAATAGATCTCAAAGAGTTGTTGTTGATGGGCACCATAGTGATTATAGGAATGTGATATCCGGTGTTCCACAGGGTAGTGTTCTTGGCCCATTACTTTTCATACTATATACACATGACATGTGGTTTGGCCTAGAAAACAAGCTTGTTGCATATGCAGATGATGCTACTCTCTTTGCATCAATTCCATCCCCTGAATGTAGATCTAGGGTAGGTGAATCCCTTAATAGAGATTTAGCTAGAATTAGTGCATGGTGCAAATTATGGGGTATGAAGTTGAATCCTAACAAAACTCAAAGTATGATTGTAAGTAGGTCAAGGACGGTGGTTCCTCAACATCCGGATCTCAGTATTGATAATGTTTCTTTAAATATGTATGACTCTTTCAAAATTTTAGGTGTGATTCTCGACAGTAAATTTACTTTTGAGAAACATATAAGGTCTGTGTCTTCTTCAATTTCACAAAAAATAGGCTTATTGAGAAAGTCTTTCAAGATTTTCGGTGATCAATCTATTCTGAAGAAGTGTTTTAATTCTTTCATTCTACCTTGTTTTGAGTATTGTTCTCCTGTCTGGTCTTCAGCTGCTGATTCTCATCTTAATTTGTTGGACAGAAACTTACGGTCTATCAAATTTCTTATTCCTGATCTAGATATTAATCTCTGGCACCGTCGTTCAATTAGTTCATTATGTATGTTGCATAAGATTTTTCACAACTCTGACCATCCTTTACATTCAGATCTCCCTGGACAATTCTATCCTGTTCGTAATACTAGGCAGGCAGTTAATTCTAATAGCCAGGCCTTTTCCATCATGAGGCTCAATACTACGCAGTACTCTAGAAGTTTTATTCCATCTGTGACCAAGTTGTGGAATGATCTTCCTAATCGGGTGGTTGAATCAGTAGAACTTCAAAAGTTCAAAGTTGGAGCAAATGCTTTTTTGTTGACCAGGCAGACATAGTCTTTTTATAGTTTATTTATGACATATTTGTTTTTGATGTTGTTGATAGTTTATTATATGACATGTCTGTTTTGACGTTTTTTCTTATTTTAGAATGATTTATTGTTAATTTGTTCTCTTCATTTATTTATTTCCTTATTTCCTTTCCTCACTGGGCTATTTTTCCCTGTTGGAGCCCCTGGGCTTATAGCATCTTGCTTTTCCAACTAGGGTTGTAGCTTGGATAGTAATAATAATACTAATAATAATAGTGGTTTTCACAGGCCCTATCTTTATACACGACGCCCTTAGGGTGCTCGCGCGAGGGTAGTAACCTCTGCATTCCATGCTTTAACTTTCTCTGGTATATTTGGAAATATTTATATCAGAAAAGTGACAAGAAGGACCTTTTCACCGGGTGTCACAGGTCGACCCAGAAATAATAATGATAAATATCAGTGTCAATGACCTTAAATGTCAGGATGCCTGAAAACTTCAAATCAGTCTATCAATCTCTCATTAAGAGTAATGAGGTTGAGAAGGACAATAGTTTGTGAGACTGGCAAGAGGCTTAGCTTGGGTCAGGGGTCAGTGTTAAGTGCTTACTTTCTTGTTTTAACCAATCCAACTAGACAGAAATTTTTCCGATGGAAGGCTATCCTTGTCTGCCAAGGAATTCAAGATTCACATAGATAATGCATCTAAGGCATTAGAAGTGAACTGTTTTGCAGATTCAGTGTTAGTGGTGGTTTTCCAGATGTTTGAAAAGTGGGCATCTCTGTATGATGAGGACAAGGTACACAACCTGTAGGAGTTCCTGAAAGGTCTCAACTGGATAATCATGGACTCCATGTTAGAATTGGTGCAAACTTGTAGATGTTGTATTCAGAAGAAGAGGGAGCAGATTTGCTCATTGATGAGCCACTTGGTTAAGTCCAACCAGAAGCATGACATCTTGTCTTTAACCCCTGAAAGGCCCTCTCGAGGCAGGCACGCTAGCCAGGGTGATAGACCAGATTTTTTTGACAAACTAAATTTCAATGTTGGTAAGGGCCATCCGAGTGAAAAACCTTAGCCTGTTAGCCAGCCATTTAAGCTGGGGTTAGTCATTCATGTATATTGCTTGTGATAACTCTCCCACAAAGATTTAGTGGTAGTTGGCAACCAAACACAAACTTTGGGCCATGCTGACTAAAATACAGTAAGAATTATTGTGATTCTGGTGGGGTTGGGATGTATGGTGCCACATCTTTTATGGTGACAACCGGGCAGGCTCGTTTGAGATGAAATGCAAATTGCAATTGTGGCTTGAGCCCGTACATACATGAGTGTATAAAATTTAATTAGTATGATGGCCTGCTGATGTCTGTAGCATTTACCGTACCTGTACATCAGATATACAGTAAATAGCTTGTACACCACACGTAAACATATTCCATTGATGGTGCTTACAACTTTTATTGGCAAGTTTGACTGGTTACATCTGGCAACATTTCCTGTTGAAATCCTAGCAGGAAATTGTGGCAGTGTTGGACCCGGTGGTATTTAAAGGGCCTTTTATTTGGTGTAGGTTTTTGTCATTTTTTTTTCTGTATTTATGTTTATTTTTTTGGCTAAAACATGTTTTATACTTTTGTACTGTATATTGTACAGTAATGCCTTGAAATATCAGTATAATTTGTTCCTGGACTGAGCTCGTATGTCAATTTCCTTGTATCTCAATTAAATTTTTCCCATATAAAATAACTGAAAATAATTTAATACATTTCTACCCTCTAAAAACACTCAAAGAAAAAAAACATGTTTTTAATTGCTATACTGTACAGTATAAACATACTCTACTTATGCTCACAAAATTATATAAATGATTACTGTGATATGCAATACAAAGTGGTTTTATTATGGAGTTCTTACCTTCGAGACAGATGATACCGGCTATTGGCGGTGTGTGTGGAGGAGGAGGGAGAGAGGAAGGGAAGGAGAGAGACTTGGATGGTACCATATTTACTGCTCCATTCAAATGGCTTAACACATACACTTAAAATTAACTAACTGAACTTAGCTTAATTTTTTTAAATGTTTTATCCTTATCTACTTTTTTTTACCTATTTTTTATTTGTATTTTTTTTATTGTTTGAAGTTTATACATATTGTCGATGTACTCAGCTTGTAATGGCATGCTAACTCCCTCACATGGACACCTCTCTCATGTTTCTCGATAATTTCATGCTTCACTTCTATCGTCATAATGCGTTTTTTCTTCTCACTACCAATATTACCACTCACTTTAAGACCTATCACTTATTATGAAGAATGTTCACAAATATACAGTTAAAATCACGTAAATAATGTAAAGGCAACACGGGAGATGCCTACTGAAGTTGATGATCACGTGAAATGAATGAGTGATGCGGACTTGAGTACTCCCAATCGCTTGGCCACTTAGTGTTAGCATCTGTAAGTGTGCTCGTGTCTCAAGATTGTTCTCTGATCTCAGTGCATAATTTTGCTCGGAGGCTAGCTTGTATCTCGGAAGGCTTTTATGTTGGAGCGCTCATATTTTAAGGTACAGTGTTACTGTTTATTTTTGTATTACTATCATGCAAAATTTATTTTTTCCCACGACTTGGTTTCTGTCTCCATAATCTGTGCTAATGTACAGTATATATTATTATATTAAGGTGTTAAAGTAAATACTTAATGGAAGTAATATTAACACCACATATGATTAGATATTTCAAATATATGACTAAAACTAGCCAATATCATATTAGACATTGTAAGGTACAAATTAAAGTCAATGCATCAACGCAAATGGTAATTGTCAGTATGACAATGGACAAAGAATGAGGTAATGACATTTAAAACTGCATGATAATAAAATCACCTGTGAAAAAGTAATAGAAGTAAGTATAGTACATAATGAAGGTAATATAAACATGAAATTAATCTTTCAAATATATTGTAAAAACTAGTTAGTATTATAATAGATATTGTAGAGTTTGGTTCAGTTAATTAGGCAATCAACAAAATAATTAAATTGTATTAGAGAAAATTATTAATATGACAGTGAAAAATTAAATAGGTGGTGACATTTAGAACTCCTTGATAATAAAATAATCTATAAATAAGTAAAAGAAGTAAATATATAATGAAAGTAATAATTAAAACAAATGAATCTTTCAAATATATTACGAAAAGTAGTCAATACACATTGTAAGGTGCTCATTCAAGTTAAAACAACTACAAACAGAATAACTAAAATATAATAAGAGGAAATTGTCAATATGACAATAAAAAAGTAACTGTGAATGAGATGATGTGATTTTCCCCGCCCTTTTATATCCAAACCTCCAAACAAGATCTGTCAAACTGTGTTGGGTACGATGAGTTAGTCCAAACGTTAGACCCGACGGTGATGTACCTATTCACTTGTCATATGGTCTCAGCTTCGTATTTTAGGGAGCTTTGACCATGTCCTCGTCAAACTGGCTGCTAATGAGGACATGCATACATCAGTCATAAACACATACACAAGTACCAAAGACTGGTATCGCAATGGTCCCCGTCAGGCTTATGTCTATCATGAAGTACAATTATTTGATGGTCAACGGCCGTGTATGGCCTAAACTACTGTATGCCCGACAAATCAAAAAAAGGACAATTCCAGTCTCATATGTGGCCAATTTTGTCATAGGCTAAGTGATTAAGGAGCTTGGCTGTCCATTCTCACTATTTATCTTGATGAGAAGGTACCACTTCTGTCAAATCTTTCACGAGATACTTCAGTATCTCTGAAAGAAAACATCACCTCTTGGTACCAGTTCTGCTTGCTAATGTACTGTCTAGTGTTCTGAGCCGGGTAATGACTGGTCCCTACTCTGGGCTTCTGGACACAAGCACTACTACACTATGGCAGCCATTCATGAGAGTTTGGGACACTGTACTGCTCTAGCTCTATGGAGAGATTGTTTCCCCAAAGATGGAACGATACTGTTTATGTCTATATTCATTGTCTGCCTCACTATTATACATTTCCAGATCCTTTTGTATTTAATCATTCATATTCTAGGGAGAGAAAAAAACAGAACGGGTTGATAAGCATATAGTCTCTAGCCTTGATAATTTGTCAACTGGTTGATGGTTGGTAATGGTAGCCCCTTTTGATCTTGGACACAGAAACAAAAATGGCTCAAAGGATCAAATTGGTGTTGGACTCCTTGTCTACCTCTCAGGAGAATTATGTTGAGGTAGTGGGGAAAGGGGATAATTTATGTCAGTACTTTATCCAGCTTATGGTATCTCTAGGCTTCATATCTTTGGAAGGGGATAGCAGTCTTGCTTCTCAGATTAGGTTTAAAGAAGGTCCTAGCTTCTCTAATTCCCAGTAATAACCAAAGGTAGCAGCTTCCTCCAGAAGAGATTGGACCCTCATGGGCTCAGTTTAGGAATGGTGTTAAGAGGAAGAAGAAAGTGCGAAGCAATGCTTTAAGTAGGAGGATGTCTTGCCTTGCCTTGTAAAATCCCTCCCTATTCCATCCAAATCTGTTTCAAAACTATGATCCTAGAATTTTGAAATGGAAGTCTTGCATGTCCTGTTCTATTCCTCTTCCATTGGCTCTTCATGAGTCATCACAGGGATGGAGCATGAGTCCGTACTCTTTGCTGAACCCGTACTTGTCTGGCTACATTTAGTTGGAACATTTGCTGTATACTCAGCTTTTGGGGACCCGAGGGATTTGTAGGGAATGCTGACATACATTCATTTCAAAAGCGACTCTTTCATTCCTTATGTGTTCAAATTAGTGTCGACTACCCTGTATATTGTTAACCTTGGGCTGCTTGGAATGGCCTCTTTCGAATCTTTTTAGAATAAAATGAAGACTACTCCTTGCTCTTATTATAATCTGAGGGTTGTGATTGTGGATAGTGTGATCTCACAACCAAGCAAAGAATTTTTCTTTGTATTTGTTTCAGCAAACTCAGAGGTAGGACAACTTTCCAGACCAGTAGGGACTGCTGATCCTCTCATGGTAGCAAGTAGAAATGGCAAAGGAAGCTTTTGTGAGTTTGCTCTCTCTTTATCTCCTATATATTCTATTCTCTTCTTCTCCTCTATCTTCTATTCTCTTCTTCAGATACAGTACTTCTTTGCAGAAGAAAGAAGTCAATATAGTTGTGCAGGAGGTCTCTCACATCAAGTTCCATGGGTCTTGTAGCAATGACTGTTACCTTTGAGTTTGGTTAGGAGGATCTGTAGGCCAGTTGATGATGAGCATTGCGCCCACCTTCATCATTTCTGTCCTGACATAGGTGGAAATCCCTGACCCTTAGGGAGCTGGTGTCTCTCTTTTGGGGGGACTGTGGCCTCTCACTCTTTGACTGGTATTTTCAGGGTTGGTTAAATAGGTGTGAGCCTAATATGATGGATATCTCTTGGAAATGGAAGTAGGTATACTCTCCTAGCCAGAACCCAACTCTAACTCCATAGGCCAGGCAAAGGTGAGATGTTTCGTACATCTTCCAGGTTCCTGCTGTGAATAAGAGGAACGTCCTTGCCCATAGAGAGTAATGGAGCTCACCTGCTGACCGATTCCTTTGGGATCCAATAAGTGAGGCATAAGCCAGATGTGACAGCTACTGCTGTAGCACTGCTTGCAGGTGGGTGATCCTACATGCACCAATCACCAGTACCTTAGTCCAGGTGTAAGTGTAGGGTATACTGTATACTAAGTTAACTTTGAAGCCATCCTCCTTCCTTGGTAGGGAATGATGAAACTTACCTGGTGACTTTTTCCTCAGGATTTGGTCAGCCGGACTGTGATCCTACTATGCAAATACTTTTGACATACCAACAGGAGGTAACAGTCCTTCCAGAAATCGAGTACCTGCACCAGTCAGGTAGAGTGGAATGTGTTTGTCTACCACCCCATCCCCTTACTTGGGACATTGGTGTCCCGAAGCTGATTGGTGTTCCATTTTGTTTGCTTTCAAGTAGATCCCAAGAGAGATACTCTCAATGAGAGGGACCTTTCTCCAGCCAGAGCATTTTTTTTAGCAGATCTCAGAATCCTCACCTGTGTCTGCCAAAGATGTTCCTTGGTAGAGTTTGGATCTCACCTGCCATGGGGAGCGGTCTATGCTCAAAGGGAGTTTCAAGCAGTCTTGCTTATCTTACGTGTGTTAGGTTCTTATCATTAAAGCATGGGAGCACATGCCTCCTGCTAACCTGAGAATGGTATTATATAGGGTTTTTCCCTCAAGACTGTCTTTAATCTGCTTTGGGAAGAGAATTGTAGAAGAGGCTTCTTAGTTTTGTGTGGATCCCTCATCCTCAGGAAATTAGTCCATGCTTGAAGGGAGCTTCAAGCAGTCTTACCCATCTTGGGACTTAGGTCACTGGGTAGAATGATCCTTCTACTAACACTAGGATAACATCATAGTGATCTTCCCCACAAGGCTGTTTTCCTATCTATGCTTTAGAAAGAGAGTATGAGAGTTTCAGGTACTTCATTAGGGCTAACTTTCAAAGGATGGGGGTCCTGTTGCCATTGTCTCACGGACTGTGTGATGATGACCTAATACCAGCCATTTTCCAACACAAGTTGAGGATCTTCTCGATCCTGTTCCTCGGAGTAAGTTGACACGAAGATGTCTGGTGTCATGTCAGTGCACTGCAGTACTACTTGAGGAGGACTTTAACCCTCTTGTACAAGGTTTGCAGCAATCTCAGTGACCCAAGCAAGAAGAACAAGTAAGTGTTTAGGCACTGTTCTTTCTGATGAGGCTCCTTGTTTGCATATATGACTTTGTTCTGTGCATACTGCAGCCATCTAAGGGAAGTACTCAAAAGCTTAACCCTTTCAGTAGCCTTCCAGTTTACTTGTGGTCATACTTGACACTACAGGTTAGGTCTAAAGGTGTCGGACCACCTTTGCCTCTCTGTACCTTACAAACGTTACCCACATGCCCTGGACCCCTTTCCATGGATCTTGCTGTGGCTGCTCAGTGCAGTAGTTGATTAACATTCCCTCCTCCAGCACAGGATTTATATGTATTCTGTCTCAGGTAGAGCATTTGGCTTGAAGTCTCACGTGAGGCAGACCGAGTGACTCTTCTTCCTCTCTCAAAGAGATGCAACAACTGCAACTGTTACACACTGGTCAGATGTCTGATGGCAGTGAGTTGCATCACAAAAACACCTTTCTTGCAAATTATGCTTGCATAGAAACAACTCCTCCATCCCTCTATCAAGAAGGAAGATTGGTTGGTGTCTTTTAACAAGCAATTCTCTCGATGTCCTTGGTGTGGCACTGCCAATTTCATCTCCCTGTTAGGGAAATAAGCTTCCTCAAAAGCCTTTACTGTACTGACAAAGACCCTGACAAGTTTTACATTTCTATGATTAGTTGTTAGGAGGTTATGGGAGTCCCTTTTCTTGCTCCCGTATGGGATCAGGAAGGAGGATAATGTCCAGGGAAGAAAAGAAATTTCCAGTTTGGTTCTGGGTTACTTCTGAGTGAGTCTCCCTATTTTAAAGGACAAAAGTGTTGTATGCAATCAGGAACAAATAACCAATTTTGAAATATATTTGTATTATCCTAACTAAATAAAAATAAGCACTGAATAAAACTTCCCACCTCAATCACCCCTTTCAGTCCTAGGATTAAAGGCTAAAGTGGCTATGTATGTTGTTATTGGCAGGTGGACTGGGATTCCTTTTCATTCCACTGGTCATCAGTCAACTACTTTACCTTGTTAATGATCCTATGTCTGTTTCAGCATCACTGAAGACATATCCCTCTTTTAAAGGACTCTGGTTTGTATAGCTAGGAAATATACAAATTACTTTTAAAATTGTATTTTTTCATTTAAAGTTCCTATTAAAGATGACAAGTAGAGTAGTGGAATGATAGGAGATATCATCTAGGTTAATGTGGGTGAGGGTTAGGTTAGATAGGGAATGTTAGGCTTTTGTTATTGCGTATGGATCAGGTTGTGAGTAAAGTGAAGAAGAGCGGAATGAATTCTGGAATGAATTAACTACGTGTGTAGAAGGACTGGGTAGAAGGAATTATGTAGTTGTCATGGGTGACTTGAATGCTAGAGTGGGTGCTGGAGAGATAGAAGGTGTCATTGGGAAGTATGGCGTACCAGGTGAAAATGAGAGTGGTGAGAGACTGGTAGATATATCGCTCATTTGCGACAACGTCGTCATAACTCAAAAATAGCTATTTTTCAGGAGAGCCATTTTAATCAATTAAAACACACTCATATTAATGTATGTCGTTAGGACATTTAGCGCCTCTAGCGATCAATTTTTTTGCTACAATTATGACACTTTTGCCAAAAAATCAGCATTTGAAGATGAATATGTATATATGGATAACTCAAAAATAAATTTTTTTGAATTATGACGTTCTTGCAAGCGAGTGATATGTGTTGAGCAAGAGCTGGTAATAAGTTATAGTTTTTATGAATAGAACTTACCTGCAGTTATATATATATAGCTTAGTCTCTGACGTTCGGCAGAATTTTTAAAAAATCGCGGCAACCGCCTTGTGGTGGTTGTGCGGTTAGGTGGTTAACAACCCTTACAGGGTGGTACTTGGAATCATTCCCGTTTTCTGTTCTTCAGATCATCTCTGCCGGCCGGATCAACAACACCGTTGGTCCGCCATTAGAGTTTTTCGTTTCGCTTTCTCTATATCGCTGTACCGGACTTCTTTTTGGTGAAGTACAATGATTTGGGGATTTGGCAATCGTGTTTTTGTTTTTTCTGATATTTTTTGATTTGTTTAAATATAAGTGAGGAACTTCATTTTCGTGTGTGTGCGAATGAGGAATGCAAGGTGAGGTTACCAAAAGTTTTGGTAGATCCTCACACGGTTTGTTTGGGTTGCAGGGGTTTTGATTGTGCACTGGATAATAGGTGCAAGGAATGCAAAGTTTTGAATGAGAAGGATTGGTTAGCTGTGAAGTGCTATGTGCGTAAATTAGAACTAGATAGAGTAAGGAGAGCTTCTAGATCTAAATCTAAGTCTGCTAGTGAACCTAGTCTAGATATATCTATTGAACCCTTAATTGATTCCTCTTTGGAAGTTGACCTTCCCCTGAGGTAGTAACTCCTGCCCCTTCTACAGGATCTGTATCTGCGGATGACCCTCGGTACGCCAGGATGGCTGCCGAGTTGAAGGCTATTAAAGATCAACTTGCGGCCTTAAAAGGTAAGAGTGAGAGTGAAGTTAGTGCTTGTGAAAGTGCAGTGGAGGTGGCGACTGATCGAACCTGTCATTACCCTAGGTCTAGACCTCTACCAAGCTCCCAGGACCAAGGGAGAAGGTACGTTGACGACCGAAAGGGTGTGAGAGGTGCATATCCTCGGTCAGCTGTCACCTCAGAGAGTCCTGTTGCAAGCTCCCAGGCTGCTCTTGACCGCCACAGAAAAGGTGTGTCGGATGTGATGGTGTCTTCCCTGAATCCCTCTCATAGATGTAAGTGGCAGTATGAGGCTTTGAGACTGACGAAGAGGAGGTGGAACCGAAATGAACAGTCTCGTTCTCACTCTCCCGGTTCTAGTAGCCACGAACCTTGTCCTTCGGAGGACGATTTGGATACCGTTCCTGTGAAGAGGACGAAAGCAAGAGCGGAAAGTCAAGACAGACCAGCGAAAGATCCTTCTCCTTCTACCAGCGCTACTCGACAGCCGTCTCCTTCGGAACCTCAGGATCCAGCAGAGGTCGCTAAATCATTCATGTCAGTTATGCAAGAGCAACTTTTCTCATTAGTGCAAGCTTTTAGACGCCCTCACTCCCAGTGCGACAGATGTAAAGACGACTCGTTACCCGCCAAGAAGTCAGCTTCTAAGAGGGAACGGAGTTCCTCTCCAAGGGAACCTATGCGCGCTTCGTCAAGGGCACGACACCGCACTGCTTCCTCATCTGCCCGCCTCCAGGACGATTCCATCTTTCGCTCTCGGCGCCAGAACGATTCCGCCTCTCGTTCTCGGCGCCAGGACGATTCCTCCTCTCTCTCTCGACGCCAGGACGATTCCAGCTTGCTTCTCCAGGACGATTCCAGCTTGCTTCTCCAGGACGATGTTGCTTCTCGGCGCCAGGACGATTTCAGGTCTCGCGCTCGGCGCCAGGACTCTTCCGCTTCTCGCTCTCGGCACCAGGACGATTCCGCCTCTCTCTCTCAGCGCCAGGACGATTCCGCCTCTCTCTCTCGGCGCCAGGACGATTCCAGCCTGCTTCTCCAGGACGATTCCGCCTCTCTCTCTCGGCGCCAGGACGATTTCAGCCTGCTTCTCCAGGACGATGCTGCTTCTCGTCGCCAGGACGATTGCAGCTCTCGGCGTAAGGACGCTTCCTTCTCTCAGTGCCAGGACGCTTCCTCCTACCGCCTCAAGGACTCTAATAGCGCTCGGCGCCAGGACACTTCCGCCTCGCGGCGCCAGGACGACACCTGCGCTCGTCCTCAGGGCGCAAACGGTTCTCGGTGTCAGGCTGCTTGCAGCTCTCTTCCACAGGATGTATCCTATGATTTTCCTATTTTGGATTCAGGTGAGCCTTCTACCCGAACGAGAGCTGTAGTAGAGGTGGGACAGAATCTCGATGATGTCTCAGAGGACGAAGGCAAACCTGCTGACGCTGCTGGCGACTACAAGGTTCTCTCTCGCTCCCTCCTTGAGGTGTATGGGGAGGAGTTTCAACCTTCTGCTCCTCGTTCTCCGCAATCTCAGTTTAGCAGGAAGAAGGCCAAGAAACAGTCGGCCTTCATCAAGATGAAACTCTCTATTTCTGCTAAGAAGGCTCTCGCTAAAGTAGACGAATGGATGAAGGAACGTAGACAAGCGGTTAAGACCACCTTCTCTTTTCCACTAGCTCGTCTTGCTTCGAAGGCTGGCATGTGGTACGAGACTGGGGAGCCTCTGGGTTTGGGAGTTCCTGCCTCCTCCCAGGGTGATTTCTCTGGTATTGTGGACTCTGCCAGAAGGCATGCACTCAACTCGGCCAAAGTTATGTGGTCGATGTCTGAACTTGATCGCCTCGTCAAAGGGAATTTTAGAGCGTTTGAGGTTTTTAGTTTTTTGGACTGGTCTCCAGGGGCTCTGGCCTGGAAGACAGAGCAAATGGAGGGAACACAAGACCTGACCAGTATCATGTCTTGCATTGGTAAAGCTCTTAGGGATGGAGCTAATGAGTTGGCTTCCCTTTTTTCAGCAGGAGTCTTGAAGAAGAGGGCCCTGTTATGTTCCTTTGCTTCGAGATCTGTGACTGTTGTGCAGAAGTCTGAGCTCGTGTACGCAACATCTCTTTGCTGAGGCCCTTGTCAGAGATATTACGCTTTCTCTTGCGCAAAAGGCCACTCAAGACCTCTTATCGCGCTCGGCTCGGAAGCCTTTGACAGTCGCTCCTTCGTCTCTGAAGAGGGACGAGAGGAAGTTCCAACAGCCCTTTTGAGGCAGGGCTCCTTCGAGATCTGACTTTAGAGGAAGAAGACAGGAGTCAGGAGCAAGGACGAACAGAGGTTTGTTTAGATCCCGCTCCAAGAAATGAAGTGCAAGTCCTCCAGACAACGATAGGGGCAAGACTATCACTTTTTTGGCAGTCTTGGATGAGAAAAGGGGCAGACACCTGGTCCCTCTCAGTCATCAAGGAAGGATAAAAGATCCCCCTTTTGAAGAAGCCTCCTCTTTCAGATTCTCCTCTAGCCTTAGTGGCTCAGTACGCAGATGCAGGGAAACAAAAGGCTCTTCTGGATCTGGTCAACTAGATGCTGGACAAGGGAGCGATAGAGCCAGTTCTGGACCTTTCCTCCCCAGGCTTTTACAATCGCCTGTTTCTGGTACCCAAGAACTCGGGTGGATGGAGACTCGTCCTGGATGTCAGCTCTCTGAACGTCTTCGTGGAGAAGACGAAGTTCACCATGGAGACGACTCAGTCTGTGCCGGCAGCAGTACGTCCAGGGAACTGGATGGTGTCTCTCGATTTGGAGGACGCTTATTTTCATGTCCCCATCCATCCGACTTCGAGGAAATACCTGAGACTTGTGATCCAGGGCAAGTGCTTCCAGTTCAAGGCTCTTTGCTTCGGTCTCAGCACGGCTCCTCAAGTCTTCACCAGGATAATGGCGAACGTGGCAGGCTGGCTGCATCAAGAGGGGATAAGGGTATCCTTTTATCTGGACGACTGGTTGATACGATCACGGTCGAAAGAAAAATGTCTGGAGGACCTACAAAGGACGTTCATGATGGCTCAAGAACTGGGTCTTGTCATTCTCTATTTGGGGATAGTTCTTTTTCGGGCTTCTCCCTCCCAGGAGAGGCAGACCAGGTGCCTCGAGAAGGTCCGAGAATTCCTGAAGAAACAGAAGTGCTCAGTGAAGGAGTGGATGAGTTTACTGGGAACCCTCTCCTCCCTTGAACAGTTTGTCTCTTTGGGAAGACTCCACCTAAGACCTCTTCAACACATCCTATCAAAGGTGTGGAACAGGAAGACTCCTTTTCCTTCCCCATTCCAGCAGAGGTCAAGGACCATCTGATGTGGTGGCTGGATCCAGCTTTGTTAGGAGAAGGAATCCCCTTGTACAAGAAGAACCCAGACCTAGTGTTGTTCTCAGACGCGTCGGAGTCAGGATGGGGAGCAACACTAGGAAGCAAGGAGGTCTCAGGCTCTTGGGAAAAGAGTCAGTTCGGATGGCACATTAACAGGAAGGAGTTGATGGCCATTCTGTTAGGGCTAAAGGCCTTCAAAGACTCAGTGTCAGGGAAAATAGTGGAGGTCAACTCGGACAACACCACGGCTCTAGCTTACATCAGGAAGCAAGGGGGGACTTACTCTCTGTCTCTGTTCAAAACAGCAAGGGAGCTCCTTCTATGGTCCAAGGAAAACAAAATAGAACTGTTGACAAGATTCGTACAGGGAGAGCGGAATGTAAGGGCAGACATGCTCAGCAGGAAAGGGCAAGTTCTTCCCACAGAATGGATCCTCAACCAGCAGGTCTGTCAGAGTCTCTAGAAGTTGTGGGGGAGACCTGTATTAGACCTTATCGCCTCTAACCAGAACAAGAGGATCCCAACTATTGCTCCCTAGTCCCGGACAAGGAGGCAATAGCGGTAGACGCCTTTTTGATGGATTGGACGGGGATGGATAAATATGCTTTTCCCCCGTTCAAGATCATCAATCTTGTCATCAGGAAATTAGCTCTCCTCGATTCGGGACGAATGATCCTAGTAGCTCCATTCTGGCCAACGAGAGAATGGTTCACGGAAGTGGTAGACATGTTGATGGACTTCCCAAGAAGCCTTCCTGCAAGTCCAAAGCTTCTCAAACAACCCCACTTTGAGAGGTATCATCAAAACCCCCTTGCTCTCAAACTGACTGCCTTCAGACTATCGAGAAGCTTGTCAGAGCGAGAGGATTTTCGGCGCAAGCTGCAAAAGCTATCGCCAGAGCGAGGAGGGTCTCTTCACAAAGGGTCTACCAATCTTAAGTGGGAGACTTTTAGAGCTTGGTGTAGGCAGCACAAAGTTTCCTCATCCACTACCTCTGTGAGTCAAATTGCAGATTTTTTGTTATACCTCATACAGGATGCTAAACTAGCAGTATCCACGATCAAAGGGTATAGAAGTATGCTCTCGACGGTCTGTAGGCATAGAGGCTTGGATTTGTCTCAAAATAAGGACTTACAAGACCTCGTGAAGTCTTTTGAGACAACTAAACAGGTTCAGTTAAAGCCCCCTTCTTGGAACCTAGATGTGGTTCTGAAATTTCTTTGCACCAAGAAATTTGAACCCATCTCGCAAGCTTTTCTTGGAAATGTAACGAAGAAAACCCTCTTCCTGATGGCCCTAGCCACAGCTAAAAGGGTCAGCGAGGTTCATGCTATTGAAAAACAAGTGGGCTTCAATCAAAATGGAGCAGTTTATGCTTTAAGAATTGACTTCCTCGCCAAGAACGAAAACCCATCAAAACCCTGGCCGAGGACTTTTGAGGTCCCTAACCTCACTAATCTAGTGGGTCAAGAGCAGGAGAGGATCCTCTGTCCAGTTAGAGCCCTTAAAGCTTATTTGTCTCACACTAAGAATGTGAGAGGAGCATCTAGCTCCTTATGGTGCTCGGTGAAAGACCCGCAAAAACCCCTTTCAAAGAACGCTTTGTCTTTTTTCCTGAGGGAGACTATAAGAGAAGCTCACCTCTTGTGTGAGGAAGAGCACTTCGGCCTTTTGAAAGTGCGGGCTCACGAAGTGAGAGCTATTGCTACCTCGCTGGCATATCGTAAGAATATGTCAGTTAGGCAAATTATGGATGCAACGTTCTGGAGAAGCAACTGTGTTCGCCTCTCATTACCTTAGAGAGGTAAGAGCGGATTACGAAAGATGTTATACTTTGGGCCCATACGTAGCTACGGCTTCTGTATTAGGCAAAGGAGTTACTACCTCTCCTCAAAATTAGCTTTTGTATATCTGTGTGTGGGTTGGTGTTTTTATGGTTGTCTGAGGATGTCGACTTGTGGTACAGTTCCCTCAGTCTAGATAGATAGTTTATATCTATTCTGCAAGGTTAGGTGGTTAGTTTTAGTAAGGTTGCAGTTTTTAATATAAGGGACGAAGGTAGTTCTGAAGTCTAGTCAAGTTGTTGGTCTCACCCCATTGACAGACTCAATTGAGTGATTTTCAGCATGACAGGTCCACTCCTGGCTGACACTCTTAAGGGAAAGCGACTCAAGAGGCAGGAACCTTTGAAGTCAGCTACCTTAGCAGGTAAGGAATCAAGGTGTTTTTTCTCCTACAACTATTTGTTGTTTCCCCAACGATGTTTACTGTCTTTCACCCTCCTCCAAATGTGTGAATCAGCTATATATATAACTGCCAGGTAAGTTCTATTCATAAAAATGGAGTTTTTATGATAAAACAAAGTTTTATGAATACTTACCTGGCAGTTATATATATATTTTAAGGCCCACCCACCTCCCCTCAGGAGACAGGTCGGGCATAGATGATCTGAAGAACAGAAAACGGGAATGATTCCAAGTACCACCCTGTAAGGGTTGTTAACCTCCTAACCGCACAACCACCACAAGGCGGTTGCCGCGATTTTTGAAAAATTCTGCCGAACGTCAGAGACTAAGCTATATATATATAACTGCCAGGTAAGTATTCATAAAACTTTGTTTTATCATAAAAACTCCATTTTAAATATTTAACTTAGCCGGTGAATATATAATAGCTGCTACTCAGCGGCTCGACAGAAAACACACTCAAAAAACTCGCGAGCGATCGCTATGAAGGTTGCGGGTGTGCCCACCAGCGCCAACTATCGGCCAGATACCACTCTTGCATGTAAACAAACCCTTCAATTCTTCTCTGTCGACCTTGACGACAAGACGTATCATTACTCGCTGTAGAACCTGGAGTTTTCTCAACATATTTGGTGAAGTACTTCATTTTGGTTTGAGCTTTCGCAGTGCAGGTGTTTTATATTCAACTTAAATCTTGAACTCGTTTTTGGATAGATTTAATTTTTGATGACTTTGGATTGTTTTTTGGACTTTCTTTGACTTTTAAATGGCCGACCCTTCCCTTAGTACGGAAGTGTGTTTTAGGCTTTTAGCAATTATCTTATCACGTTATAAATTAATTATAGATTTTCCTCTATATATTTTATATCTCTACCGCCTTTAT
>NC_090725.1:81314048-81551548 GCF_036898095.1 Palaemon carinicauda
TCAAGTTGGGAGCACTGAAAGAGAACAGACTATTAGCGAGGGGTATTTGTGCCAAAGAAAAGTGAAGAAGTCCAAGGACTTCGTAGACACGAAGTGAAAGGCATGCGGGAAGTCCAGAGGACTAGTGGCCTTGAAATTAACAATCTTTGAAATTAATCGTAACTCCCTACAAGTCTGTATCAAGGAAAATGCACTCACCGAGTCAGATGTTAGAGTGGAGGTCATTGTGTAGCAGACTACACAATTGTCTGGATGCCAAACAGCTAGGTCATCCACCCGGACAGAACAGTGGGCGTGTGAATGACACACGTCATGGCCGCAGGGTTGATAGATGACAGCGGCACATGCCGTCATTGCACAGCGTACAGTCTGTAAAATAAAAGATACAGTACATGAGTATCTCAAAGGAAAGCAAATTAGGGGCCCGCAGGCCCCGGTGCTTAAAATATATATATATATATATATATATATATATTTCTGGGCTCGAACCTGTGCCGCCCAGTGAATAAGCTCCATTTAAGCACTTATTCTTAGGTAATTTACTGCTAAATATACCAGAGAAAAAATGTAAAGGAGTGCTAGGTTAACTAGCTCGCTCACCTATTGGTGTCGGTATAAAATTGGGCGTATATTCCAGAGGTCCCGCACTATTTAGATTAATCCACGACAGAGAACCCCAATAGAGGAGAGCCGTTCAACCTCACTCGGTACTACTACAATGCATCCGCTCAGAACTCAACTCCGTTTAGCACGACTTGTGCAGTAACCCGCATTTTTCAAGTGCTCTCGATTTTTGGATATTTTCTAGTGAATTATGGCTTCTTCGTCGGTTTCCCAGGAGACACCGTCCAAGTTAAGTACCAAGCTGGGTTTTACTGTGTTTTGAGCAACCTAGATCGTTTAATATTTATATTATAGGAGTTTATTCTCTTCGTTCATACCGATCTTGCTTGATTTCACTACAGTTGGTACTCCTGTTTTTGAGAGCTTTTAATTTTCACTTGCGGTGTTACTATGTGTTTTATTTTTATTATCAAATATTATTTGTTATTGTGAATATTCATTATTTAGCGTTTAGAATCCTCGTGGTTCAATTTTTGGGCCGATATCATTTACGTATCGCTATGGCTGCCGACCGTGCTAAGGCGGCAATGTTATTTTAGCCATCAGGTGTGTCTTTTGCGATTTAATTATTTATGTTGCATGCCTTGCCCAAAAATTTTCTATGTGTTTATTCATATATTTAACGCTTTTATTATTATTATAATGAATATTTGTGCCATTACTCCGTTTGATCTGTCTGTTGGGGATCGTCAGTTGGTAGCCCTGCTGCCTCGTATCACGTGATCCTCCCCCACGCTCCCCCTCTAGCTAGGTGGGAGGCTAGGCTTCTCCCCCCTCCACTAAGGGACCGTTGCCTTCCCTCCTTTTAGAGGGGGTAGTTAAGTGTTTATGGACTTTGTCCTCCGGGTGGCCCGGCGGTTTAGTCTCTGTCTAGTCTGGTTGGCCACCGGTCTACAGAGTTGGATCCGGTGTACCCTATTTTATATTCACTTTTCATTCTGGCTTATGTTATACGAAACCCTCCGGGTTCGATTGGCAGTTCTTAGTTACAGTTCCGCCCCCCTATTATTTTATAACATTTCCTATGATGATTATATATGACAGATCACTACCCCGGAGTCCCTAAAGGAATTGGTATTGAATATACCTTTATTTCCCGGCCCGGGGTCTACCCCACCCCGGGAAATCAGACACTATGTGTCTTAATTCCTTGTTTTTGCATCCTTTTTTATGCTCCCGGCTTGACCGGAATGGATGGCTATACTTTAGTTTCAAGTTAGACTTATGTTTAGGCCCGGGACCCCCGGTCCCGCCCCTATGTAAGAATATTATAGTTAAGCTCTAACCTTGCGTTAGACCTATGTTAGGCCCGGGTCCTCCGGACCCGCCCCTAAAAAAAAAAAAAAAAAAAAAAGAATAGTACAGTTAAAACTCTATTCTTGTGTTAGACCTATGTTAGGCCACTTATAGAATAGTACAGTTAGGCTCTAATCTTGTGTTAGACCTATGTTAGGCCCGGGTCCTCCAGACCCGCCCCTAATTAAGAGAATTACAGTTTCTCATATACTATTCTTTTTACAGATGGTGCATTGTCTGACGCCGGCCTGTGCAGCTGTTCTGCACCAGCCTTGTGGCCACTCCGTCTGCCGATCTCACGCCCCTTGTGGGGTTCAACTGGAAGACGTTGTGGTATGGCACCCGGATAACTGTGTGATTTGCTTCGACCTCATCACTACCCTTGGTTCTGACTCGGTGAGTCCCGTTGGCTATATTGCCTTCTTATTTTATTTACTATTAGTAAGATATCTATGGTCTTGAAGGACCATTGGGAGTTTCCCTTTTATAATTCCCACTATTATTTCAGGCATCCCCGGAGCAAAAGTCTGCGGCTCGGGCCACACTGAAGGTGTGGGTTGGTGGTTTTGCCCGGAATGTAAAGTCTAAGCGGCCGTACGTCCTATCTGAGGACTACTGCACCATGGTTTACCCCAACGCCAAGTCTTCAGCTGCTGTGGCTAGGCATGTGGCAGCTCCCATCATTGCCCACATTGATGCCACTATAACGGGTCTCATCGACCCAGAGCAAGATCCATCGGACGCCCCCGGAGGTCTGGAGGACAATGTTGCCTCCATGAACCTGGACGTCGAACCAATGTTGCTAGACGAGCCGGATACAGGTAGGGTGGTAAGTGAGGCAGGTGTGTCCGGCGCTGAGATTCCTATCCTCAGCCCCGCTCTTTCTTCTTCTTCTGATCGCTCTTCCTTTCTTGGATTTTCTGGGGACCGTGATTCGTCTCAACGTTCATACCCGGTTCCCCCTAAGGATAAGTCTACTTCAAGGACCTTACCCAAAGCTCGCAAGCCTCACAAGACTTATCATGGCTCTAAACATGGTACGAACCCGTCTTCAAAGACCTCTGGTTCCTCCTCTAAGTCTCACGACCCGGGAGTTCCTTCCGCCCCTCCTGCTGCTAGCCCGGGCCTTTCCGAATCAGCTATGCTTCGCATCGTGTCGGAGATGCAGGAAAAGTTGGTTTCGGAGATGCAGTCGAGGATGGACACGATGTTCTCTAACTTCGGTCAGAGAATTGGGGCTTTAGAGCAAGGAGCTCCGGAGAGAGTCCAAAGCTCTCTCATACCGGATGCCTCTAAGCTCCCGCCGTTTGCCAAGAACAACCCCTGGCGGATGGCTCTTCATTCCCCGTTCTCAGACGGAATGTTGACTCTGGAGGGCCTTGGCACTCGCCCTCTAGAGGACTTTGAATTCTTTCCTCCGGGTCTGGCATTTCCATTTCATGGTTATGCCAGACTTACCGAGGAAGCTTTAGTCCGATTAGACAAGGTCCCCAAAGAGACGGTCATCTTCCCGAAGGAGCAAGCCCAATCTGTTTGGGCCAGATTTTTGAATGACATCGGCTGCACTAACACCATGCTGACGCCTCATAAAAGCTCCTTTACGATGTTCTTAATGGACAAGACCACCTTGACTCCATGCGTCAATAAGGTGGCAGAGCTTGCCTTTCAATATGCTCTGGAGGAGAAGCCCTTGCCTCCCATCCGAGAGGTGGATCCAATCTCCCTCCTTCTTCCCTCAGGTATTGAGTGTTGGGACAACGTCCATACCACCTTTACCTCCGGCAAGCTTGCAGCAGACTGTGCCTCAGTCTTGTTTAGTGAGAAGCTTCCCCGTCTCCCGGAATCTCTCATTAAACAGGAATATGATTCCCGCCTACGTGTGGGCCGTACTCTAAACCTGGCCACATCCACGGAGTCGATAGCCTTGACTTACGATACGGAGAGTATTTTTAAGTCTCTCAACAAGGCTACGCTACAGTCGTTATATTATGACTTATATGACTTTGCTACTGCTAAACGCAGATGTCGCAAGCATGTTCTAGCTGAGGCGACGATTAGGCATGAACCTAATAAACTCATCCGGTCCTCCTGTTGGGGTTCAAATCTCTTCCCCGAGGATCTCGTAGAGGAAGTCTTGGCGGAGGCCACTAGGGTTAATCAGAGCTTTAAAGCCCGTTGGGGTTTGACCCCTAAACGCAAGTATGACCCCGCAAATTATCAAGCCCGGGGTAGGAAGAAGCTTAGACCATATACCTCCACCCAGTTCAGGCAACAACAGAGTGCTTCATCCAACTTCCGGCTGCCTCTTCCTCCATCTTCTGTTGCCCCTGCACAGCCTTCCACCTCTCGGGCTCCTTCGGATGACTATGTCACCGTTCTGCTACCTAAGAGCCAGCTTTCTGGTGCCTCCGCCACTTCCCCTGCCTTTAACCAGTCCTACGAGGCTCATAGCTCTTCCCAGAGTTATGGTAGAGGTAGAGGCTACCACCGTGGCTCTAACCAGAACAAAGGCAGGGGAAGAGCCTTTCGCAGAGGAAAGAACTTCCGAGGCGGACGTGGAGGCAACTCCTCAAACCAATACTGAGGTGCAGCAGGTAGGGGGGAGGCTCTATGCCTTCCGCAACAAATGGAGGTTCAGTCCCTGGGCGTTCAGTATCATCTCCAAGGGACTAGGGTGGAGTTGGATTCAAGGACCTCCTCCTCCGAACAAATTTCGTCAACATTCCACTCCGGACCTGGTCGAATTTGTCCAGGATCTTTTACAAAAGAATGCCATACAAGAAACGAAACATCTGAAGTTTCAAGGTCGGCTGTTCAGTGTCCCGAAGAAGGATTCAGACAAGAGAAGAGTGATTCTAGATCTATCCCTTCTCAACTTGTCCATTCAATGCGACAAGTTTCGAATGCTTACCGTCTCGCAGGTGCGGACCTTACTTCCCCGTGGGGCCGTCACCACCTCTATCGATCTTACAGACGCCTACTATCACGTCCCGATAGCGAGACACTTCCGTCCGTACCTAGGCTTTCGCTTAGGGGACAAAAGTTACTCCTTCAAGGTGATGCCTTTCGGGCTCAACATTGCCCCAAGGATCTTCACAAAGCTAGCAGAAGTCGCTGTTCAGGAACTCAGGAATCAAGGGATTCAAGTAGTAGCCTATCTGGACGACTGGCTCATTTGGTCAGACACCTCCCAAAATTGCCTAAAAGCCACTCACAAAGTCATCCATTATCTTCAATCTCTAGGCTTCCAGATCAACTTCAAGAAGTCCCGTCTTCTTCCAAAATCGAAGTTCCAATGGCTCGGCCTGCAATGGGATCTTATATCTCATACTCTGTGTCTTCCCAGACCCAAGAGGTTAGAGATTGCAAGAAACACCAAACGCTTTCTCAAAGACAAAGTAAGTTCCAGACGGCTTCAAGAGAAGATTCTGGGGTCCCTTCAGTTTGCCTCAGTGACGGATCTTCTTCTGAAGGCAAAATTGAAAGATATCAATCGTGTCTGGCGTTCGAGGGCGAACCGGAAGCTCCGGGACAGGAAAGTCCGCCTTCCTCCCATTCTACGGGAAAGACTTCTTCCTTGGACAAGAGCAAACAGTCTGTCAAAGTCAGTTCCCCTTCGATTTCCGCCCCCGGAATTAATCATTCACACAGACGCATCCCTATCAGGTTGGGGCGGCTATTCTCAGCTCAAGAAAGTTCAAGGTCTTTGGACTCCCTTGTTCCGCCATTTTCACATCAATGTGCTAGAGGCCATGGCAGTTCTTCTAACCCTGAAACGTCTCGCTCTACCCAAGAAACAACACCTTCGTCTGGTCCTCGACAGCGAAGTGGTGGTCCGCTGCCTCAACAGAGGCGGGTCAAAGTCAGGGCCTCTGAACCATGTTCTAGTAGCCATATTCTCCCTAGCAGCCTCGAACCGTTGGCATCTTTCAGCTGTCCACCTGGCGGGAGTCCGGAATGTAGTGGCAGACGCCCTGTCCCGGACCTCCCCTCTAGAATCGGAATGGTCACTCGATCTAAAGTCATTTCGGTGGATTCTCTCTCAGGTTCCCGGTCTCCAAGTGGACCTCTTCGCCACGGAATCCAACCACAAATTGAGAGTATATGTGGCTCCCAATCTAGACCCTCAGGCTTACGCCACAGACGCCATGTCACAGAATTGGGACAACTGGGAAAAGATTTATCTCTTTCCCCCGGTGAATCTTTTGCTGAAAGTTCTAGACAAACTAAGATCCTTCAAGGGACAAGTAGCCTTGGTCGCACCCAACTGGCCCAAGAGCAACTGGTATCCTCTCCTGCGGGAGTTGAGACTATACCCTCACCCGATACCCAATCCGGTTCTGTCTCAGATAGTACAAACACGCGTTGTGTACGCTTTCTCAAACATTCAGAGCGCCCTAACTTTATGGACTTTATGAAGTTTGCGGCTATGCATGGTGCCAATATTGATCCTCAAAACACCTTGTTCCTAGAATCAGATAAACGGGATTCCACCATCCGTCAGTATGACTCTGCAGTTAAAAAGTTGGCAAAATTTTTAATAGACTCAGACGTGAACTGTATGAACTTGAACCTTACAGTCACTTTCTTTAGATCTTTATTAGAATCAGGTCTGGCAGCCAATACTATCACCACTATTAAATCGGCTCTGAAAAAGATCTTCCTAGTGGGTTTTAACATAGACTTAACCGACTCTTTGTTAGCTTCAATTCCGAAAGCTTGTGCCAGACTGAAACCGGTTACTCGTCCTACCCCGGTGACCTGGTTCCTTAATGACGTACTCAAATTGGCTTCTGATACCATTAACAGTTCTTGTGATTACATGCCCCTTCTCAGGAAAACACTTTTCCTAGTGAGCTTGGCTTCCGGGGCAAGAATTTCTGAATTGGCAGCCTTGTCGAGAGACCCGGGTCATATTGACTTTCTGCCTTCAGGAGAGGTCCTTCTTTCTCCTAACAAATTCTTTTTGGCTAAGAATGAAGACCCTCAAAACAGATGGACCTCCTGGAAAATTGTTCCCCTCACGCAAGATCCGTCGCTGTGCCCTGTCACTACTCTTAGGTCTTATCTATCCCGGACCTCCTCTAACTCCTCGGGGCCTCTATTCGTTAGAGAACAAGGCGGTACCATTACTATTAAAGGGATCAGGCAACAAATTTTGTATTTTATTAAACAAGCTAACCCTGACTCTTTTCCTCTTGCACATGATATCAGGGCGGTTGCCACCTCGGTGAACTTCTTTCACCACATGAATTTTACAGACCTTTCCAGGTATACAGGGTGGAAATCACCGTCAGTGTTCAAGAAACACTACCTTAAACATTTGGAAGCCCTAAAATTTTCTACAGTAGCCGCAGGGAGCGTAGTTACTCCCGAGTAACTCACAGGTTAATGCCTTGACTCTTTATCTCTCCCTCTTACCTGCCTCATTTATACCCTATTGTATTCGTTGGTCTCGCACCTGAATACTGTTATTATATTTGTAAATTTTATGCTCCTGAGTATCTGTATATATTATCACTCACGGCATTATTATACCTACCTTATTGGATTTATGTTCATATTTAAGATACCCTTATAATTGTTTTTTGGTACTCATCTCTGATTAAAGCATCCTGTATTTCTCTTACGCTTATGTTTTTTCCTTTATTTTGCAAGTTTGGTGACATTTTTCTCTTGTATAGATTCACTGGGCGGCACAGGTTCGAGCCCAGAAAAGGGATTTTGACGTAGGAAAAATCTATTTCTGGGCGAGGGACCTGTGCCGCCCAGTGAACCCTCCCAGCTCCTCTCCCTTGGAGTCCCCAAACTTTGGGTGCTAAGGAGTTGGGTTCTGAGCGGATGCATTGTAGTAGTACCGAGTGAGGTTGAACGGCTCTCCTCTATTGGGGTTCTCTGTCGTGGATTAATCTAAATAGTGCGGGACCTCTGGAATATACGCCCAATTTTATACCGACACCAATAGGTGAGCGAGCTAGTTAACCTAGCACTCCTTTACATTTTTTCTCTGGTATATTTAGCAGTAAATTACCTAAGAATAAGTGCTTAAATGGAGCTTATTCACTGGGCGGCACAGGTCCCTCGCCCAGAAATAGATTTTTCCTACGTCAAAATCCCTTATATATATATATATATATATATATATCACTATCATGATAAAAATGTTTTATATATATTCATCAGGAATCCTGAATGAAAGCAAATAGGGCTCGGGGGCCCCGGAAGCTTGAATTATAGCAATATCATGATAAAAGATTTACATATCAATATCATGATAAAAATGTTTTATATACTGTATATACATCAGGAGTCCTGAATGAAAGCAAATAGGGGCTCGGGGGCCCCGGGTGCTTAAATGATATCAATATCATGATAAAAGATTTATATATCAATATCATGATAAAAATGTTTTATATATATACATTAGGAATCCTGAAGGAAAGCAAATAGGGGCTTGGGGGCCCCGGGTGCTTAAATGATAACAATATCATGATAGAAAATTTATATATCAATATCATGATAAAAATGTTTTATATACCTACAGTCTGTAAGACAAAAGATACATGAGTATCTTAAAGGAAAGCAAATTAGGGGCCCGGAGGTCCCGGAGCTTAAATATCTACGTATATATACGTCAATATCATGATAAATTTTTTTTTTTTTTTTTTTTTTTAGCCATTAAGTATATTGAATGTAAGCAAATTCGGGACCCCGGGGGGTCCGGAGTGCTTAAATATATCAATATCAAAATAACAGATCTATTTTGATTGTAAAGAGAATTAAAATTAAGTCAGACCGTAACCGTGATCATATCAAAAGAGGGAAGGGAAGGTCGAGAACTATTATCGTATATATAATATATATATGTGACTAATATAAAAAGTTAATCCAAGTAATAATGAGTAACGTTGGCTCCTGAGGCGCAACTAAATAACTCGACCGGATGGTAATGTATAAAAGCTACTTCTGGGGATCCCGTAATGAAAGTCTTTTTATATATATCTATATGAAGTCCGTGAGGTGCGGGACACTATAGAGGGGGAAGGGATCTTTAATGGGTCCGTGAAGTGCGGGACTGAGAGGGAGTAGCACGTACAAAACTTAATAAATAATATAACATGACAAGGTACCACGGACCGAGCAGAAAACTTCCCGCCGATCGTTGGCCAAACGAGCGACGGAAAGAAAACGACTACGACCGGGTAGAGTAGTACAAAAGAGTAAGTAATGTACGTTAATGTATAATTATAGCAAGCCTCACAGATCAACGGGAACAGCCCGTGCAAAGAAAGCGAATGCCCCCGGGGCGGGGGAACATAACGCAATAAAGTGACTCTAACTCGATCTGGAGAGAGAGAGGGAGGTAACCCTGGGGTGGGGTATCGGGCGGGAGGGAGGCTAGGAGTGGGGCGATAGCAGGTATACCAACCTGCCAGACCCACGATTGATATGATCACGCGGAAAGACTAATAACACTATAATAAACATAACACATGGTAAAATAAGATAGGAAGGCATGCTGGATGAAAATAATAATAAAATTAACTATATATCAATCGTAAAACAAACCAGGGAGCGAACATGAGACAGAAGAAAGCCCAAGCCTGACAGCGCTGCGGCAGGGTTACCAACATAACACAGAGTCAGTGAAGTGCTAACAAAATGAAAAACTAATACCTGACTCATGAAAGACCCTCGAGCTAATGCAAGAAAACGAATGACGTTAAAATGATAAGCAAGTCCATGGCGTGCGAACGTAAATAATCCAAGTAATAATATTAGTGGAATAGAAACGCCCGAAGGCGACCAGGCATACCAACCTACCGATAATACGCACACGCATATGTAATAACTGTTATCGTAATAACAGGACATCAATATAAAAATATAATGCGGTGTGTGAACCGTGGATACCAATAAAGTTCATAACGAGAAACAATCAGTATGGAGGACTCATTGAAAAGCGTCAAGAACGAAACGAGAGAGAGATAGGAGGGAGCCAAGCGCCATGAAAGACCCACGCGGGGTCGTGAAAAATAAAACTGTTATAATATAAGCAAAAAAGGGCAAGGCCCCCTCCAAAATCTCAAAACTCATAGATCTGGTACTTAACTTAGATGGAGTGACATTGGAGTCCGACATCTTGAGGTATTTCCAGAAAAAACCAGCGAAATTCACACACTAAACAAAATAAGGATTAAATAGTGGTGCTATGAAAAAGGAGAGGAGTCACTGGCGTGGGATTGCTAGTAGTAGTAGGATGTTGAACGGCACCTCGCTGTTCGGGGATATTGACAGGAGATATCTAAATGGTGCGAGGCCTCTGGTTGTGATTTATTCAGCGCCCCAGTATTAAACCGACACCTTATTAAGGTGAGCGAGCTGGGTTCAACCTAGCATTCCTATAAAAATTTTTCTCTGGTAAATTCATAGCAGTTTTTACCTTAGAAATTATGTTAAAGGAGCATTTCACTGGGCGGCACGGGTCGGAGCCCAGAAATATATATATACACACATATATATATATATATATATATACAGTATATATATATATATATATATATATACTGTATATATATATATATATGTTTATATGTATATATATAAGATATATATTTATATGTATATATATATATATATATATGTGTGTGTGTGTGTGTAAATATATATATGCACACACATATATATATATATATATATACATATATATATATATTTATACATATACTGTATATATATACTGTATATATATATATATATACATATATATATATATATATATAATTACATATATATATTTATATATATGATATATGTATATATATATATATATATATACAAGATATATATATATATATATATATACTGTACATAAAATATATATATATATATATATATATATTTATATATATATATATATATATATATTTATATATATATATATATATATAGAACCAATTTTGAGCGAAGCGAAAACTCTATTTTTGGGTGAGATAGCCATGTCGTCCTGATGGAAGGTTCCTTCAGTAGCTTCCTAAGGGTATATATGACTACAGTGATATTCCCAGAGAATTAAACTAAAGGTTTCACAGAATTGTAACTTCTGGCGCGAGTACCCTTAAGGTTTCCCTTTAGGATATCGTATAATAACGGGATGTATTCTTGACACGCCACATAGCCATCTGTATCCCACATAGCGTTTACGCTTCGAGGGGGAAGTTGGCGGCAAGATATGGGAGGAGCCGTTACAAAGTTCTCCTCCTCCGTTAGTGTTATGGTACTCGGATGACGTCATAAACGACCCCATCTTGGCCGCCATCTTGGCTGACGTCATAACCGCCCGCGTCCTCCATTCCTTCTGTAGTGTGTCTATGACCAGGTGTTTTTTCCCAGTTTTCGCTATTTACTGCCAGCATGTCGCAATCTTCAGCTTCTTCTGCCTCTAGAAAGTTGAGTACCATATTCTTATATTGTATAAATTAGCTCTGGCCGTAAAGTAACGCCTTTTTATCTTTAAATACCGTGTTTTGTGGCGGAGCTATTGCCTAACCGGAGGCGTCCCTGATGCTGTTGTTCGCTTTGCATGCTTTATTTAGTTAGCCAGAACAACTGTCCCGGTTTCTTAAATAATTATCAGTATTAGTTATTTAGTCTTCATTGCTAGGAATTAGTTATATTATGCCGATAGTATTCTTTAATTTCGGCGAGTGTAGGTAGCCGAATTTATGACGCTAGAGATGCTAGCCCAGTCACTTAGGCATGCTAGCCTAGACGTTTTAGTTTACTTTCATGCATGATATAATAAGTGTTCCTGGTGTTATTTTATTAAATGAAGATATTAGGCAATTATACATATAAGATTCAGTGATTGCCCATGGGTTTTTCTCCTTCTAGAAAGTATACAAGGGGTTTTGATGATCTTGGTAGTCGATTCCTTTGCCCCTAACCTAATGGCTTAGGGGCTTTTGTATACTTTCACACCTCCCTGGTTACCTTTACCTAAGATAATCTCTCCTCCCTCTGAGGTAGCCTAGGCTACATCCTAGCCCTCCTTACCTTGAATCGTATTCAAGTGAGGTTAGGCTAGGATTTTCTTTCCCTGTCCCCAGAGCCATAGTTCATGAGTTTTGAGTTAGGGTCAGAACCTCAGAGTATCAGTCTTTTTTCCCCAGCCACCCCATTAGGTGAATGAACTCTCCTTTTGGTCTCCGCTGGACGGCAAAGGGTGTGGGGGGGGGCCTCTGCCCTCCCCCGTAGGCCCCACCTGGTAGGGTTACGATCCTTCCTCCCTGTGGCCTAGTGACTTGTCCTACGCCTACCTTCTCCGGGCATATATTAAACAACAACAAATGCAACCCACTGCTGGACACAGGCCTCAGACATGTTATTAGTAATGTCTGGGTTTTGGCCATTTTGATTACCCCACTGGGCACTGCGAAATGGTGATGGTGGAGAGACTAATTTAATCACTCAGAGCAAACCAACCTAGTATGGGTGGCTCTGGCTATTACAGCTTAATGATGATACACAAACCCTTTCGCCACATTAAATTATCCCCACTCAGATATATATTCAGGCAGCTCTCACTCTTCGTGAGAGTTAGGTAACATAGATAGGCACAAAAAGCGTGATTTCGTGTATATTTGGTGCCTTAGGGTGGGATAACTCTTAATCTAACCTTACAACTCACTGCCCACTGCCTATGCTCGGATAATTAACACACTAAGTACTGCCTAATATTGTTTTTACTTGGATTCTATCACAGTATAAGTAGTTTGTAATTAAATCAGTAAGTATAGTACATGTACAGACGTTAAGTAGTTTGTAATTAAATCAGTAAGTATAGTACGTGTGCACACGTGTACACTAAGTTCTGGACACGGTAAGGCTACAGTACAGTATGTAACACTACAGTACAGTAGTCATTGCCCTGAACGGAACTATGATTTTACCCATTAGTCATCTTACACTTACAGCATAACGACAAAATACTGTTGTTCCTATCTAGTAATGCTGTATAACACTCGCTGATACTAAAGTATATATTACTGTAATATATATACAGTACTATTACTACAATAAAGCTTAACTGTGCTGTTAGCATTCGCTGTTTTCATTCCGACGATTTAACTTACTGCATACATTATGTAGATTACATTTACAATAACAATACTATCATCATCCCCTCTTATGCCTATTGACGTAAAGGGCCTCGGGTTAGATTTCGCCATTAATTATGAAAGCTATTTAGGAAATTTATACTTGTAAAGATATTTATATGCATAATTTCCCTTTTTCTATGTCGATCGTATATGTCAGAGTTTCAGTGATTTAGGTAACCGAGATCTCGTCTTGCCTAGGTAACCTAACCTAGATGATATAGTATACTTTCGACATTTCCCCGGTTACCCTCGTGTGTTGGTTTATCAATTCATCAGAGATTGATATCTCCTAGAATTATTATATAACCGATACTCGTTTCTAGTAGAGATTTAACCCACGAAGGACGACGGGCGGCGCCGCCAAAGGACGACAACGGTTTATTGATATTTATAGAAAAAAGAAAAAAAAACTGTAATATATTATTTTTCACTCTAATATATAAGTATTTGGTATCATTGAAACCGCAAGAAGATGAGCTTTTTTAATAGGGCATTTATTGTTCAATACATTGTTAATTACTTTGGATATAAAAAAGAAATGTCTTTAGAAATCACAGCTGCAAAAAAATCGGTCACTTTGAAGCTGGATTATTACAAACTTATTATTCCTATTTGTTATAACAGTGCTAATTTTGTAAAGAATGTGATTTTGAAAAAGTCCTAAAAAAAAAACAGAATATTCTATCCAGTAATAGCGTGGTAAAAAAAATTATATATCAACATATCAAGTGACAATTTTTCACCATTTGGTAATGCGGATTTACAAAAATATTACAGCGTTCATAATTATCTCTTGGATAGACTATCAGTATTTTGCTGATAGATAATATAAGCATTTAGAACTAAATCCAGAATTAATCTTTATTGTTCCTGTGAGTGATCATGATGTCTTTTGTGTTAGTAGGGCTTCTGCTAGAGGATGAACCAACAGGTTCAATGTCAAGATCATCGTCATAAACATCGCTATTAGTAATATAATCATCACTATCATGCTCACTATGGCTGTCCAAATCATTAGCACTTGTTTCTGAATCATAAAGATAATCAATATCTTTTATCAATATCTTTTATTACGTCAACCGATAACAAAATCTCGATCGATAAGCCAAACAGTAACTACCCCCATCGCCAACAACGCATGCTTAGCACACTCCTATAACCTCAAAGTATAAGATTTTTGGCAACTTTGCTTTGTAAACAATCACTGATTGATTAAAGTAGCCTGTGACGTCAATAGAAGGCGGAGCTAAAGGCATACGTATGAGGGAGAAAGGATGTAAAAAATGCATCCACAATATAGACGCTCGCAAGTTGATGGCAATTAATGCATCCATTATATGGACGGGTCGTCCTTCAGTCTTGTGCTGACAGTCGGCCGGCAGGGTGAATAGTCATTCCCCTGCTGACTAGGCTGCCGACATAGGAGGCTAGCCCTCCCTAGGCCGCACCTGAAGTGGTTGTATGATGCCGCCACCTTCTCCCTGTGGTCTAGTAGACTAGTCCTGTGCTCGCAGACCCTAGGCTGAAGAGTAATTATTCTTCTGAGGCCTAGGATGGTGCCGGCACTGGAACTCTGTGTCTCCCTTGTTGAGAGGAGGCGGCACTGCTGCTGTCCCCTTAACTGTATTGGCAGAACCTAGGTTGGAGAATAGAATTCTCTTGCCGCCTAGGAGGGCGCCGATACTGGAACAGAGTTTCTTAAGGGTGTGTAGGACCGGCAACCTTGCTGGCTCCTTTCGTCACCTCATACAGGGCCCTTTTCCCTCCCCCTCTGTTCTTTTGTGATGGCCGAGCCATTGGCTTACTTTGAGCCGTCGTCCTGCAACCTCACCGTTGCCGGTGGTTTGCGGGGGCCAGCCAGACTCCTTCTCTGCAGCTGTTGTCCGGCTGCTTGCGGCTATGCCAGCTACTGGCAGCCATGACAACTGCCGGCGGCCATGTGTTATACAAACTGTCGGCGGCTATGACGGCTGCTGGCGGCTATGCAAGCTGCTGGTAGCCATGTCATCTGTCGACAGTCATGACGGCTTCCGGCGGCTGGCGGCTGCTGGCAGCCATGATGGCTGATGGTAGGAAGTCCCTTCTGTCACCAAGGTTCTTCAGTCCTCCCTTGGACTGCTGGCCACAAGTTCTGTTGGCGGGGTATTAGCCTGACCGGCACAGATAGGTGCTGACTCAGCCGGCAGTACGCCGACTGTACCAGTGTTGCCGGGTGCCAGCCTGCCGACTACGTGCCGACTGGACCTTGCCGGCGATGGTACTTGTGGCTGGATGAAGCCTGAGTGTTACATTCTCCCCTTCCAATTGAACCTTCTTTCTGGAGAAAGGCAGTAAATTAGACATTTACATCCTTAAATAGTGTATACATACACAGTAATAAGGCAGCCTTCACTCCATGCTGTCTCTCTCTCTTTTAGCTAGCATGCTGGCTGCGCTGGCAGGGACTAGCTATGCCGGCTGAATTACAGTACAGTATATGTTTATACAGGTAGTCAGTACATTTGCAGTATAGGATATACTGCAGATAGAAAAACTATTGTATATATTATAATAGTAGTTATTTTCCAATATATCTTGGGTATCCTTGCCCGGGTGTTTGCTGAGACCAATCCTATATTGAAAGAATAGAATTTCTTCAATATTCTGATTAGAAAGCAGTTTTCATATTACCCTATAATATCAAATATTTTAAAGGGCTGGTGGTATTACAATTCTAACCCTAAAAGGCTAAAACCCTTGTCCTTGAGTTTCCCTGATCAAGAAACTCTATGATTTAATATTGTAAGGGAGGTCACAGTAAATGGGCTGGGTAGGATACATAAATATATGTCTTTTATATATCCTAGTCCAGTCGACGTCATGCCGGCTGGACCGTGCCGTCAGATGCTTGCCACAATGGCAGCACACTGGCTGAACTACATTATGTATAATTATACAGTAGTCAGTATTTTGCAATATAGTATATACTGCAAACAGAAAACTATTGTATGATTATACAGTAGTTAGTTTCTAACATATTTTGGGTACCCTTGTGCGGGCTTCTGCT
This sequence comes from Palaemon carinicauda, assembly GCF_036898095.1. Classification (NCBI taxonomy): domain Eukaryota; kingdom Metazoa; phylum Arthropoda; class Malacostraca; order Decapoda; family Palaemonidae; genus Palaemon; species Palaemon carinicauda. The sequence goes on from NC_090725.1 coordinate 81,330,177, forward strand.
GGGACCGTTCCTTTATTGAAAGAATAGAATTCCTTCAATACTCTGATTAGAAATCAGTCATCCTTACCCCACAGTGTTAAGAATAAAAAGGGGCAGTGACTTGTACACTTCTCTACCCTTAGGGGTTAGAACCCTTTCGTTAGAGTTCCTTGATAGAGGAATCTCCTTATAGTTAATAGCCTACTGAGGGGAGGTTACAGCAATTGCTTGCAGGGGATACACAAGTATGTGTCTCCCACTATCCCTTTCTAGCTTACTATCCTAAGCTATTTTAGTTAAAAGAGGACTTTTACACATTGCTTATCAGTGAGATAATCAATTGTATACTCATTCTGCTTTCCTTTCTTTACAGGAGGAATCCCCAGATGACATGTGTTGCAGTCTTCTGCAATATCAAGAGTAAGTGTTTTTATGGTCATAATACATGCAGGTTCCATTCCTCCTGCAATATTAATTCTGAATCCCTGTATTATTGGAACCCTCAAGTTTGCAATGTATGTCGGACCTTAATGTCTGAGGGTTTCGAGAATCCCAAGTCGATAGAGTCTAGGGATGCAGCTCGTAACAAACTACGCAACTGGGTGATAGGCTTCCAGAAAATCTCTCGGGGACCATACCTACCTAATGATAGGATGTGAAACCTACTATTCCCGAAAGCAAGTAAGGAAATAGTGGTGCCCCAGGCACGATTCACACCTCCCTGCGGCCAGATACCCTTTGGGACGGAGGGCAGGAAGCCCCCACGGGAAGAGGTGGATAGTGTCGTGTCGGAATTGCTTCCGTCTGTGCTGGCTCTAGAGCCATTAACATCGACATCTTCACCCTGTACCCCTCTATTAGATGAAGTAGACCAATTATGGGCCCATATGAAAGGTCTAATAGAAAACTTTTGCAAACAAGACGAAAAGGAAGAGGCGAAATGCAAGATAGAGCTCTGTGAAGCTCCACTTGTCGGTCCCCAAGGGTCATACAAACGACCCAGAGACCAAGACCTACCGACATGCTCCAAAACCAATCCCTGGAAGTTTGCTGAGCTTATGCCAATTTTAAACGGCAAACTCTACATCTCGGAGAAGATGGGTGCTGTTCCTTTGGATAAGATCCAGTTTTGGCTAAGCTTTGAAGCTTTCCCTAATTGCTTCATTCGACTGAGACATGAACCAAAGTCAAGAAAAGAAACGGAACTGAAGGAGGTCATGATTCTCGACCATGATAAGGCACAGGCTATCTTGTCAAGTAGCCTGAGAAAGGCGGGTTACTCGGTGTCGGAAGTATTCACACTAAGGACCCTGTTTCAAAAAAGGGTGTTCGCAGTCTTGTCAGACCTGAAAGATGTCTATTGGCAACTTCCAGTCAGTCATCCCCTCCCCTCCTACCTAGGATTCAAGTTACAGAGGATAACGTATTTCCTAGGAAAGATACTTGTCGGACTGAACACAGTCCTTAGTATCTTCACGGGATTAGCAGACACAGTCACACAAAAACTAAGCCTAGAGATGGTTCAGGCAACAATGTACCTGGACGAAAGGCTGGGGTGGGCAGCACCCGAAGTGACTGGTCTATGAGCATCCAAGGAAGTGATCCGGTTCCCGGAACATCGGGGATGCAAGATAAGCTTAAAAAAGTATCGATTCTCTCCAGCTCAGAGGCTTCAATGGTTGAAAAAACCATTGAAACGTGTGGTCACACCAACTCTCCTTTCCCTTGGGGATGTAAAAGGAGATCGCAGGGTCGGTCAATAGACTTTGGTAATCAGGCAGGATTCCAAGACACTAACAGGGAGGAGTTCTGAACTCTCCAGTTTGCAATAGTGACAGACCCAATGCTAAAAGCACAGCTGAAAGATGCGTTAAGAGTCTGGAGAAGATACGCATCAAACGCTCGAAGAGATCTAAAAAGACCGATATTGGTCCTTCCTTAATCGCTTCCCTAACAAGGGTCAAAGGCCAAAAGTCCCAAGACCATGTTGGTCCTGTCATGGGTGGGGAAACTCTCCACACTGATCAGACCTTCTAAGGCTGATCTGGGACACCGAAGTGACAATGAGACGTCAGAATCGACAATGCTAAAGAACGTCTCATACAGTCTAGGTGACGTTATCATGCCTTACCTAAATGGATGGCACCTGTCAGCAGTTTATGTACAACCGATCCGCAATGTGACAGCGGATGCTCTACTTGGGCTCAAGCTGATAGAGTTAGAATGGTCCACAGACGCAGACCTTCTCTCTCCCAGATGGGAACAAGTCCCCGAGCTGCAGATCGACCTCTTCATCACGATCATCTTCAAGAAACTACCTCGATATGTAGCCCCATACGAGGATCCTCTAGTGGAGATACAGACATCATGTCTCTAGTATAGAAGGAATGGACTCAGGAATTCCTGTTCATCCCATCCAATCTCCTGCTGAAGGTCCTCAACATGCTGAGATCCTTCCAGGGAGGAGTGGCTCTGTTGGCTCCCAAGTAGCCCGAGAGCAATCTGTTCCCTTTAGTGAAGGAACTGAAGCTGAGGCTGGCCCTAGTTCTGAACCCAGGACTATCTCAAAAGGTTCAGAAGTTAATTGCCTTCGATTTATCACAGAGAACCCGAACCCTTCATTTCATGATTTTCTTGCCCTAGCAGTTAGGAAAAGATTTGGGATCTCAGAAGGCAATATAGAGTTCTTAGAAGAATACAAGTCTAAGTCAACTAGAAGACAATATGAGTCTTCTTGGAAAAAGTGGGTTGCTTTTGTAAAAGCAAAAAGACCGAAAGAAATTTCAACGAACTTCTGTCTGTCCTTCTTTGTCCACCTTCATAATCAAGGTCTGGCGGCCAACATGATAACTACGTGCAAGTCAGCCTTGACTAGACCTCTTTTATATGCCTTTCAAGTGGATCTGGCGAATGAAATCTTTAATAAGATTCCGAAGGCATGTGCAAGGCTTAGGCCTGCAGCACCACCAAAGCCCATCTCATGGTCTTTGGACAAGGTCCTACATTATGCCTCATCTCTGAACAATGAAGATTGTTCCCTCAAGGATCAAACCCAAAAGGCTATTTTTCTGTTCACTATAGCCTCCAGGGCTAGAGTTAGTGAAATAGTTGCCCTATCTAGAGATGAGGGCTTCACATTCAGTTCACAGAAGCGGGAGAACTGAGTCTCTTTCCTGATCCAACCTTTCTCACTAAAAACGAGCTACCCACTAAGAGGTGGGGTCCCTGGAGAATCTGCCCTCTGAAGGAAGATGTCTTTCTATTTCCTGTAGAGTGTCTAAAGGTCTATCTTCGTAGAACTTCAGACTTCAGGGGAGGACAGCTCTTTAAAGGAGAAACCTGTGGATCAAACTTATCCCTAAAACAACTGAGGGCGAATCTCAACTACTTTATTCGCAGAGCAGATCCTGACAGTACTCCTGCAGGTCATGATCCGAGAAAAATTGCTTCATCACTGAACTTTTTTCAGTATATGGACTTTGAGCATTTTCGCTCATATACTGGATGAAAATCATCCAGGGTGTTCAACAAACACTATGCCAAGCAGGTAAGTCAGATGTTTAAAAAAGAACAGTCCTAGTGTCGCCAGGGTGACACTTAATAAACGGGGCATTGCACTGGAAGGTGTCAACACCTTTTCACCCGAATTGAAAAAGTCCCAATCAATTCACTGTTCATCGCAGCACTAGACGACAGGTTTCACCACACTACCTGCTGCCACCACAAAATGTTTCAACGCATGCACTTGCTTCACATAATGTTTATAGAAAACCCTGGAGGATTTCCAACCAGTGTATGAGCAGAGATGCTCAAAGTCCATATACTGAAGGAAGTTCAGTGAGGAAGCAATTTTTCTCGGATCGTGACCTGCGGGTGTACTATCAGGATCCGCTCTGCGAATGAAGTAGGTGAGCTTTGCCCTCAGTTGTTTTAGGGATAAGTTTGATCCTGAGGTTTCGTCTTTGAAGAGCTGTCCTCCCTTGAAGTCTGAAGTTCTTCGAAGATAGACCTTTAGACACTCTACTGGACAAAGAGAGACATCTTCCTTCAGAGGGCAGATTCTCCAAGGACCCCACCTTTTGGTGGGTAGCTCCCACTTCTGTGAACAGAATATGGCCCTCGTCTCTTGATAGGGATACTATTTCACTAACTCTAGCCCCTGAGGTATAGCGAACAGGAATATCACTTTTTGTGTTAGATCCTTGAGAGAACAATCTTCATTGTTCAAGGTTGAAGCATAGTGTAAGACTTTGTCCAGAGACCATGAAATGGGCTTCGGAGGGGCTGCTGGTTTACGTCTAGCGCATGCCTTCGGAATCTTGTTGAAGATTTCGTTCGCTAGGTCCACCTGGAAGGCGTATAGAAGAGGTCTTGTCAAAGCTGACTTACACGTAGTTATCGTGGTGGCAGGCAAGCCTTGCTCGTGAAGGTGGATGAAGAAGGACAGGTAGAAGTCTATTGAGATTTCTTTCGGCCTGTTTGCTTTAACAAAAGCAACCCACCTTTTCCAAGATGATTCGTATTGTCTTCTGGTTGACTTTGACTTGTATTATTCTAGGAAGTCTATACTGCCTTTCGAGATCCCAAATCTTTTCTTGACTGCTAAGGCAAGAAATTCATGAGATGAAGGTTTTGGGTTCTCTGTGATGAAGCAAAGACAGTCTACTTCTGAACCAATTGGGATAGAGCTGGGTTCAGTAGAAGGACCAGCCTCAGTTTCAGTTCCATCACCAGAGGGAACCAATTGCTCTTGGGCCACTTGGAGGCCACTATTGCTGCAGTTCCCTTGAAGGATCTCAGCTTGTTGAGGACTTTCAGTAGGAGATTCGTTGGAAGGAACAGGTAGATCCAGGTCCATCAGTTCCAATTGAGGAACATGGCGTCCGTCGCTTCTGCCATCTCTTCTTTTTCGCTAAACGAAAGATGGCTAACATCACATGGTTGATGTGGGGCGATCTCGAGCCTTGTCGGTTCAGACATCTCACTATCACTTTGTTGTCCAAGACCAGCCTGATGTGGGCTGATCTGTGAGGGGATAGTTTCTTCAGCGTCAAGAGGACTGCCATGGCCTCCAGAATATTCATGTGAAAGGTCTTGAACAGGGATGACCAGGTTCCTTGGGCTTTCCTTTGATGGGAGTGACCTCCCCATCCTTCCGTCGAGGCATCCGTGTGGATAGTCCCCGTTGGGGGAGGTGGTTGTAAGGGAACGGTCCTTGTTAGGCTCTTGACCTTCGACCACGGCTTGAGAAGTGATCGTAGTAAGGTCGATACTGGTCTCTGTAGATCTCTTCGAGCGTTTGATGCGTATCTTCTCCAGACTCCTGACGCATCTTTTAGCTGTGCTCTTAGCACTGGGTCTGTTACTGCTGCAAACTGGAGAGAGCCCAGTACTCTTTCCTGTTGGCGTCTTGAGATCCTGTTGGATTTCAGTAGTCTCTTGACAGAACCTGCGATCTCTCTCGTCTTCTTTGGTGGAATGGAGAGGCGGTGTGACTTCAAGTCCCAATGGATTCCCAGCCATTGAAACTCTTGAGCTGGAGAGAGGAGAGACTTTTTGTAGTTGATCTTGAATCCTAGATGTTCCAGGAACTGGATCACTTTCTTGGATGCTGCCCACACCAGCCAGTCGTCCAGGTATGCTGCTACCTGAACGCCTTCTAGGCGTAGTTGTTGCACGACTGCATCCGCAAGTTTCGTGAAGATCCTTGGGGGTATGTTTAGTCCGAAGGGCATGGCCCTGAAGACATACTTTGTCTTCTGTAACTTGAATCCTAGGTAGGAGGAGAGGGGGCGGCTGACTGGGAGGTGCCAGTAAGCATCTGCCAGGTCTATTGAGACTGTGTACGCCCCTTTCAGTAACAGGGTCCTGATGTGTTGAAGGGTTAACATCCTGAACTTGTTGTTCTCGATGAATTTTTTGAGTGGCGACAAGTCCAGAATGACTGTGAGTTTGACTGAGTCCTTCTTGGGAACACAGAACAGCCTTCCCTGGAATTTGATGGGCTTTGCTTTCCTTATAACCTTTTTGTTCAAGAGTTCTAAGGTATATTCTTCCAGTAAGGGAGTGGATTGTTGGAAGAATTGAGGAAATGAAGGTGGAGATCTGTTCCATTTCCATCCTAGTCCATTTTTGATTAGGCTGTAGGTCCAGGGATCGAAGGTCCAATGATCCTGAAAGTGTTGGAGTCTCCCTCCTACCTGTAGCATCTCATTGCTTAGGTGGTCCGGAGGGCTTGCCACCCTGACCGTGTCCTCCCCTGTCTCGTGAGGGGTGTTTTGAGGAGCCCCGTCTAGATCCTCTTCCTTTTGGATGAAAGGTAGTAGCGTGCCTCTCAAACCCTGGGTTGAAGGCTGGTGACTGGGCAACCAGCTGTTGAGGCGCACCACTTAAGGTGGTCTGTGGCTGAGTGACCACTTGGGGCATTGCGGTCATGGTGACCGTGGGATGTTGGTGAGTAGGCCGAGAAGGTAGTCTTGGCTTCTTTGTCTTCCTCTTGTGTTGGGGACCAGCATCCAGGGAAGACTTCCTCTTTGAGGAGATGCCCCACTTTTGTAGAAGGTTCCTATTCGTGGCGGCTTTCTCAACTACCTCTTGGACCACTTCTTTTGGGAAGAGGTTCTTACCCCAGATACTAGCAGAAATCAGTTTCCTGGGTTCGTGTTTCACCATTGCAGCAGCAAACACGAACTCCCTACAGGCTCTCCTGGCCTTCATGAAGGCGTACAGGTTCTTTACGAGGGTGGCCATGTGCATCTTGGCCAGGACCGTGAGCATATCTGGGGTGCTGTTGTGGCTTGCTTACATCTCTATGCAGTTCTGGAGGGAAAGAGAAGCGGCTAGCCTCTCTTTTGTCTCTAGCTCCCTTCGCAAGAGAAAGTCCGATAGCTTCGGTGGGTTCTCGCTGAACTGCTGTCCCGCGATATCTGCTTCAAGCTTTCCTACTGAGAAGGTTAGGTGGACCTCCTTCCATTCGTTCTCATCCGTGGGCAAGGCCAGAGACAGAGGCCTACATTCCTCTAGTGTAGGGCATGGTTTGCCTGCCTCAGCCCCCTTGAGAACACTCTGAAAAGCCTTCAACGTGAAGGAGAAGGCTCTCAAAGAAGGAGCAAGAAAAGTAGGGTGTTTTTTTCTCAGTGCAGAAACTCACGAGTTAGTATAACCTGTCTTCTTCAGGCTACTTGTCAAGAGAGCTTGTGCCTTGTCGTGGTCGAATACCATGACTTCCTTTGGTTCCGTCTCCTCTTTTGACACTGGTTCACGCTTCAGCCGGATGAAGCACTCCGGGTAAGCGTTGAAGTTCAGCCAGAACTCAATGTCGTCCAGGTGGACGGCTCCCAACTTCTCCGAAATGTAGAGTTTGCTGTTGGTGATAGGCATAAACTCCGCATACCTCCAGGGATTGGTCTTGGAGCAGGGTGGCAGGTCTTGTACTCTGGTTTGCTTATAAGACCCTCGGGAGGTGACGGTCCGAGTCGCTTCGCGAAACACTCTCGTCATCTTTTCTTGCCTTTCTACGTTCTCCTTCTGTAGATTCTCCATTAGGGCGGTAATGTGGGCCAAAACTGCCAGACCCATTGCGTCCAATGGAGGGGTAGGAGCCGAAGACGTAGACGGTGTCGGCTCTGCTACCGGCACAGGCAGAAGAGTCTCCTCTGCTTCTGTTTAGTCGTAATCTTCATCTCCTCCGGGTGGTAGAGTAGACTCTTCTTCAGGATCATCCCGAAGGAGATCCTTCTCCGTGTCCGTGGACACTTTAGACATCCTTTCCTATTGGTGGATGTCCATTCCTTGCATGGCTTCACTGACTTCAGCCTCGACTGCGATCTGGACGCAGGGAGGCCCGGGTCATGCCTGGGGTACGACGGCATCAGCTGTTGTCTTCGGGAACAGCAAGCTTCGCATCCTATTGCTGGGAAGGTACGGTCCAGGAGAGTTCTTTTGGAACCCTCATACCCATTTTCGAAGCTTCTCGCGATCTGCATCCCTCGACTCCGTCGACTTGGGGTCACCGAAACCCTCGGTCACCAAGGCCGAGCAGACGTTGCAGTTCTTGTGGTCCCAATACCTCAAGGTTTCGGTTGTTATAACGCAGGCGGCATGAGACCTGCACCAAGTGTGACCACAAAAGTTCCTACTTTTGTGGTTACAGTAGATCACCTCACACTTCACTTTCTGCTCCTCCTGTAAAGAAAGGAAATTGAAATGAGTATGCGGTAATTTATCACACTTGATAGATTAATAAAATGTTGTGCATTAATTTTTGTTATCTTAACCATTATAGCTTAGGATAGTAAGCTAGAAAGGAAATAGGAAAGACACATACTTGTGCCTCCTGTCCAGCCAATTGCTGTGACCTCCCTCAATATTAATATTAGAATTTCCTTATTAAGGGAAAATCAAAGAAGGGTTCTAACTTCTAGAGTTAGAATTAGTGTATACTAGCACTGACCCTTTCATAAAAGTATTAATATTGTGGGGTAAAATATGATCTGATGACTTTTCATCAGTAGTATTGAAGGAATACTTCACTTCAATATATGATTGGGCTCAACAATAGACTGTGAAAGGATACACAGGGTATGTTGGAAAATATAAACTACTGTATAATATATACTACAGTTTTCTGCCTGCAGTATGTACTATACTGCTGAAATACTGGCTACTGTATAAGAATATTCTGTAGTTCAGCGGGCATGTTGCCAGCTAGGCTAGTACCGGGCGACACCGGTCTGCCGGCTAGGTTAGTACCTGACGGCACTAGCCGACAGAGAGAGAGAAACATGGAGAAAAGGGCTACCTTATTAATATAGTTTAGTACAATAAATAAGGGTGTAGGTATTATTATCCCTACTGCCTTCCTCCAGAATGAGGGTTCAAATGGAAGGGGGGAATGAATCATTATAGCTTCCACCCAGCCACAAGACCTGCTGCCGGCTACTGCCGGTTTCAGGGATGTGGATGGCAGTCCAAGGGAGGACTGAAGAACACTCAAAGACATAGGGTTTCCCACCGGCAGCCGTTATGGCCGGCACAACCTTTCCCGGAGCCTTGAGTCCATATGGGGAAGGTCAGAGTGGCTATCAAGCCCCCTATGTAGGAGCCCGGCCGGCACCACAGTCTACCCGGCAAGCGGGGAGATTGTAGGACACCGGCCAAAGACATGCGATGGCTAGGCTATCGCTAAAGGACAGAGAGGGGCAGGGAAAGGGTCTTGTGTGTTGTGTCGAGAGAAGGTGGCAGGATTGCCGGCCATTTCCAGTCAAAATCAGAAATATCGTTTCAATATTGGCGCTGTCCTGGGCGGCAGAAGAATATCGATTCCTCAGCCCAGGACCTTGCCGAAACAAGACTTTTCTTCTAGACCACAAGGGAGAAGGTGGCGGCATCGTACTACCACTTTGGATGCGGGCTAGGGAAGCTAGGCTTCCTATGTCTGCAACTGTAAGCTGGCAAGGGAGTGACTACTCTCCATGGCAGCCGAGTTGTCGGCATAAAGACTGAATACTCTGAGTTACTGTCGTAAAACCAAGCCGGGATACTCGCCGGCAAGGGTGAAGACAGAAAAACACTAGCCTAGTCAAGTCAGAGTATACTACTCTATGGCAAGACCAAGATAGGGTTGTCGCCTAATGGCGGCACTCAGAGGGAAGAAAGGGTTTACCCTTAAATCTACGAAGGAGACTAGTATCAAATTATATAATTAATTCTAGGAGATATACTATCTCCTGTTGAATTGATAAAACGATACGCGAGGGTAAACGGGGATAATGTATGAAAGTATACTAAAGCGCGTAGGCTAGGTTAGCCAAGCGCAGGGTGAGATCTCGGCTACGCTATATCACCGAGAGACTAACGTTTACGATTGATACATTTAAGGAAGAGGAAAAATACGTGCATGATCTTATCTTCACTAGTATAATTTTGCCTAAATAGCTATAATTCATTAAAGCTAAATACCGGCAATGTCGTTCTGCTGACTAAATAAAACATGCATGATGAACGACAGTGTCCAAAATGGCGCCTCCGGTTACCGGCTATGCTCCGATAAACACGTTAAATTATGCTAATTTCACAGTGAGAAGGGAGCTAAATTTATACACAGGAAAGATTAAATACTCAACTTTCCAGAGGCAGAAGATGCTGGAGAATGCATGATAAATTCCTCGAAATAGCGGTCTAGAACACTAGAGCATCAGGGAGATACACCGTGCAAAAGCGCTACAGAATAAGTAATGAGCGGCCATTTTGGGTATTGTAATAGTAGGGGAGGAAAGGTAACCTTGATAACGGCTCCCCTTCAATTTCGCCACTCTTCCCCCTCGGAGCGAAAGCTCTATTCGGGGTAAAGATTGCCATGTGTCATATCAAGATCCCTGATATTATTCGATATCCTTAAGAAAAATTTTAAGGATACTCGCGCCAGGAGTTAGAATTCTGGAGACCTATGGTCAATTCTCTGGGAGTATCACTGTAGCCAAATATCCCTTAGAAAGCTGCCAATAGGAAGCTTCCATCAGGACGACATGGCTTGAGCCCCCCCAATATATATATACAGTATATATATATATATATATATATATATATATATATATATACATATATACATACATACATATATGTACATATATATATATATATATATATATATATATATATACATATATATATATATATATATATATATATATATATATATATATATATATATATATATATATATATATGTATATATGTTTACATATATATATATATATATATATATATATATATATATATATATATATATATATATACACAGTATATATATATATATATATATATATATATATATATATATATATATATATATATATACATATATATACATACATATACATATACACATACACATACACATACATATACATATACATATAGATATACATACTTCTACTTATAATTCATAATTTGCTTAAAAATATAAATAATATGCTTTAAGCCAAAGAAATTCTCTTAAAGGTGCATTTTATTTTCTAGTTAATAAGGAAATTCTTATAATTTTACTGACCAAATTCATTTTTTCAGTGCTTTTAGGACTGTGCTGATATGGGCCTTCACAACGACATTAATTACTTATGGAGTAATACCTTTAGTATATCGCTATTGTCCTGCTCTTCAGCGACACCTTGTATTTTTAACATTTGGTAAGTTATGCTGTTTTACCTCAGTTTTAAGAATTTTTTAAATGGGATTTTTTCTATTGATTGTTATTAAGATATGGTTGAAATAATGAAATTGGGTTGCAAGATTTTATACAATTTATAGGGTAGAGCTTATACTGGATTCTGTTGTAATTTTAGAATGGAATCGATGAAAATTATAAAAGGAATGTTTTTAGCCTTGATTTGAAAATAGTATAATATTGCACTGTACTGTATTATAGAATAGAAAGATTTATTGTTTTTCTGGTAGGAAACCATATATAAAATCATAATTACACAAGACAAAAATAAAATATGATTGTTCCTACAAAGATATTGACCACCGTCCTTTTATAAGAGTATGAGGGGGCTGTAGTTACTGACGAGTAGCAGTGAGAGCCCCACCCACCCCTGCCAACACCGAATAGTCCCTTCAACTGAAGCTGCTGAGTCATATAGACATACACTTTGTGTTCCATATATGAAGAAACGATGAGTATGGCATGCGGTCTCCCTCATGAGTTTCTGACTGATGGTGGGGAACCTTCATAAGCAAGTTAGCCATGGATCCCCTTTCTTTGTGCCCTCCTGGCAGGGGTCATGACTGTTTACACTCATTGCCCTGTGATGAATGCAAGGAATGATTGTCCTCCCAGTGGCAAGAGTGTGGCAATAGAAGTAAGAAGAAGGCCAAGAAAGATTCTTTGCCTACAGGGTGTACCTTAAGGTCTAAGAAATCTGCTAGAGCTCTTCATTCTCCCCCTTTTGCTATGGCTTCTGATCCCTCACTGTTGGCCTCCTGTGAGGGAAAGGCAATGAAGGGCAACAATATTAATTTTACCTTGGAGCAAGTCAAGACCGAACTGGCTTTACCTGCTTCCACAGAAAAGCAGGTATTCTTTCTCCTCCGTTGGACCCAGAGAAAAGTTAATTTCAGGTGACAGCGCAGACAAGGACAATGCCCTAAAGATGGTATGGCTTTCCTTAGGTCTGGAGGGTATTAAGCTGAAGGACTACTACAAACCCTGGCACTATGTAAAGGCAGTCTTCTTTTCATGAGTCGTCTTCCACCTCACCATCAGAAGAAGCTCTAGGCGTGAATCTTTCCGTCCTGCCCAACTCTCTTGGAGACGCAGTTGGTTGTAGATCCTTGATTTCAGAGGCCTCATCACCTTCGGACTTGATGTCTTGGGTAAGGGAAGTAAGCACCTGCGGCCTCTTTTTGCCTCTCAGTCCATTCCGTGTGACATCATCATTGGCTATAGGTTTACCTATTTCTGATTAACCTACAGTTGCAAGTTTGGTAATAGCAGCAAATTCTTAATGCACCATCTTTCTTGTGTGAATGAGCAAGCCTTAATACCCAGTCTTTAGGTTCTCTTACTGATTAGGGTGAAAATTCTTTATTTGTATAGTGGAGAAACTCTCTACCATTTTTATGTAAAGCACAATTAATAATTGCTATTTTTAGTGTATAACTCAAACCTACTTCCCGAGGTTAGGGTGCGGCGACTAAGAATTCCACCGAGTAAGATAATTTGGTATGTGAATATAAAATTAACTTGTGCCGGGAACCCCATCAGAGATCAAACATGATAAAAGTATACAGTATATATATAAAATAAACTAAAGAAATTAAATTCCACCGTGACACCCAGCAGAAAATAGCGTGTTTAATCTAAAGGAAATAATACGAAATAGCATTAAAAAAACATGTTACGCCTCTGTCATGAAAAAATAGTCTTTATTATGAGTTCCCAGCACACGGGATACCCACTGGGGTGGGGAGCATAAGCATGAAGTAACAAGCTGACTAGAAACAACCATTGAAGTCTGTAGACTCCGGAATCCATGAAATTAAATGAATTAAACCTAATGACAGGAAGGGCGAAAATAGATACCATTGTGGCGCCGGAAAACATGTGTAAATCCTGTGCAAAAACCCAATGTTACGTAAGCAATGTAGCGCCGGAAGAAATGCGTCGCTAAAAACAAATGCTGTGTATTAACTCTAACATAAACTGTAATCTCCGTCGCAGCCCCTCTCCCTCACGAACCAACCATCCATAAAATTACGTTAACAAATATAGGATAGAGTAAGGTATCAGAACAGAGTAGGATGTCTGAATCCGATCAAAGAAACATAACTACCATAAGTAGATACGATTCACAAAATATCGCGGCCCTCCGGGGCGGGAGGAATTAATAACACGGATGGATAACCTGAGACATAAACTATAATCTCCGTCGCAGTCCCTCTCTCTCTCTCTCTCTCTCTCTCTCTCTCTCTCTCTCTCTCTCTCTCTCTCGAACCAACCATCCATAACATTACGTAACAAATATAGGATAAAGTAAGGTATCAGAACAGAGTAGGTTGTCTGAATCCGATCAAAGAAACAGAACTACCATAAGTAGATACGATTCACAAAATATCGCGGCCCTCCGGGACGGGAGGAATAATAACACAGATGGATAACTTGAGAGAGGGGAGGGGGGGCGCTAGGCGAGGCGCATACGCTACTCGCGATGACGCAATGAGCGAAAGAGCCAGTCCCCACCCTGGGTGACTTCCCATTCTCTAAAAGCACGTGGCCTAAGCCTACCCCCCTATGTAGGGAGTGGCGAGAGGCGTAAAGGGGGAGAGGACACCCAGGGGGAAGAGACTGGCTCGAAATCAGGTGACCATTGTGATCGGAGGGGGGTGGGTACTACCCTCCGAAACACAGAGGAAGACCTGATGCGAAGCACGCAAACAAAAACAACATATAATGGCAGACGTTACAAAATGAAAAACAATAAAATACAATGAAATTCAATAAATAGGCTAAATCGGCATATTAAGAAAATGAGAGAAAAATGAACACGGCGTAAGAGGAATAATAGCAAAACCTTCCAATTTTGGGTAGTTGCCAACTTGGAGAGGAAACTATACCATTTTAAACAAAAACTAGTCCTCCAAAATCGGGTAAAATACCGATCTCGATAGGCAGGACTAAAATTAATGAAAACGCGTTCCGATTCCTCGTAAAAACTCAAAAAACCAAGAAGTCTCGCATGAAAGGCTACCGATCGAAGCCGCTAACTAACACTGTCTAAATAGCCTAAATAAAAGATAAAATCATACCAAAACATTGAATTTAGATGATGGGAGAAGGTTAGGTAGTGGTGGTGGTGGGGGGGGGGGGGGGCAGTAGGGAGAAGTCTAATTGGAAAGGGATCTTTGGTAGGGGTATCACTCGTCCCAGTTTTAATACCGACACCCTTTAGGGGTGAGCGAGCTGGATATATTCCTAGCATTCCATGCAACTTTTTTCTCTGGTATATTTAGCAGTATTTAAACCTTTGAAATGGTGCTTTAAGGAGCATTTCACTGGGCGACACAGGTTCCTCGCCCAGAAATAGATTTTTCCTTCGTCAAAATCCCTTTTATAGAATTTCATAAGACTTTAATCCAATCACAACAAGTCCATTAACAGCTATAATATAGAATATACCAGCAACCCAGCCATGGGTCTGATATTTACAAGAAATTTGTATTATTCCAAACCAGTCAGTCTTAGTTACATTTTATGCTATTAGTCTTACATTTGTTGCCATGTTGCAAATTTCAGTCTTGTGATATTCTTCTTCTGTTAAATTTTCAGGAAATACAGTACAGTATATACCCAAATGTTTTTATGGGTAAAGTTTGGAAGTTTTATGTTCAAATTAACAAATGCTACATCATGAGCTACATTCACAATACTAAAGTCTAGGAGCAGATTATTACATTTTTGCCCTGAAATACATCTATATTTCCAGTTTCAAATAGGCTTCTTTAATGAAAACAATTGGTTTAATAATAAAAACTCTTTATTTGTCCATGCAAGCACATGCAGTCCCATACGCAACCCTTTTCTGACTTGGGTATTTATTTACTTTTTAGAAAAAAATTCCAGGGAAAGCTATTTATTTTAGTATCCCTTATATAGTAATTATAGTAATACCTCCCTTTTATATGATTTCTGATAGATTATCCATTTTATTACATGATTTTGGTATTTATAATTAAATATTGCTGCATTTATGTTCATCATATTTCTTTGTTTGACCTTATATACATTTACAATTTTTATGCTATGATTATGCTGAGAGCAAATAAAGTGTTAGAGTTAGTAAGTAGATATGCCAAAAGCATAAAATTTTTCCAGAATAAAATACACAAGTGAGAATATAATTATTATGTTAGCCAATCTATCTCTTGTATGCACATTTAGTACATGGAGCATATATATGTGTGTTTGGTGAGTGATATTTATGGATTTGAGGGAAGGGGCTTACCACTGGTTAGTGAATAACATTGAAATATGATTATACCCCTATGATCCCCAGTGGTGAGGAAAATTACTGCTAAAAGCCCATACTTATATATGGTTGCATCATTTTTTTTGTGGCAGTGGGGATCAGTCGGTCTCATTCAGGCTCGAACACTAAAAATATTTTCTGCTGAAAGCTTTTACTTCTCATATTTAGGTTACATGATTCTATTTTAATTAACTCATTCATTATTGTTACTCTGGTTATTTGTGTGGATGCTGCTAAATTGGTACTGGTATATATGCAATAATATTTTTTGTAAATTTCATGGATGTCAATCAATCTGTGCAAAAAACTTTGAAGCCCGATTTCTCAAAATGTGAAATTTAATGGAAAAAAATTGCATTCACTTATTTTATTATTGACTGATTTTTGTGATTCAAACATGAAAAGATTAGGAATTTTCTAACCTACAATCTTTACATATATTTTTAGAAAAAACAAATTGTTCCGTAACTGGAATACAAACCAACGCTATTTATTGGGGTATTACTTTCGGCGAAGCTGAAAAGACGAGCCATTAAAATTTAGAGAGGGATAAATACCCATCCTGCTAGTTAGCGGGGGCTAGGGGGTAGCTTGCTACCCCTCCCACTCACACACCGGTGATTGAACTCACTTTGCTTTTGACCCGGATGGAGAGTGGTTGTCTCCGCTCTTCCTCCTCGCCTTTTTTGGACTGCCATTAATCTTTGACTTTTTAACTTAACAAACCAGCATTCTGCCGTAACTCAGAGCGTTCCCAAACCATCGCATCGCTTTCCTTTAGAATGTGTTTGCCCACATGTTCGTGATTCACTTCAATGTGAATCACCTTTCATCGGTCAGCCTTCACGCTCAGCTACACGTGAGTTGTCTACTCGAGGATCGTTGACACACTGACCTGCCTCTCGTGCAGCGGTAACGATCGATCCCGCGTTATCGCGGTATTGCTCGGTAACGCGGGACACTCACCTTCCTGTAGATCATCAAGTCATTGGTCTTCATGTTGGCAATCACCATTGCTTCTTGAGCAGGAGGTTTCCTGTTGCCCTCCAACGTGTCAGCAGCTGTCACATCCTTATGCGAAGAGGATCACTAATTGCAGCCACCAAAGGTGTTGGTTGTGGCCGCTAGGAAGGTAGGGTGGTTAACGATCATTCACCGTTGTACCAGGAAGGCTTTGGAGACTTTCCGTCTCCCTGCACCATTGACTTTCTGGGTTACCAGGTAGTGACCCTGTGGGCTAACACCAGTCTGAAACGTCCAGCGATTCATGAATTGCCTCCACGAGAATTGTCGATTCAACGCCCTGCCTCTTGTTTGATGGTTGGATCCTGTAGACCTTAACTAAGGTCTCCCATTGTCAACCCTCTCCTGGATGTCTTACCTTTTTCCAGTGCTTCAGTTCTGGTGGGGAGCTTCAATAGGGGACCAGTTCTTGTCAAGATGTGGACGATGCAGGAATCTTGGGAATCCATCAGTTGGAGGGAGCGCTCAGCATTCCAGCTGGCTCTCTCTCGCCTCGACCATCTGTGCACTTCAAGATTTTTCCCAGTGTTTACCAACAACTTGACGGTTATTTCATATCTAACGAAAGAAGGAGTGATGGGGTCACAGACATTGGACGACTTCATGCAAGATTCTAGCCTTGACAGAGGGGAAAAACATGACTTGTGGTAAAGTTGATCATGGGTAAATTAAAAGGACCAGATCCTGAGCTCAGAATGAATTATAAACCAAGTGGGGGAAAAATTAGATAATCTGTGGCCAGCAATCGTAGACATGTTTGCCATAGCAATGAACAACAGGCTTCAGGCGTACTTAAGTCTCCACATCGACCTGGGGTCAGTGAGAACAGTTATGATGCTTCAAAACTGGAGCTATATTCAGAGGGTTCGCTTTCCCCCCGTATCCTCAGATAAGGAATATACTGTACTACTGAAACTGATGAAGTCCACAGGATGTAGTCTTTGGTTATATCCTACTGATGAGAAAGAAAGGTTTTCGGACCTCTTGAAGTTGTCATCAGTGGATACTCAAAGGAGGTTGCCTGTTGTACGGAACCTCCTCAAACATCCTCATCAATACACTTTTCATTTCAGACCACAACCTTTTCAGCTGACAGCATGAAGACTATCCATAAATTTGCTAGAGCTATGGGAGTCTCCAGACAAGTGGCCCAACAAGTTACCCATGCTCAAATGTCCTTCAGTTATATAAACTACCAGTACAAGTAGAAGATATTCAGAAAGTGGTGCAAGGACTCCAAACACACTACTATATCTCAAAGCTGACAGTTGTCAAGATAACAGATTTCTTGCTCTTCCATCATAGGTAAAATGCCTACATGCAGAGCTATGGTATCTTCAGTCTTCAAATTTGCCTTTAGGGAGATGTGTGAAGACCAAATCATTATAGATCTCATTAAGTCTTTTGATATATAATTGTTCCGTAACTGGAATACAAACCACGCTTTTTAATAGGGGCATTACTTTCGGTGTAGCTGAAATGACGAGCCATTAATCTTTAACGAGAGTTAACTACCCATACCGCTAGTTAGCGGGGCTTGGGGAGGGTAGCTTGCTACTGCCCCCCCCCCCCCCCCTCACACACCTGTGATTAAGCTCACTTTGCTTTCGGCTCGAATGGTGAACGGACGTTGCCGCTCTTCATCCTCGCCGAATATTGGCAGCTATTAATGAGTTTTGTTTTTTCTTTTTCTCCTAGTGTGTGTGTGTGTCTGTGAAGTTGACTTCTGCGACCATGCGCACCTGCCCTGGACTCTCCAGCGGACCTTGTGGGACATTTATGTCGGCGGTAGAGACTGATCCTCACACCCTTTGTCCTTCATGCAGAGGTCAACGGTGTGATAGTGTAAATAAGTGCAATGAGTGTAGGGAGTGGTCTTCCTCCCAGTGGGAGAGGTTTGCGTGACGGCGGAAGAAGTAGTTCAAGCGGGATATTTTTCCTTCAAAGGTTTCTTTGAAGGAAGAAAAACCCAAGGCCTCTTCTTCCCTCTCCCAACCCTCCTCCGAAGCTCCTACTCGTTCGGTCTCTTACGAGAGCCCGTCGAGTAGTAGCGTAGACCAAGTTGATATCGGCCAACCCCGGTTCTCGAGAGATGATGTTGCTTCCCCTAGTGAAGCAGCCCCACCTATCCCCCCGGTTGAGGCCTTGTCACTAACTCCCCTTTTACAGATTTGGTCTTCCTTGGGCTTACAGGTCCACCCTCCAAGGAAGCCTTGCTACAGTTCATCCACATGGGTGCTTCTGTTAAGCAATCATCGTCGCCATCAGAGGTAGATCCCCTGACCCTTGTCGACGTTATTGTGTTAGAGGTGTCTTATGCGGTATCATCCATCTCCTCTGCCACTCCAGACTCTACAGCGGTTGCTGCCGACTTAGTTTCCCCCCGTTCATGAACATCCTTCGGGGGGAAACTAACTTCAACGTCTGTCTCTCCTGCAAGTGTTTCTCTCCATTGGGGGAGTTCACTTATAGAGACTCCTCTTCGGAGGACTGCTGTAGCCCACGGTCAGCTTGCTGATCCAACGGCCCCGAGAGGGCGTATTCGTCGGAAGGCACGCCTTTCACTTCGCCTTAGAGGTCTCCCTAAAAGAGGCACCTCTTTGGTTCATTATCGTCGCAGCCGTCCCCTGCAGAGGAGCCTCCGGTGCATTCTGACCTTCATTCATCGATCGTCACTGCTCCTGCAACTAGTCTTGTGAATTCGGTCCTGGACCTCTCTGCCGATCGTTCGCGATCCGCTTCGGTGGATGGTCGCCCTTACAAAGGGCACGCCGACCATCCACCCTCCAGACCTACCGACCTGCTATCACCGTTCCTGTCACCTGTAGAGCCTATTGTAGCTCTACCAAAGTGCGCAGCTGCGCGCCATCGCCCTGCAGCTCGCCATCCGACAGAACTTCAGCCCTCACCAGCAGCTCGTCAGACTGCTCGTCACGCTACAGCTCTTCGGCGTGCCCCTTCACCTGCTCGCCCTCATAGAAGGCAGCAAATTCATGCGCCTGCGCGCCAACGTTCTCCGGCACGTCAGCGCTCTCCTGCGCGCCACGCGTCCACGATCATCTGCGCACCCTGCGCTCACACACCTAGGGTTGCCCATGCGCCAGTGCACTACAGCGCGCTTGCGCTCTTCTGCGCACCCACCATCTCCTGCACGCCCATGATCTACTGCGTCTACGCGCTCACGATCTCCTACGCACCAGCGCCTACTTGCGCGCCAACGCTCTCCTAGGTGCCAACACTCAACTAAGTGCCAGTGCTCTCCTGCGTGCCAGCCCTCTCCTGCGCGCCAGCCATCTCTTGCGCGCCCTTACTCTCCTACACGCCAGTGCTCTCCTGCATGCCAGCGCTCTCCTACGCGCCGGCTCTCTCCCGTGCGCCAGCCTGTGCACCATTCATCTCCCGCGCGCCAACCTGTGCGCCAACGAATGCCTGCGCGCCATTATTCTCCGGCGCACAAACACACTGTAAGTGAGACAGCAGGCACATTGCAGCCCCCACTTACCTTCCAACTCTCACAGGCGCGCCGGCGCTCTCCTGGATATTTGCGCTCTCCTGCGCGCCAAATATCTCCCGTGCGCATGCACAGACACATGCGCGCGCGCCACCACTTGCCCACGCGCCAACTCTCACCTGCGCACACGCGCCAACTCTCACCTGCGCACACGCGCCAATATTCTCCCGCGCGCCGAAATTCTTCTGCGCGCCCACACGCTCGCCAGTATTCTCCTGCGCGTGCACGCGCACCTACAGGGACGGGCGCAGTGTCTACACCTGGCAAGGTCACCATCGCCTTATTCCCCTCCCCGCAAACGCATTCTAGCGCGCCCTGCGAGAGAAGGGAAACGGGCACAAGCAAAGGGGTTCAGGATCCCTAAACTGCCTTCCAAGGTGGACCCACCTATTACGGTGACTCGTCGTAAGGAACCTTTGGTCCCTTTCCCTTCAGGGGATCTGTCTGACAGTGCATCAGTCAGTCAGCAGCCTTGGTTCAGTGCCTTAGTCAGAGCTGTAACACAGGCATTCAAGCCCATCCTGTCTGACCGCTCATCAAAGCAACCTATAGCTCTGGACTCGACACGGAACCATGGCTTCCTCTACCCTTTGAAGAGGAAAAGAGGAGTTTCCGATGCGGTCACTCCCCAGAGGGTGAAGCTGACTCCGTGCAGACCATCAAGGCAAGTCCCTCCAGTTTCTCCCCAGGGATACTCTCCCTCTCTGTCGGATGAAGACCATCCGTCACCAAGGGAAACCCTCTAAATGAGAAAATGCCTTGATGAAGTCATTGAGCATCAGCACGGCATTTTATTCCCGTGCTGAAACTTGGTAACGGGTAAGAGGGCTCTCGAACTTGGGGAAAATGCTCCCCCAGTTTTCTTCCTCTTTATATTACTTCAACCTTCTCCTAATATAATAAACTTTCTTTCATGTTGCTGTCCCAACCCTATGAGTAAAATTTCCCATATATATGTATGTTTTTTTATGGCGTAGATGTTTCTACATTTCGTATTGTCACTTGGGTGGATGTTGCTACATCCAGTATTGTTGCCTGCTTTGATGAATGGGAAAGGTGTCACGGTTGGGAGGTGTTTGTGCTCAAAGCTATATGTGAGAGTATTGGATGATCTCAGCCATCCCGAAGATGGTTTGGATCTTTTTGGCGGAATTATTCTCAAGTGTTGGGTCTTCGGAATCCAGGGGGATCTAATGCTTGGGATAGGACTCTTGGCTTTTGGCCGGAAGCCCATCATTACAGGTATGGGGAGGATGATTCCATAGTTTCTTGGTCTCAGTCCTAACCGGCAGGTTCAGCTTACACCTGTGCCTCTATATCTGTTTTGGTGCTATCCTTCGGGTAGGGTATGGAGTGGACCATCTGGGAAGTATACTCTCATTGTGCCAGTAGTGGAGAGTGCAAATTTCCTTCCTAACATGTGATGCCTTAATGTTCTCAAGCAGGTGAATCAAACTATTTAAAATATCACACTTCACTTTTCTTTAATGGATTCTTGTGACAACAACTCCACCTCCCCTGGATATGCTGACTCGCCCCCGGCACTGTTGACGACCTCTGGCAATTCATTTAAAGAAAATTCTGTTGACGACTTAGGAACTAAAAACGACTATTCTTTGAACATTCGAAAAAAGGGTAATTTAGGTAACACAGGATAATTGAAAGTCCTCCACGTTACCCAAATCCCATTAGAAGCTAATTATGATGTGCTACATAAAATATTTGAGTGCTATGGATTAATAAAAGAAATTAGAGTGAAACTTCAAGATGATAATTGGAATTCTTGGTTATCATTTAATTGTCATGAGGAAGCATTTAATGCAAGCCATAACATTGTTAATATTAAAGTAGGTAATATGAGTATTAAGGGTGCTCTGTGTGATGGGGCAACTAAAGATCTGGATGTTTACAGACCAGCAGACTGGATTGATAAAGATATAACGGTAGATATGCCATCCCAAAGAAACCCAAGACCACCAATGTGGCTTCTTGCTCAGTCTACAGGAGGTACGGAAAATTATTTCAAGATCTGCAAATTTCTTCAGAGGAAGGTAGGAACGATCGCACCTGGAGATATATCTCGATTCGGTAAGAAAAGTTACTTGATAAAGGCCAAGTCATACACACAGTCTGTTGTATTGTCCAATTTGAAGACAGGAAATGATGATATAAAATTGGACATCAAACCCCATCTAAACTTTAGCTATGGAAGGGGAGTGGTTTTCAATAGGGATCTATATGAATTTATGGAAGAGGAGATATTGGCTATGTGTCCACTATTAGTGTGGAGAGTACATAAAGTACCTGGAACATCAATGATTGTTCTTACTTTCCAGGAGGCTGATGTACCTTTCCACATAGATATAGAAAAAGAAAGGAATAGAGTTCAACCTTTTAAGCAGAAGCCACTGCATTGTTTTAATTGCTTTAGATTTGGGCATCCTACCAAAGTTTGCAACATTGATAAAATTTGTAATACTTGCTCCAATCTTTACCATGGAGAATGTGCACTTGAGGCTAGGTGCTTGAACTGCAACTCCACTCATAAATCTAATGATAGTAGCTACCAGTTTTATAAGTTGGAAGAGGCTGCTCTCAATAAATCAATTATTGAACATGTAAGCGTGGGGTATCCCAAGAGATTATTAAACAAATCTAATACTTATTCAAAGACATTAAAAACAGGAGAAAAAGTTTCTCGAGAATCATCTCGCCCACCTACTACTGTAGGTAGTTCTCGAAAAAGGAATTCACCAATTACTGATAAAGTGCTGCATAACAAGACAAGAATATATCCTCCTAAAGATTTATCATTGAGTATCAACAAAAAGACATTGCCCACCACTATCAAACCTTTGTCCCCCATTACAATGGATAGTACTAACCTCTCCCAGGCCATATCCTTGCCTGATTTAATGGAGATTCCACCTGAAACAAAGTTATCAGGTGTACCTGTAGTGGGGAAGGTACAAAAGCCTGGTAGCTCACAACCTATTAATCGTAAAAGAGAGAGACCTCCATCTCTCTCACCCCCTTCCATAAGAAATGTTCAAGTTATGACATCAAATAAATATTATGTTTTGTCTGTTGATGTTTCTGATCAACCAGAAGATAATTTAAATGAATTGGAAATTCAAGTTGAGGTCCACCATCCCCCTCAACAATTTGATCAAAAGGACAAAATGAAAATAATAAACACAAAACCCAATTTATCAAGACCCTCTAATAAAACCACCGGGAAGTAGTGTTAAATCAAAAATTACTAATGGGAAGACTTCATCCAAAAGTTCTTCCAAAAGATAAAACATAGTTCTTTCCTCCATTTTGCAATGGAATTGTTGGGGTTTAAGGGCCAAATGTGAAGAACTCAAGCTCCTAATTCATGAACATTCCCCCATAATTCTATGTCTACAGGAAAGTAAGCTTGATGCTAACACTCAGAGTCCTCGAGAGTATGTTAGCTATAGAACACCATATAATCAACAAGCAGGGAGCCATGGCGGGAGTCTCATATACGTTCGTCGAGATGTTCCCCATATACCCTTATCTATTCGTACACCCCTATAGGCAGTTGTTGTACAAATTGATATAGGGAGAAAATATACAATATGCTCTCTGTACTTACCTCCAAATGATATTTCATATCATGAATTAGTAGAGGTCATTCAACAACTCCCTCAACCTTTTCTCTTACTGGGAGATATGAATGGTAGACATCCTTTATGGGGTGATGTTTTGGCAAACACAAGGGGCAATATTATCTCATCAATTGTGGAAAATGAGGATGTCGGACTCCTTAATACAGGAGAGCCCACGCATTTCCATGTTCAGACAGGTACCTTGTCATGCATTGACCTTTCAATTGCCAGCTCTAACTGCCTTATTGACTTTGATTGGAGGACATTAGATGATTGGCATACTAGGGATCATGCATCAATCAATGGTCCGCCTATACAGAGATCGCCACGATGGAATCTTGACAAAGCGGTCTGGGATAAATTTCATGAGCTAAGCGAAATTGAGGGGGATGCAGAACAGGTTGAAAATATTGATGATGCCATAGATTTACTGAATGGAACTCTCCATACAGCAGGAGTCAATTCAATTCCCAAAACAACAGGGTTATTCAAACGACGACCAGTCCCTTGGTGGTCTTTAGAACTAACTGCCCTGCACAGAGCCACAAGAAGATCTCTAACACGATTGTGTAGACACCGAACTGATGAGAATTTAATTATATACAAGAAATGTAGAGCACAGTTCCGTCGGGCCATGAAAGAAGCTAGGCACCAGTCATGGGTGGCTTTTGTCTCCTCCATTAACAGTAGAACACCACCATCTTCTGTATGGAGGAAAATAAAGAAGATTGCCGGCAAATTTACCCCAAACCCACCACCAGTGTTGAAAGTGAACGGTCAGTATGTGACTAAAGCAAATGATGTGAGCAATGCCCTGGCCGATCATTTCTCAAATGTATCTTGCAAGTGTGTAGTAGCTCCTGGTCAGCAATATAGGAACATTGAAGAAAAGAAAATTTCAAATTTTGCTACCGGAAGGGAAGAGTCATATAATTCTACTTTTACTGAAAGAGAATATGATTCGGCACTTTCCACTTGTAACGATACAGCCCCTGGACCTGATGGAATTCCATATGCAATGATTAAACATGTACATTTTATTACAGAGTTATTTATTTTAAGCATTATTAATAGAAAATGGCATGATCATAGTTATCCAAGTGTTTGGGAACTAGCCATTATTTTAGCCTTTTTAAAACCTGGTAAGGACAAGTTTTTAGCAGCAAACTACCGACCTATAGCATTGACATCTTGTTTATGTAAAATCATGGAGAAGATGGTCAATGCAAGGTGATGTGGTACCTTGAAAAGAAGGGTATTTTATCACCCAATCAATGTGGATTCAGAAAACTGCACTCAACGACTGATGTGTTGATACGACTTGATTCCTCTATTTGTGAAGCGTTTGCTCCCAAACAGCACCATGTGACAGTCGTTTTTGACCTTGAAAAGGCATATGATACCACTTGGAGATATGGTATACTTAAAACAATTCATGAATTTGGATTGAGAGGAGAGCTGCCACTATTTATTCAGGCATTTCTTTCATGTAGAGTTTTTCAAGTGGAAGTTGGGGAACTATCAGAGAGTAAATGCCAGGAAGAAGGAGTTCCTCAGGGTAGTGTGCTGAGTTTAACCCTTTTTGCACTAGCAATTAATGGGATATCCTCGACCATTCCCCGGGATGTTCTCTTAACATTATTTGTGGATGATCTCTCCATATCATTTGCTGGAGCTAGAATGGCAATGGTTGAGAGAAAACTTCAACTCTCAATTGACAAAATTATCCAGTGGGCCGATATGAATGGATTTAAGTTCTCGACAAGTAAAACTACTATTGTACATTTCTGTCGTATCCGGGGAGCACATCCAGACCCGGATATATACATTAAAGGTCAACGGTTCCCATGTGTAGGGGAAGCTAAATTTTTAGGTTTGATATTTGATTGTAGACTTACATGGGTTTCTCACCTAAAAGCATTAAAAGCTAAATTGTTGAGGCCCTGAATCTTTTAAAAGTATTGTCCCCTACATCATGGGGGCCAGACCGTAATACTATTTTAAAATTATACAAGGCCTTGATTTTTTCCAAAATTAGTTATGGTTGTGAAATATACTCCTCAGCCACCCCCAGCCGACTAAGGATATTAGATTCAATACATCATGCTGGTATTAGATTCTCCATAGGAGCATTTAGAACCTCACCTATCCCAAGTCTCCTTGTTGATGCTGGAGAGTTACCTCTAGACTTTTACCAAATGTCCTCCATTATTCGGTATTGGTTTAGATTGCAAAGACTCCCTAATTCTTTAGCCTTTCAGACTGCAAGCCTTGTAAGGCACCCAACATACTTTGAGTTGCACCCAAAATCTCCTCAACCTTATGGCTTTCAGGTGAAACAATTATTAAACAGTCTGGATATAATTAGAAGTTAGGTCCTTCCATTCAAGGTATCATCAATGCCTCCATGGAAATTACAAGAGATATCTTTTTGTAAATACTTTTTTGGAGTTAAGAAGAATATGACTGACCTAGAAGCCAGGTCTCTTTTTATGGAACTTGTTGAAGAACACAGAGGATCGACTTTAATATATACTGATGGCTGCAAATCTGATGCTGGCGTTGGATTTGGAGTACATAGTAATGATTTTAATTGTAGAGGTGCACTTCCTCTAACAGCTTCCATATTTACTGCCGAACTGTATGGCATATTAACCGCTATTGAGAAAATAACGTTGGAGAAGGAGGGTAATTTTACAATTTTTAGTGATGCAAGGAGTGTCCTTCAAGCTTTAGAAGTTTTTAATTCTAGTAACCCTCTAGTTTCAAAGATTTTAGAATGGCTTTTTATTATTGGAAGGAGAGGTATAATGGTTCAATTTTGTTGGTTTCCAGCACGTGTAGGTGTGTCTGGGAATGAGAAGGCAGATTCACTGGCAAAGAATGCTGCATCAGAGTTGCTGCCAAGAAGGTATCCCATTCCGTGTAATGATTTCCTACCTAACATCAAGAAATTGCTTTGCAATAAATGGCAAAAGCACTGGGATAGTCTAGATGACAATAAAATGAGAGAGGTAACAAATGTCATATCACCTTGGAGGTATAACATGATGCCCCGAAAATGTGAGACGTCTCTTTGTCGTCTCCGTATTGGTTACACTCGGTTGACACAGGTTTGTGCTGAAGGACCAACACCAACCGTATTGTGACGACTGTTTAGTACCTCTAACAGTGAGGCATTTGTTGACCGAATGCCCCATTTATAATAACTTAAGGAATAGGTATTTGTTTGAGGCTCGAGGTGAAGGTGGCAGGTTCATCCTTGCCAAGATTCTTGGACATGATGTGTCCTACTATGCAAGTGGCATTTTTTTTATTTATTTCAGAAGCAGGTCTTTTGGAAACTATTTAATTTTTATAATGACATTCAACTTTTATGGTTTTAATTAAATATTCTTTTACTTTTTATATATATAAACTAAATGATATCGGCGTCAATGACCTTAGATGTCAGGATGCCTGAAAACTTTAAATCAATCAATCAATCACCAAGGGAACTTCGCGAGGAGAGACACTCTTCCATCGCACCAATGGAGGAAATCTCCCTTCACGCGGAGAGTTCCCCTCAATCTGAGACCAGGAGGGACATGTCACTCAGACCTTCGATGTTGGAGTCTTACCTCGTTCCCAGGAAGGAGTCCAAAGACTCCAAAACTCTGCCAAAGTCCTCCACTAGGGCTAGAATAGAGACAGCCAGCCACTCAAGGAATGTCCACGACTCACCCCTAGAAGAGCTCTTGGGGATAGAAGACTTCACTGCGAGTCCTACATCAGGAAAAGACCAACAAGAATCAGAACTTGCATTCTGACAGGTTTTGACTCTAATGAGGGTTCTCAATGGGTTTTCCGACCCAGAGATACCCCCTCGAGAGGGCAAAGACACGGTCTTAGACCGCGTCTTCGGCACTCAGAAACCCTCAAAAACCAGTGCGGTCCTGCCCTGGTCTCAAGGGTTGAAGAGTACCAGGGACAAGATCTCCCAACAGCTCTCCAAGTTTGCCTCCTCCAATTGTGCCAGCTCTACGAACAAGCTCCTCCCACCTCCTCGCATACAGCAAAGAAGGTACTTTGAGATCCTGGAGGAACCCAGTTTAGCTCTTCCTCTTCACCACTCTCTGGAAGAGCTAACCAGGGGAGTCCCTCTTGAGAGACTCTCCAGACGGCAGGTCTTGTTCTCAGCAACTTAAGTCCTTAACCAGGTAAAGGTCACCAAGTATGCTATGCAAGCTACTTCGTTGCTGGACATCTGGTTAGGGACCTTAGGTATCCTGATACGATCCAACGATTTTTCCAAGGAGTGTACCAGGAAGGCAATGGAGACCTTTTTACTCTCAGGCACTCGCACGATCGAGTTTCTTGCCCACCAAGTCTCGAACTTGTGGGCAAACACTATCTTGAAACGTCGAGATGCAGTGTCTGAGAGGTTCCACCAACAGGTCCCAAGTGTCGAGATAAATAGGCTCAGACATTCTTTCCTAGAGGGGGCCCATCTGTTTGAGCCTAAGGATGTGGAACTTGCTGCTGAGAGGTGGAGGAAGTCTCATCAAGACTCCCTCCTCCATAGGGCTTTAACAACTAAGCCCTATAAGCCTCCAGCACCTCAGCAGTCCCGTCCAACCAAGACCGTAACGACGAAACCAGCAGTGAAGACAGTGGTTTCTAATAAGCCCTTTCCTGTCAAGGATAGGAAAGGCAAAAAGTCCTCTAGGGGAGGAAAGAATCCTAGAGGGAGCAGCCGAGGCCGCAAACGCTAGGATAGGCATTCCCCCTGCGTTTCCACCAGTGGGGGGATGCCTACAAAGTTGCTCAGACAGATGGAAGCAACTTGGGGCCAGTTCCTGGACAATCTCCGTGATCTGTCTAGGATATCGCGTCCCGTTCATAATATCTCTACCTCCCCTGACCAGGATTCCAGTGTCAATAGACTCCCTTGCCATGGGATTGGCAAGGGGGCAGGCCTTTTGGGCAGAAGTCCAGACCCTGTTGAAGAAGAGCGCTCTCCAAGAGGTCCTCGATGAGTCCCCAGGCTTCTTCAGTCGACTCTTTCTTGTAAGAAAGGCGTCTGGAGGAGGCTGGAGACCAGTCATCGGCCTCTCAGCCCTGAACAAGTTTGTCAAACAAACTCCGTTCAGCATGGAGACAGCAGACACGGTCAGACTAGCAGTAAGACCTCAGGACTTCATGTGTACACTGAACCTAAAGGATGCGTACTTCCAGATCCTAGTCCATCTGTCTTCAAGGAAGTACTTAAGATTCAGCCTAGACAACAGAAAGTACCAGTTCAAGGTGCTGTGCTTCGGTCTTTCCACAGTACCCTAAGTTTTCACCAGAGTGTTTACCCTAGTGTCATCTTGGGCACACAGGATTGGCATCCGTCTCCTCCGTTATCTGGACAACTGGCTAATCCTAGCAGACTCGGTGTCAACCCTTCTTCAACACCGAGACAAACTTCTGAGACTTTGCCAGGATCTGGGGATCATGGTAAATCTTGAGAAGTCTTCTCTGCTTCCTACACAGAGACTGGTATACTTATGAATGATCATAGACACCAATCTCCACAAAGCCTTCCCATCAGATGACAGGATAACAAGACTGAGAAAGGTCGCAAGACCCTTTCTCAGATGAGAAGAACTTCCAGCACAAACGTGGTTACTTCTCCTCGGTCACCTTTCATCGCTGGCCCATCTAGTTCCCAATGGTCGCCTCAGGATGAGATCCCTCCAGTGGCAACTCAAGTCCTGGTGGAATCAAACTCGCGATTCCCCGGACATCCGGATCACCATGGGATCAGCGGAACTGACAGACCTCCAGTGGTGGGTGACAGACGAGAACCTACTAAAGGGAGTGGACCTTCTCGTCCTTCCCCCGGATTTGATGCTGTTCTCAGACGTTTCAAAGAAAAGGGGGGGCCCACGTGCTGCACCACACGACCTCAGGCCTCTGGTCAGAGTCAGAAAAGTACCTCCACATAAATCTCCTAGAGGTGAAGGTCGTCTTTCTGGCCCATCAACAGTTCCAACAGTTCCTAGCAGGCCACTCAGTGGTGGTGATGAGCGACAACACCACATTAGTGGCTTACATCAACAAGCAAGGAGGTACTTTTTCGCAGCAACTATCCCATCTAACAGTAGAGATACTGAGATGGGCCGAAATCCACTCGATACCACTATCGGCACGCTTCATTCTGGGCAAAAGGAATGTGCTCGCCGACAACCTGAGCAGAGCATCTCAGATAGTGAGTACTGAGTGGTCTTTGGATCATCTAGTAGCCAACAAAGTCCTGACTTTGTGGGGTTCTCTGACTGTGGACCTCTTCGCAACGGCCCTGAACTTCAGGTTCCCGCTGTATTGTTCCCCAGTCCCAGACCCCAAGGCTCTCTGGCAAGATGCTTTCCAACAACGGTGGGACAACATTGACGTTTACGCCTTTCCCCCCATTCTGTCTGATGAGGAGGGTACTCAACAAAACCTGAACATCGGTCAATCTTTCAATGACCCTCATAAGTCCGCTATGGCATCACGCAGAATGGTTTCCGGACCTTCTGCAGCTCCTAACGGATCCCCCAAGGGAACTCCCTCCATGACACAATCTACTCAAACAACCACATGCCAACATATTCCACAAAGCCGTAGCTTCGCTACGACTTCACGCCTGGAGACTATCCAGCATCTCCTCTCTGAGAGAGGATTTTCGCAAGAAGTTGTGACTAGGATGGCTGTATACCTGCGTAAGTCATCAGCAGCAGTCTACCAGGCAAAGTGGAAAGTCTTCTGTGGTTGGTGTCGTGGAAGGGGTATCTCTCCACTCGATGCTACTATTCCAGCAATAACGGAGTTCTTCGTGTATATGCGTGTTGAAATGCGCCTGTCAGTCTCGGCAGTAAAAGGCTGTCGCTCAACCTTAAGCTTCGCCTTCAGACTGAAAGGAAAGGACATTTCTTCATCGCTAGAACTTTCCTTACTCACACGGAGTTATGAACTTACCTGCCCCTAGTCAGAAGTGAGATCTCCCCCATGGAACGTGGTTCGAGTTCTCAGGTCTCTTATGAGACCTCCCTATGAACCATTATGCCAGGCAACCGATCGCCACCTGACTTGGAAGACGGTGTTCCTGTTAGCTTTGGCTTCGGACAAGCGAGTCAGTGAACTTCATGGTCTCTCATACAACATCGCCCATTCAAGGGGATGGGGAGAGGTAACGTTCAGCTTCGTCCCTGAGTTTATTGCTAAGACTCAGAACCCGGGAGTAGTGGATCCACGATTCGACTCTTTCCGGATTTCTAGTCTCCGTACTGTAACAGATGACCCAGACCATCTCATCTCTTACTATGCCCAGTGAGGAGTTTGAGGCTGTATCTTAAGAGAACAGCCGCAGCCCGTCCTCGTGTGCCTGCACTATTCGTCAGCACAGGGAAAACCAAGAAGAAGGTCACCAAGAACACCATCTCAGCATGGATTTGCAAGGTCATGGACCTTGCACTGAATCCAGACCCTCCTTCCTCATGTCACCCCAGAGCACATGATGTCAGGGGTGTAGCCACATCCCTGGCATTCAAGAGAAACTTCTCAGTGATGCAGGTTCTTCAAGCTGGTGTGTGGAATCGTCAGACCACATTCACATTCCACTACCTGCAAGACGTGACCCACAGGAGACTCAATATATTCTCTATCGGTCTTGTGGTGGCTGCACAACAGCTGGTTTAAAACCTCAAGCTCCTTATTGGACAAGTAGCAGAAGTTAGAGGGCATTGTTACCCGGTTTTAGTCTGCGTGAATGAAAAGGTTTGACTGGCCCTTATTCTTTCCTTCATTCTCCCCTCTCTTGGGGAAAGCAGCATTCTGGGTTCTCTGCATAGCTGACCTCAAACCACTGCAGGTAAACCATTCTACCTTGTGTACCTGTATTCAGACTAATACTGTTGCGTCCCCATACCCTGACGAGATGGTATTGGGAAAGTCCTAGTTACACAGTTTTGCCTTCTAAAGAACTCTGAATAACTTTACCAGGACAGTCACACTTCTACATACAGTACCTCAACACACTGCTTGCATAGGCCGCGGACCTTGCGTAGCAAGGTTTTAGCGAGGTGCAGGGACTCCTTATTTCTTGAGTACTGATACACTCAGATAAGGAGCCCCCGGGTAAAAGCCAAAATCCAGATTGGCAGGGACGTCCACCCTTCCTAATGGGTGAGTCACCCCTATTAAATAGCGTGGTTTGTATTCCAGTTACGGAACAAATGACAAATTTGTTGATAATTTGGACTTTTCCTAACTATACAAACCTTAGCTATTTAACCAAACTTATCTGCTAGCCCTATCCTCCTTGAAGTCCTACCTCCAAGCAAAGTGAGCTCAATCACACGTGTGGCGGGGGGGCACGGTAGCAAGCTACTCTCCCCTACCCCTGCTAACTAGAGGTATGGGTGGTTAACCCTCGTTAAAAATTAATGGCTCGTCATTTTCATTAATACCCCTATTAAATAGCTAAGGTTTGTATAGTTAGGAAAAATTCAAATTATCTACGAATTTGTCATGTTCCTAGAAGGGCAATTTCTGCTCCCTCATGTGACCTGGATTTGGTCCTTGAGGCTTTAACTAGAGAACCCTACAAACACTTGGCATCAACAGATCTTTAAAACTGTATTTCTGGGCTCCGACCTGTGCCGCCCAGTGAAATGCTCCTTTAGCATCATTTCTAAGGTATAAAACTGCTAAATAATACCAGAGAAAAAATTGCATAGGAATGCTAGGTGTGAACCCAGCTCGCTCACCTGAAAGGTGTCGGTATATTATAACAAGGGCGTGAAAATCACATGCAGAGGTCTCGTACCAATTAGAAATCTCCTCGTCAATATCCCCCAAATCAAGAGGAGCCGTCCCAAGTCCACCACAGACCGTCGCTACCAACAAGCCCACCCACGCCAATGACGTCACTCCTCATTTAGCATCGCTCTCGCTTTGTTGCTGTGATTTTTTCGCTGTGCTTTTTGGATTTTTACACCCTTTCTGCTCATGATGTCGGACTCCCAAGCTTCCTCATCGAAGTTAATTACCAGACTTATGTTCTCTGAGCTTTCGGAGGTAGCATTAACCTTACTTTTAGTGTTATTCATGTTTATTTGTTTCGCTATTGTTGTCGGCCCCGCGACGCGGCGGCCATTTTAGTTCTTGCTACCTCCTAGCTTGTTCTTAACGATTTACATTTAGTCCTCGATACTATTTGTTATTCGTTTTGAACCTTGCGCTATTACCGATGCTTGAGCAGTTATTTTACTATTATTGTTATCACCATGGTTTTCCCATGCCGTGTTAGGTTATGGCGGCGCCCCTCTCGGTCAGTACCGTGAAGACGCCTTGTGCTGATATTTTAAGATTAGTTTTCTCTTCACGATTCTATGGAATCGCTGTTAATTAAGAGTTTAGTCATATTATCTGAAGGGGACTCTCGATCGGCAGTTTTTAACGTTTTTTAGTTTACCATTCGGTTGTATCCGTTCGGTGTTATGTTGGCACCCCTGTCCAGCCCTGGTCCTCCCCGTACTGGCGGGCGCGCCCTTGCATTTGTTTTGTTTTTCCCTGCCTTTCTTGCGTCCCTCTCTCTCATCATTATTTTATCAGCTTATCTTGCATGCCTTAACCTAGTTATTTTATTCCATGTTGTGATCATTCGTTATGTTAGTGTCTCGCGATCCTGGTCGGACAGGTTGGTACTCCTGTCCTCGCTCGACCTCTCGCATCGCCTCGTATCCACCTGTGGCTCTTTGGCTCCTCCCACTCCCTGATCTCGAGTATGCCTCCCCATACTCCTCTTCCCCTCTGGGGCTCCTCCCACTACCTGAGCCTGAGTATGCCACCACATACACCCCATCCCCCCTGGGGATACCTGCTGTCTCTTAGAGACCTAGAGTTAGCTGTTCGGGTTCTCGGCCGATCCCTCTCGTCCGTACGCCCGACCTTCCTCTCCATCCCTCCCTGGGATACCGCTTGACTCCTTGCCTTATCAGAGCCTAGATCTGTTACACTTGCGAGTTACTCACTTCCTTTCGCCACAGCCGGATTCCCGCCCTCTTCGATTGGCCGTCAGGAGATCGGGAGTTTTGGTTGTCCCTTTGGTTGTGAACTCTCGGTTCATCTCCCATGCGCGATATTACATGGTTTTATTGAGTGTTTATTACTTAAGGTTCCTTTTGTAGGGAGTCCACCCCCCCCTTACCCCGGTAGGTCCGGTGCCTGTCTCCCTCTCTCAGTTGTCTCTCCGGAGCCAACGGAAACATGTTATGTTAACCATATATCTCTACGTGATCACTCTCTAATGCCTAAGGGATATTATCTCCCTTACCCTTACCTGGAATGATCTCACCATACACGGAATTCCCTTATTTATTATTAACCTAATCATTAACTTATACGGTTAATCTCAATTATTGTAAGTTAACTTAATTTGTATGCTTTTTTCTCCCGGCCCTACCGGGAGGACCTCATATAGTATCCTAATGCTAACGTTACTTATCGTTTACTTTAGTCCCGGCACACCCGGGATCCCCGTAGGATACTGAATTACCTGTGATACTTATGTATCCTTTATATTACAGGTGGTTCGCTGTATGATGACAGCCTGTGCGGCCGTTCTACAGCAAGCATGCGGACATGATGTGTGCAGGTCACACGCCCACTGCTCGGTCCACGTCGGCGATTTAACTGTTTGGCACCCCGACAACTATGTGGTCTGCTATGACCTTGTCTCAATTCTCACTTCGGACTCAGTAAGTGTTCCTACCGTTATTATACGTTATAGTTTTACTTAGACTAATTTCGGGATTTACCTGCTATCCGGTTACATTCTAATTTAAAATTAGTCATAGGAGTCTCTAACGACGCATGCGTTTGGTTTTTTCACCCTCTCGGTGTTCTCTAACTCCCCTTCATTAGTAACTGTACCTTCTCTTTCAGAGTTCACAGTCTTCCAAGTCTACAGCCTTGGCGACTCTTAAGGTATGGGTCGGCGGGTTCGCCCGCAATGTCAAGGCCCGGCACCCCTACGTTCTCTCCGAGGAGATGTGCACCCTCCTTTATCCAAACGCCAAACATTCAGCGACGGTTCCTAAGGAGGTGGCGGATCCTATCATCGCCGGGATAACTGAACAACTCCTCTCCGAAGACCCCGGTTTTCCGGGAGAATCCATCACCAGTGACGTGGCTGCTATGAACTTGGACGTCGAACCCATGGCCTTGGATGAGCCAGACCCAGGTAGGACTGTAAGTGAGGCAAGTGTGTCCTGGTCTAAGATCTCTGTCCTTAGTCCGGCCTTTTCTACATCTTCTACTTCTTCCTTTCCGGGGTTCTCTGGACGACACCCCACTGATGTCAGCAACCCTCCTGTGTTGCCTAAGGTTAAGTCGTCACGCAAACCCCTTACTAAGACCCGCAGGTCTTCCAATGCGACGAAATCGCCCAGAACCCCTAGGACTTCGTCCTCACGAGTTTGGTCTTCCAAGGTCCCTGTGGACCCAGGCACGCATGCTCCTCCCGCCCGGAGTCGAGAGTGACACCCGGCTTGCAACATACGCAATTGGCGGTAAGCGCCCCGGCGCCTTCCTTCGACGTTTCGGCCTTTTCCAACACCTTGGAACGCCTGGGTTCCTTGGTTAATACCCTCGTCTCGAAGGTTCAAAACCAAGAGTCTCTCGTCGAGGGTCTCATGCGCTCCGGTCTGCCCCAACAGCAGCAGTACGCTATTTCGGATGCCTCGAAACTCCCGGAGTTTGTCAAAAACAACCCGTGGAAGTTAGCAATTCATACACCCTTTAAGGATGGGATGTTGACCATCGAGGGTTTTGGCACCCGGCCGATGGAAGAGTTTGAGTTCTACCCGCCGGGTTTGCAGTTTCCTTTCCCTGGCTTCGCCCGCCTCACTGAGGAGGCTCTGGTCCGCCTGGACAAAGTTCCTAGGGAGACCGTAATTTACCCTAAAGAACAGGCCCAATCCACTTGGGTTCGGACCTTAAATGAGCTGGAGTGCGTCAACACGATGGTCACTCCTTTTAAGAGCTCTTACACCATGTTTGTGGCAGACGAGCGCACCCTTACGCCGTGTGTCACTAAAATCATGGACCTTGCCATGCAGGCCGTGAACGAAGACAAGCCATTACCGCAGCTGCGGGAGACAGACTTGACTTCCCTTGTTTTCCTGGGGGACCATGAGTGCTGGACTGGTGCCCCGGCGACATTTACTGTGGGTAAACTGAGCCCTGACTGCGCCTCTACTCAATTTAGTGAAAGAATCCCCAAGCTCCCGGAGTCCCTGAGTATGAGGCTCGTATGCGCCTGAGTCGCTCGATTAACTCGGCAACTATGGCGGAATTGACCTCCTTCCTATATGAAGAGGAACCCCTCTTCAAAGTGCTAACAAAGTCGGTGCTCCACACCTTGTTGTCGGATGCTTACGACTTCCTGGCAGCTAGGCGCCGCTGCCGCAAACATGTCTTAGCAGAAGCCACCATCAGGCATGAGCCTAACAGGCTCATTAAGGCCCCAATCTGGGGTACGGACCTATTCTCCGAAGATCTGGTGAATAGCGTCCTCAGTGAAGCGGCCAGAGTTAATCAGAGCCTCAAGGTTCGTTGGGGTCTGGTCCCAAAACGTAAGTTTGAACCTGTTGCTCCCCAATCTCGCGGCAGGAAGAGACTGAGGCCTTTCCCCTCTTATCAAACCCGGTAGCCCCAGCAGATGGTTCAACCGGTCCCATTAGCTCAGGGAAACCTCCCTTCCACATCAAAGGGCTATCACCAACAACAGTACGTGTTGGTTCCTCAGGCTCAGTTAGCCTCCGCTACCTATGCTTCCCCGGTCTACAACCCCACCTTTGAGACTCAGGGGGCCTCTCATGGATATCAGCGTACCAGAGGCTCTGGCGCTAGAGGCACCTTTCTGTGCCAGAGGTGGAAGGATCACCCCTCGAGGCCGAGGTCTCCGCGGAGGACGAGGAGGTAAACCCTCCACGAATTATTGAGACATCCCAGGTAGGGGAAGACTCTACATCTTCTGGAAGAACTGGACTTTCAGCAGTTGGGCACTCAGTATAATTTCCAAAGGTCTGGGGTGGAGTTGGATAGAAGGGCCCCCTCCACCAACCAGTTTTTACCAACACCCAACAAAAGAGTTAGCCTTGTTCGCAGACGATGTGCTTCAAAAGAATGCAATCTCAAAGGCACGTCACTTGAAATTTCAAGGTCGCTTGTTCAGCGTGCCAAAGAAAGACTCAGACAAAAGAAGAGTAATCCTAGACCTGTCCCATCTAAACTCTACATTCAATGCGACAAGTTTCACATGCTAACCGTCTCTCAGGTGCGGACCTTACTTCCCCGTGGGGCCGTCACCACCTCTATCGATCTTACCGATGCCTACTATCATGTTCCGATAGCAAGGCATTTTCGTCCGTACCTAGGCTTCAAGCTAGGCAAACAAGCATACACCTTCAAAGTAATGCCATTCGGACTAATTATAGCACCCAGAATATTCACCAAACTGGCAGAGATGGTAATACAAGAATTAAGAACCCAGGGAATTCAGGTAGTAGCGTACCTAGACGACTGGCTCGTTTGGTCGAACAACGTCGAGAACTGCCTGACGGCAACAAACAAGGTCATATCATTCCTTCAACACTTGGGGTTCCGGATCAACTTCGCGAAATCTCGCCTAGTCCCGAAGTTGACCTTCCAATGGCTAGGGTTGCAATGGGACCTAAATTCCCACACTCTATGCCTTCCATCGGCCAAAAGAAGAGAAATAGCAAAGAACACAAAGTGTTTTCTCAAGGACAAATTGACGTCCAGAAGAAACCAAGAGAGGATTCTGGGTGCCCTCCAGTTTGCCTCAGTGACAGACATATTACTGAAGGCCAGGTTGAAAGACATAAATCGGATTTGGCGTTCCAGGGCGAACAAGAGGTATCGAGACAAAAGAGCTCGTCTCCCTCCAATCCTAAAGAAAAGGCTCCAACCATGGACATTGGTCAAAAACTTGACAAAATCCGTCCCCTTGCAATATCCACCTCCAAAGCTGGTCATTCACACGGATGCCTCCCTAACAGGCTGGGGGGATACTCCCAGTTCAAGAAGACCCAAGGTCTTTGGTCACCAATGTTCTGCCAGCTTCACATAAACGTTTTAGAAGCCATGGCAGTGTTCCTCACTCTGAAATGCTTGACCCCAGCCAGAAACCAACACATCAGATTGGTTCTAGACAGCAAAGTCATAGTTCGCTGCATAAACAGAGGAGGCTCCAAATCGGGACACATAAATCATGTGATGATAGCCATTTTCTCCTTGGCAACATCCAACAAGTGGCATCTGTCAGCAGTCCATCTGGCGGGAGTATGCAATGTAGTGGCGGACGCTCTGTCCAGAACGACCCCGCTAGAGTCGGAATGGTCCCTGGACCTCAAGTCATTCAAGTGGATTCTATCCCAGGTTCCGGGCCTTCAGGTGGACCTGTTTGCGACAGAGTCCAACCACAAACTAGAATGCTACGTAGCCCCAACCTGGACCCCCTAGCCTACGCCACAAACGCAATGTCACTGGATTGGAACATTTGGGAGAAGATTTATCTATTCCCTCCAATCAACCTGTTGATGAAAGTATTGGACAAGCTCAGAACTTTCAAGGGGCAAGTGGCTCTAGTAGCCCCCAACTGGCCCAAGAGCAATTGGTTCCCCTTTCTGGTGGAACTGGGCCTCCGCCCCCGGCGGATCCCCAATCCAATACTAACACAGACAGTACAAACTTGCACTGTGTTCGCTTCCTCAAACGCTCGGTGTGCCCTAACTTTATGGACTTTATGAAATTCGCGGCCCAAAGAGGCGCAGATATTGACCCTCAAAATACTGTATTTTTGGAATCAGATAAGAGGGAGTCCACCCTTCGACAATATGACTCTGCTGTCAAGAAACTCGCCAAGTTCTTAACGGACTCAAAGGTTGAGAGAATGACTATGAACCTAACAGTAACCTTTTTTAGGACTCTATTTGAATCGGGCCTAGCAGCTAGCACTATTACTACCATTAAATCGGCCTTGAAAAAGATTTTTCAGATTGGATTCAATATTGACCTTACGGATTCATACCTCTCTTCCATTCCTAAAGCTTGTGCCAGATTGAAACCATCAACTCGTCCTACCGCAGTTTCCTGGTTTCTGAATGATGTTCTCAAATTAGCTTCTGACACTCCTAATGAATCATGTGCCTATATCCCATTATTACGGAAAACCCTATTCCTAATGAGCTTAGCCTCTGGCGTCAGAATTTCGGAGCTTTCAGCCTTGTCTAGAAATCCAGGCCATATTGATTTTCTCTCATCAGGAGAAGTTCTACTCTCCTCTGACAAAACATTCCTGGCAAAGAATGAGGACCCCCAAAGTAGATGGTCCCCCTGGAAGATTGTTCCCCTTCCACGGGATCCATCCTTATGCCCAGTTACGACTTTGAAAGCCTACCTAAATAGAACTTCCACTAAGTCCTCGGGGCCCTTATTTATTAGAGAGAACGGAGGAACCGTCACCCTTAAAGGGATCAGACAACAGATTCTGTATTTCATTAAACAGGCTAACCCTGAATCATTCCCACATGTCCATGATATTCGAGCTGTAGCTACTTCTATTGATTATTTCCATCACATGAAATTTGATGACCTCACGAAATATACAGGCTGGAAGTCCCCAACAGTTTTCAAACACCACTATTTAAAACCTTTAGAAGCCCTAAAATTTGCTACAGTGGCAGCAGGAAATGTGGTTCCTCCTGATCATCATGAATCTTAATCACTAAGTCTTGCCCTCCCCCCCCCCTTTTTTTTTCTCTTCCCCTTACCTGCCTCACTTATTGTCCCTACAGTGGTTTGGTTTATCTTTTGGATTGCACCCTTCAGTTGCATCCTTATGTACAGTCCTCAACAATTTATAATTTTCGTCCATGATCACTTTTATTCATTCGAGATTGTTATATTTTATCCTTACAGTAATCTAATTGTTTTGAAATTGTGACGGTCTGTGGGGGACTTGGGACGGCTCCTCTTGATTTGGGGGATATTGACGAGGAGATTTCTAATTGGTACGAGACCTCTGCATGTGATTTTCACGCCCTTGTTATAATGTACCGACACCTTTCAGGTGAGCGAGCTGGGTTCACACCTAGCATTCCTATGCAATTTTTTCTCTGGTATTATTTAGCAGTTATATACCTTAGAAATGATGCTAAAAAAGGAGCATTTCACTGGGCGGCACAGGTCTCTCGCCCAGAAATAGATTTTTCCTTCGTCAAAATCCCTTTATTATTTTCATTATTATTATTATTATTATTATTTTTATTTTTATTATTATTGTTATTATTTATTATTTATTATTACCTCTGCCAACAAAGTGGAAGGAGGTTATGTTTTACCCCCTGTTGTGTGTGTTTGTGTCTTTTTTTTTTTCGTGAACAGCTTTCTGGCTACAATTTTAATCATAGAGTAATGAAACTTTCAGGGATTAGCTGTTATGTAAAAAGCTGGAGATGAATAAATTTTGGAAGGTCAAGGTTAAAGTTCAAGGTCACGGTCAAGCAAAATGTCCAATTCACGTAATCAGCCATGAGTTTGGACATCATTGTCACATGCTCATCAAACTTGGTTCATATTTGAGTGTATGAAAATCCATGCCAATTAATACATGTTAATGTTGAAGGTCAAGGTCAAGGTCAAGCAAAAGGTCAAATTCTGGTTGTCAACCATATGGCTACAATTCTTAAAGTAGTGAAACTTGCAGGTATTTTAAACTTTTATGTAAATAGGTGGAAATGATTGATTCTTGGAAACGCACGCTAGTTTCGAGAAATAATCTGCCATAGCGGAGTTCTGCACTCTGAGTACTTTTCTAGTTGGAAGGAGGTTATGTTTTACCCCATTGTTTGTGTTTGTTTGTTTGTTTGTTGGTTTGCTTGTGAACTGCTTCCTGGCCACAAATTCAACCCTAAAGTAATGAAACTTACAGATTATCTTTTGTGTAAAAAGCTGGAAATGATTAAATTTTGGAAGGCCAATGTCAAAGGTGAAGGTCAAAGGTCAAGGTCATGGTCAAGCAAATGTCCAGCACACGTAATCAGCTATAGTTTGCACATCGTTGTTACAGAGACTTCAAACTTGGTACATATCTGAGTGCATGAAAATTCACGCCAATTAATACATGTTAAGGTTAAGGTCAAGCACAAGGTCAAGAAATAAGCTGGCTGTGGTAGAGGTCTGCACTCTACTGAGAGTCCCTCTAGTTGTTATTATTATTTAAGCTACTGCCCTGTTGTTAACCAATTATCTTTTAAAGATTTAGTAGCTGTTCTAGCTCTACTGAAGATATACCCCTATTTTAAAATAAAATTACAAATTACTTTTAAGATCTTTTATTTTTCAATATTAATCTTACCCGATGATCATGTAGCTGTCAACTCCGTTGCCCGACAGAAATCTACGGTCGGGATACGCCAGCGATCGCTATCCAGGTGGGGGTGTACACAACAGCGCCATCTGTGAGTAGGTACTCAAGTACTTCTTGTCAACAAGAACTCAATTTTTCCTCTGTCGTGCCGCCGGCAAGACCTACTTGGATACGCTGTTGATTCTGGAGTTGTTGTTCACGATTTGGTGATGTATTTACTCTAGAGTTTAGCCTTCGCTATTCAGGAAGCTTTATCATTAGCTTAGCAAGCTTTTGGAATTAATTTGGATTAATTGTTAACGAACTTTGCTAGATTTTGGAATTCCCCCTTGACTACTTCTAAATTCAAGATGTCTGACCAGTCTCAAGTCCCTAAATACAGGCAGTGTAGTGTTAGGACTTGTGCTAGGCGTCTTCCGAAGGCCTCTTTAGATCCTCACACCGTTTGTTTCAATTGTAGGGGTAAAACCTGTCAATTGGAAGATCGATGTGGGGAATGTGCTGGGCTTTCGGAATTCGATTTTAACGAATTCCTCAAAAATGCACGTAGGTTAGAGAAGGAGAGAATCAGGAGGAGTTCTTCTCGCTCTGTGGATTTTTCCTCTCCCCATGCCCCTCAACCTTTTCCTTCCCCTGTGGTGGTGACTCCCGAACCTGCTACTAGTGCTCAGCCATCCATGGCGGATATGTTGCGTGCCATTCAGGCTCTAGGTGACCAAGTGGAGTCATTGGCTAATGACCGTAATCACCTCTTGGCAGATGTCAGAGAGCTGAAAGCGAAAAGTGCAGTGGGAAGTGTTAGTGCTAGTGATGTGAAAAGTGTCAGTGTCAGTGTTGCGCATGAGGGTACATCTGTGCGTGCCAGTCGTCCTCCCAGTCCGGGACCTCTTGCAAGCTCCCAAGCCCAGTGGAGAAGCAATGTCGAAGGCCCAAAGGGTTCGGCAGGCCTTGATCGGCGCACGGATGTATCCTCAGTGGTTGCGGACGTATCTGTTCAAGATCGTCCCATCCACAAACAGACGAATGAGCCCTTACATTCCTCGTCTGTGGAAGAGGTTTCCAGGAGGAAACGATGGACCAAGGTCTCACGACCGCTCAAACGTAAGGTCCCTTCCGAGCGAGTCCAACGGCCCAGGTGTAGCCACTGGGTCAGTTCGGACTCGCTGCAGTCATCTGATGACTGCACACCTCCCAAGAGAGGTAGAGTGGTTCCACAACAGGCCTCTGCTCCGTCTGTTGTTGCTCCAACCACGGTAGACCCTAAGTGGTCCATGCTGCAGACTATGCAGTCTCAGCTTGCGGCATTCATGCAGGAGTATCATGCTGAGAAGGTTAACACTGCACCTGTTAACCTACAACCCGCCGAGGTTGTGCGCTCAGCAGATACTGCGGCTGCCTGCTCCCACACTCCACCTGTGAGAGCTCCACCACCGATGCGCAGTCCTCCCTGCCAGACGCATGTTCTTGCTGCTGTGGAGCTGCCGGGTTCCAGCACTATGCAGCTTTCTCCGCAACCCATGCGGCATGCGCCGCATACCATACAGCATGCTCCGCATACCATACAGCATGCTCT
This sequence comes from Palaemon carinicauda, assembly GCF_036898095.1. Taxonomy (NCBI): domain Eukaryota; kingdom Metazoa; phylum Arthropoda; class Malacostraca; order Decapoda; family Palaemonidae; genus Palaemon; species Palaemon carinicauda. Next base: position 81,372,892 of record NC_090725.1, read on the forward strand.
GCTACCCACCGCAGCCCCTCCCACGCACCAACACTGCTTTTGTTGTTGCCAGCTCGCAGACAGACCAGCAGCGGCATGATGTTGGATCCGCAGCTACGCATGCACCCGTTCTGCCGGATTCAGCCGTTCAGCTTCCTGCTCTACCTTTGCCACTTCCTGCTCAGCTTTCGGATGATGGAGTATCGGATGACGAAGCTGCACACTTGGATGAGCCACACTCTGACTTTGAAGGGCCCAAGTCTACGCCTCCCTCCTTAGACTTTCGTAAAGTCCTTGCCTTGTTCAGGGACTTGTATCCTGAGCAGTTTGTGTCTGCAACCCCTCGCTCTCCTCCCTCCGAGTTTGCTCTGGGCATGCAGTCTGCTGCGCCTGCTTTCACCAAGCTTGTTCTCGCACGATCTTCTAAGAGAGCTTTGAGGGTTATGGGAGAGTGGTTGCATTCCAAGAAGCAACTGGGAAAGACTGCATTCATCTTTCCGCCTACCAAGCTTGCTTCCAAGTCGAGCGTCTGGTATGCCACGGGAGAGGAACCCGGCTTGGGAGTTCCTGCCTCTGCCCAGGGCGACTTCTCAAGTCTGGTTAACTCTCCCCGCAGGTTGGCTATGAGACGATCGAAGATCTGCTGGTCCTTTTCCGATATGGATCATCTGTTGAAGGGAGTCTTTCGTGCCTTCGAGATATTCAACTTCCTCGATTGGTGTTTGGGTGCCTTAAGCAGGAAGACTTCCCCTTCAGATAGGGACTCTGCCATGCTGATCATGTCCAGCATGGACAAAGCCATCCGGGATGGGTCTGGTGAACTTGCGGCTTCGTACGTGTCGGGAGTGCTCAAGAAGAGAGAACATCTTTGCTCCTTCTTATCGGCTGGTATCACTCCTTGCCAGAAGTCGGAGTTGTTGTTTGCTCCTCTCTCCAAGTGTCTGTTTCCGGAGGAGCTGATTAAGGGGATGGCTGCCTCTCTTATCCAGAAGGATACCCATGATCTGATGGCATCGTCTGCACGTAAGGCTAAAACCTTACCTTCCGTGCCTAGACCCTTCCGCCCTGCAGCAGTGGACACTCCTGCAACTCGGTTCATCCCGCCCTTTCGTGGCAGAACCTCCAGCAGAGGAGGTACCCGTGCCGACAGTCACCGTGGCAAATCCAAGAAGGGTTCCAAGTCCGCAAAAGGCAAGTTCTGACTTTCTTCCTCTCCAGACAGCAGTGGGAGCCAGACTCAAGACCTTCTGGCAAGCTTGGGAGAGCAGAGGTGCAGACGCTCAGTCTGTGAAGTGGCTAAGGGAGGGGTACAGAATTCCGTTCTGCCGCAGTCCCCCTCTAGCTACATCTCCCATCAACCTCTCTCCCAACTACAAGGAGAAGGACAAGAGGCTAGCGTTGCAACAAGAGGTGTCGCTCTTGCTACAAAAGGAAGCGGTAGTCATAGTCCGGGACCATCAATCCCCGGGCTTCTACAACCGTCTCTTCCTGGTAGCGAAGAAGACAGGAGGTTGGAGACCGGTGCTGGACGTCAGTGCTCTCAATGCTTTTGTCACCAAGCAGACGTTCACGATGGAGACGACGAAGTCGGTCCTAGCAGCGGTCAGGCAGGAGGACTGGATGGTCTCGTTAGACCTGAAAGACGCGTACTTTCACGTCCCCATCCATCCAGACTCCCAACCTTTCCTAAGGTTCGTCTTTGGAAAGGTTGTGTACCAGTTCCAAGCCCTGTGCTTTGGCCTAAGCACGGCACCTCTTGTGTTTACCAGACTGATGAGGAATATTGCGAAATTCCTTCACTTGGCAGACATCAGAGCCTCCCTCTATTTAGACGACTGGCTTTTAAGAGCTCCAACAAGTCGTCGCTGTCTGGAGAATCTCAGATGGACTATGGATCTGACCAAGGAACTGGGCCTCCTGGTCAATATAGAAAAGTCCCAGCTCGTCCCATCCCAGACCATTGTCTATCTGGGTATGGAGATTCAGAGTCAAGCTTTTCGGGCTTTTCCGTCGGCCCCAAGGATCAATCAAGCCCTAGAATGCATCCAGAGCATGCTGAGAAGGAACTGATGTTCAGTCAGGCAGTGGATGAGTCTAACAGGGACACTTTCATCGCTGGCCCTGTTCATCGAGTTAGGGAGACTCCACCTCCGCCCCCTTCAGTATCATCTAGCTGCTCACTGGATAAAGGACATGACGCTAGAGACGGTCTCAGTTCCTGTTTCCGAAGAGATGAGGTCTACTCTAACGTGGTGGAAGAACAGCATTCTTCTCAAGGAAGGTCTACCATTGGCTGTTCAGACCCCCGACCACCGTCTCTTCTCGGACGCATCGGACACGGGCTGGGGTGCGACACTGGACGGACAGGAATGCTCGGGCACATGGAATCAGGAGCAAAGGACACTTCACATCAATTGCAAGGAGTTGTTGGCGGTTCATCTGGCCTTGATAAACTTCAAGTCCCTCCAGCTAAACAAGGTGGTGGAGGTGAACTCCGACAACACCACAGCCTTGGCTTACATCTCCAAGCAGGGAGGGACTCATTCGAGGAAGTTGTTCGAGATCGCAAGGGACCTCCTCATTTGGTCAAAAGATCGAAAGCTTTCGCTGGTAACGAGGTTCATTCAGGGCGATATGAATGTCATGGCAGATCGCCTCAGCCGGAAGGGTCAGGTCATCCCCACAGAGTGGACCCTTCACAAGAATGTTTGCAGCAGACTATGGGCCCTGTGGGGTCAGCCAACCATAGATCTATTCGCTACCTCGATGACCAAGAGGCTCCCGATGTATTGTTCTCCGATTCCAGACCCAGCAGCAGTTCACGTGGATGCCTTTCTGCTGGATTGGTCCCATCTCGACCTGTATGCGTTCCCGCCATTCAAGATTGTCAACAGGGTACTTCAGAAGTTCGCCTCTCACAAAGGGACACGGCTGACGTTGGTTGCTCCCCTCTGGCCCGCGAGAGAATGGTTCACCGAGGTACTGCAATGGCTAGTCGACGTTCCCAGGACTGTTCCTCTAAGAGTGGACCTTCTGCGTCAACCTCACGTAAAGAAGGTACACCCAAACTTCCACGCTCTTCGTCTGACTGCCTTCAGACTATCGAAAGACTCTCAAGAGCTAGAGGCTTTTCGAAGGAGGCAGCCAGAGCGATTGCCAGAGCAAGGAGGACATCCACTCTCAGAGTCTATCAGTCTAAATGGGAAGTCTTCCGAAGCTGGTGCAAGGCCAATGCAGTTTCCTCAACCAGTACCACTGTAACCCAGATTGCTGACTTCCTGTTACATCTAAGGAACGTAAGATCCCTATCAGCTCCTACGATCAAGGGTTACAGAAGTATGTTGGCAGCGGTATTCCGCCACAGAGGCTTGGATCTTTCCACCAACAAAGATCTACAGGACCTCCTTAGGTCTTTTGAGACCTCAAAGGAACGTCGGTTGTCCACTCCAGGCTGGAATCTAGACGTGGTTTTAAGGTTCCTAATGTCATCAAGATTTGAACCGCTCCAATCAGCCTCTTTTAAGGACCTCACATTAAAAACTCTTTTCCTCGTGTGCTTAGCAACAGCTAAAAGAGTAAGTGAGATCCACGCCTTCAGCAGGAACATAGGTTTTACATCTGAAACGGCTACATGTTCCTTGCAGCTCGGTTTTTTGGCTAAAAACGAGCTTCCTTCCCGTCCTTGGCCTAAGTCGTTCGAGATCCCAAGCCTGTCCAACTTGGTGGGGAACGAACTAGAGAGAGTACTTTGCCCAGTTAGAGCTCTTAGGTACTATTTAAGAAGGTCAAAGCCATTACGAGGACAATCAGAAGCTTTATGGTGTGCTATCAAGAAGCCTTCTCTTCCGATGTCTAAGAACGCAGTTTCTTACTACATCAGGCCTCTGATTAGAGAAGCACATTCTCATCTGAAGGAAGAAGACCTTGCTTTGCTGAAGGTAAGGACACATGAAGTGAGAGCTGTTGCTACTTCAGTGGCCTTCAAACAGAACCGTTCTCTGCAGAGTGTTATGGATGCAACCTATTGGAGAAGCAAGTCAGTGTTCGCATCATTCTATCTCAAAGATGTCCAGTCTCTTTACGAGAACTGCTACACCCTGGGACCATTCGTAGCAGCGAGTGCAGTAGTAGGTGAGGGCTCAGCCACTACATTCCCATAATCCCATAACCTTTTTAACCTTTCTCTTGAATACTTTTTATTGTTGTTCTTTTGGTTGTACGGTAGGCTAAGAAGCCTTCCGCATCCTGGTTGATTTGGCGGGTGGTCAAATTCTTTCTTGAGAAGCACCTAGGTTAGAGGTTGTGATGAGGTCCTTTAGTATGGGTTGCAGCCCTTTATACTTCAGCACCTAGGAGTCGTTCAGCATCCTAAGAGGACCGCTAGGCTCAGTAAGGAAGACGTACTTAAAAAAGGCAGAGTAATGGTTCAAGTCGACTTCCTTACCAGGTACTTATTTATTTTATGTTTGTTATTTTGAATAACTGATAAAATGAAATACGGGATACTTAGCTTCTTTGTTAACATGTATGCTGGTCTCCACCCACCACCCTGGGTGTGAATCAGCTACATGATCATCGGGTAAGATTAATATTGAAAAATGTTATTTTCATTAGTAAAATAAATTTTTGAATATACTTACCCGATGATCATGAATTAAAGAACCCGCCCTTCCTCCCCATAGAGAACCAGTGGACCGATGAGAAAATTGAGTTCTTGTTGACAAGAAGTACTTGAGTACCTACTCACAGATGGCGCTGTTGTGTACACCCCCACCTGGATAGCGATCGCTGGCGTATCCCGACCGTAGATTTCTGTCGGGCAACGGAGTTGACAGCTACATGATCATCGGGTAAGTATATTCAAAAATTTATTTTACTAATGAAAATAACATTTTTCAAATATCTCATTCCTCTTTCCAGTCAACTATCCCAGAGCCATAGATTTCAGTAACCCAGAAAGTGAAGGATTACCAGGCACACGAAATTTTTACTTAGACACAGAAGATAATGTGAAAGTTGGAGTATGGTAAGTTTTTCATTGCATGAAATAAATTCAAGTTATAGATTGTAATTGTCATACAGATTTGATGCACCATTTCAGTGGGACATTAAAATCTCAAGTAAGACTACTACAGTATTACCCTATACATTACAGTACTATTGCTGTACTAATCGCAGTATTTAAAAGTAGTATTTTTTTTTACTGATTGGATAAACACTTTAATAATCTTTAAAAAGATTTCAAAAGGTAGAAGCTGTTAGTTTTTTTTGATAAAAAGTATTTTTAGCTTTAATGATAAGGGGTTTGTTTTTAAATTCTTAAGAAATGTTTAGATTTTACATGGAAATGTTAAAGCTAGCAATACAGGGTTCTGATCTGCTAACTGAATATTTGGACACCCTTTCTATATGAAAATTTGACTCATAAATATAAAGGGAAATGTTGAATCTGATCCTTTGCCACAGTGTATTTTGGTATCGTGTATAGGTTCAAGTATTATGAAAATGATTTGACTTTCACCTGATTTTCTTTCTGATATAGGCACATTCTACCAGAGTCGCTTCTTACCTCAATCCCAATGGAGACTACTGACAAAGATGCCTGGTTTGAAAATTCTCTTGGTGATCACAGGCCAGTCATATTGTATCTGCATGGGAACACAGCTTCAAGAGCAGTTGCTCATAGAATAGAGTTGTATAATGTGCTTAGGAAAATGGACTATCATGTTGTAGCCTTTGATTATAGAGGTAAGATGCTTGCCTATTATCATACTGTGTTACTTGGTAACCTTTTTTATTTAAAGAAAATTGGGACAAATAGCCATTTCCATGGTAGACATAAAGGTAACATTGAATAGTACAAATTTCTCTCTCATTATTTTGAAATTTATGTATATGCATATATGACTCATTCTTATTATTTAGCACATCATTAGGAAATGCAATACAGTCATATCTGTATGAACAGAATCAGTGCTTGCAAATTGCAAAAATTCACAAATTAAGAACATTTAAATTTGCTTTTAAAGTTTGTGTGCAGCCACCTGCTTGGACAGCTGCATGATTCATCTTTTTATCTGCTAATTCTATAACCTTTTGTCCCGCTCATGCAGCTGGTCATGGGGTAGTATTTTTTATGCTAAAATTATTTATATCCTGTAGTAAATGGGCACCAACTTCATTTATGGCATGCATTGGCTCTATTGGTATTGGCCTTGCCTTTATTTTTAAGAGTCGTGAGTTTGATCTATTTGTGAAGTGAAAATCAATTTTTATTGCACATCTGATTATCTTTGCATTTTAATTTTCACATTTATTCAGTATGGTTAGTCGATTGGTTAGGATGATGAAAACTCAGTAAGTACTGCACTGTAGTTGTTCAGTGGCTACTTTCCCCTTGGTAAGGGTAGAAGAGACTCTTTAGCTATGGTAAGAAACTTCTAGGAGAAGGATACTCCAAGAACAAGCCATTTTTCTCTACTCTTGGGTAATGCCATAGCCTCTGTACCATGGTCTTTCACTGTCTTGGGATAGAGTTCTCTTGCTTGAGGGTACACTTGGGCATACTGTTCTATCATATTTCTCTTCCTCTTGTTTTTTTAAGGGTTTTTTAGTTTATATATAGAAGATTTATGTTAATGTTATTGTTCTTAAAATATTTTATCTTAATTGTTCATTACTTCTCTTGTGGTTTATTTATTTCCTTATTTCCTTTCCTCACTGGTTTATTTTCCTTGTTGGAGCCCTTGGGCTTATAGTATCCTTCTTTTCCAACTAGGGTTGTAGCTTAGCAAGTAGCAACAACAACAAAATAACAACATCGGTAATAATAATGGGATTTTGACGAAGTAAAAATCTATTTCTGGGCGAGAAGCCTGTGCCGCAAAGGGAAATGCTTCTTTTGCATCATTTCTAAGGTATATAACTGCTATGAATTACCAGAGAAAAAAGTTGCATAGGAATGCCAGGGTTGAACCCAGCTCGCTCACCCATATAAGATGTCGGTATAATACTGGGGCGTGATAAATCACAACCAGATGTCTCGCGCCATTTAGATATCTCCTCCTCAATATCCCCGTTACAGCGAGGTGCCGTTCAACACCCACCACTGAATGCTACTACCACCATCTCAACCCACGCCAATGACGTCACTCCTCATAGCACCCAAGTTTGGGCCCATTCTGGGAGGGAAGTAGAGGGAGGGTTCACTGGGCGGCACAGGTCTCTCGCCCAGAAATAGATTTTTCCTTCGTCAAAATCCCTTTTCTGGGCTCAACCTGTGCCGCTCCGTGAAATAGTACAAGAGAAATGGTCCCAAAACTTGGAACTAATACCTGAGGGGAAAGTAAATTAAAGTCAAAATAACAAAAGGATAGATGGGTAAGTAACAAATGCAGCAAAAAATTCCAAACTATGGAATGACAAAGTTAATGCAAGGTAAAATAATAAACTGCAAGATCAATTGATAATTTACAATCCTGAGGGTAAAAACAACAAAGATCAACTCATGGGAGAGAAAGGCTAATTACAGACATGATAAAATAAAAATGCACCATAAGGGTGTAGCTCAGGTAAAAAACAAAACCAAAACTAAAGTAGGGACAATAAGTAAGGCAGGTAGGAGGAAGGAGGATAGAGCAAGACATTGTGGTTATGAATCATTACTTTCAGGAGGAACCACATTCCCTGCTGCCACTGTAGCAAATTTTAGGGCTTCCAAAGGTTTTAAATAGTGGCGTATAAAAACTGTCGGAGACTTCCAGCCTGTATATTTCGTAAGTTCATCAAAGTTCATGTGATGAAAGTAATTGATAGAAGTAGCTACGGCTCGTATATCATGAACGTGAGGGAATGATTCAGGGTTAGCCTGTTTGATGAAATATAGAATCTGTTGTGTGATTCCTTTCAGGGTGATGGTTCCTCCATTTTCTCTAATGAATAAGGGCCCTGAGGACTTAGTGGAAGTTCTATTTAAATAGGCTTTCAGAGTGTTTACTGGACATAACGATGGATCCTGAGGAAGTGGAACAATCTTCCAGGGGGACCATCCGTTCTGGGGGTCCTCATTTTTGGCTAAGAACCTTTTGTCAGGGGAAAGTAAGACTTCCCCTGACGAGAGAAATTCAATATGACCTGGATCTCTAGTCAAGGCTGAAAGTTCTGATATTCTGGCGCCAGAAGCTAGGCTCATTAGGAACAAGGTTTTCCTTAATAAAAGAATGTAATTACAAGACTCGTTGAGAGTGTCAGAAGCCAACTTAAGTACATCATTCAGAAACCAGGAAACTGAGCTAGGGCGAGTTGATGGTTTCAGTCTGGCAGAGATTGATGAGAAGTATGAATCTGTAAGGCAATATTGAAACCAATTTGGAAAATCTTTTTCAAGGCTGATTTAATTGTAGTAATAGTACTGGCCGCTAGGCCTGATTCGAATAGAATTCTAAAGAAGGTTACGGTCAGATTCATAGTCATCATCTCAACCTTTGAGTCTCTTAAAAACTTTGCGAGTTTTTTAACAGCCGAATCATACTGTCGAAGGGTGGATTCCCTTTTATCTGATTCTAAAAATAGGGTATTTTGAGGATCAATATCTGCACCTCTCTGAGCTGCAAATTTCATAAAGTCCATAAAGTTAGGGCACTCTGAATTTTTGAGGAAGCTAACACACTGCGAGTTTGTACTACTTGTGTTAGTATTGGATTGGGTATCTGTCGAGGGTGGAGACCCAGTTCCATCAGCAGGGGAAACCAATTGCTCTGGGGCCAGTTGGGGGCTACTAGAGCAACCTGGCCTTTGAAAGTTCTGAGTTTGTCTAACACTTTCATCAACAGATTTATTGGTGGGAATAAGTAAATTTTCTCCCAAGTGTTCCAGTCCAATGACATTGCGTCTGTGGCGTAAGCCCGAGGGTCCAGGTTGGGGGCTACATAACACTCTAGTTTGTGGTTGGACTCTGATGCAAACAGGTCTATCTGAAGACCCGGAACCTGAGATAGAATCCATTTGAATGATTTTAGGTCCAGTGACCACTCCGACTCCAGCGGAGTTGTCCTCGAAAGTGCGTCCGCCACTACATTCCGTACTCCCGCTAGATGGATTGCTGACAGATGCCACTGGTTCGATGCTGCCATGGAAAATATTGCTAACATCACATTGTTTATGTGGCCTGACTTGGAACCTCCTCTGTTTATGCAGTGGACTATGACTTCGATGTCTAGAACCAATCTTATATGTTGGTTCTTGGCTGGAGCCAGTCGTTTTAGAGTTAGGAATATCCCCATGGCCTCTAAGACATTGATATGAAGTTGGCGGAATACTGTCGACCATAGTCCTTGGACTTTCCTGTACTGGGAGTATCCCCCCCAGCCTGTTAAGGAGGCGTCTGTGTGAATGACGAGTCTTGGAGGCGGATATTGTAAAGGAACGGATTTTGCCAGATTTCTGACCTTTGTCCATGGCTGAAGTGTTTTCCTCAGAATTGGCGGAAGTCGAGCTCTTTTGTCTCGATATTTCTCGTTTGCCCTGGAGCGCCATACTCGGTTTATATCCTTCAGTCTGGCCTTCAGTACAATATCTGTTACCGAGGCAAACTGCAGGGCACCCAGGATTCTCTCTTGATTTCTCCTGGACGTCAATTTGTCCTTGAGAAAACGTTTTGTGTTCTTTGCTATTTCTGTCCTCTTGGCTGTTGGGAGACGTAGCATATGGGAACGTAGATCCCATTGTAATCCCAGCCATTGAAACTTGGTCTCCGGGACTAGGCGAGATTTCTCGAAGTTGATCTGGAACCCCAACTGTTGTAGGAATTTTATTACTCTGTTTGTTGCCGTGAGGCAGTTCTCGACGCTGTCTGACCAAATGAGCTAGTCGTCTAGGTAAGCTACTATTTGAATTCCTTGGGTTCGCAATTCTTGGATTACCGTCTCTGCCAGTTTGGTGAGTATCCTGGGTGCTATGTTGAGTCCGAATGGCATTACTTTGAATGCATAAGCTTGGTTGCCTAGTTTGAAGCCTAGAAACGGACGAAAATGCCTTGCTATCGGAACGTGATATTAGGCATCTGTAAGATCTATAGAGGTGGTGACGGCCCCACGGGGAAGTAAGGTCCGCACCTGAGAGACGTTTAGCATGTGGAACTTGTCGCATCGAATGTAAGAATTCAGATGAGACAGGTCCAAGATTACTCTTCGCTTGTCTGTGTCTTCTTTGGCACGCTGAACAAGCGACCTTGAAATTTCAAGTGATTTACTTCTTTGAATGCGTTCTTTTGCAATAGATCGTTTGCATATAAGGCTAGCTCCTTCGTTGGAAGTTTATGGAAACTGGTTGGTGGAGGGGGCCCTTCTATCCAACTCCCCCCCAGACCTTTGGAAATTATGATGAAAGCCCAATTGCTGAACTTCCAACGGTCCCGAAAGATGTAGAGTCTTCCCCCTACCCGAGGATTCTCAATGGTTCGCTGCGGATTTGCCTCCTCGGCCTCCGCGGAATCCTCGGCCTCCGCGGAATCCTCGGCCTCCGCGGAATCCTCGGCCTCCGCGGAATCCTCGGCCTCCGCGGAATCCTCGGCCTCCGCGGAATCCTCGGCCTCCGCGGAATCCTCGGCCTCCGCGGAATCCTCGGCCTCCGCGGAATCCTCGGCCTCCGCGGAATCCTCGGCCTCCGCGGAATCCTCGGCCTCCGCGGAATCCTCGGCCTCCGCGGAATCCTCGGCCTCCGCGGAATCCTCGGGCTCCGCGGAATCCTCGGGCTCCGCGGAATCCTCGGCCTCCGCGGAATCCTCGGCCTCCGCGGAATCCTCGGCCTCCGCGGAATCCTCGGCGTCCGCGGAATCCTCGGCCTCCGCGGAATCCTCGGCCTCCGCGGAATCCTCGGGCTCCGCGAAATCCTCGGGCTCCGCGGAATCCTCGGCCTCCGCGGAATCCTCGGGCTCCGCGGAATCCTCGGCCTCCGCGGAATCCTCGGCCTCCGCGGAATCCTCGGCCTCCGCGGAATCCTCGGCCTCAAGAAAAGGTTCTTCTGCCACCTCTGTTGCGAAAAGTTTCTCTCGCACCTGAGCTTCTGGCGCGTTGGTAACCTTGGAACGCACCTTGGATTTCATAGTTAGGGTTAAAGGCAGGGGAAGTAGCATACGAGGTAGTTGCTACCTGAGACTGAGGGACCAACACATACTGCTGTTGGGGTTGTCCCTTTGAAGTGGAGGGTTGACTCCCCTGCGATACCGGGATAGTTTGGACTATTTGAAGTGGCTGTCGGTTTTGGGAGGATTGGAAAGGCCTTAACCTCTTCCTACCCCGAGATTGGTTGCTGGCTGGTTCGAACTTACGTTTGGGGACTAGGCCCCACCGAACCTTGAGGCTCTGGTTGACTCTGGCAGCCTTGCTGAGGACGTTATTAACGAGATCCTCCGGGAATAAGTCAGGACCCCATATTGGGGCTTTAATGAGCTTGTTTGGCTCATATCTGATGGTGGCCTCAGACAAGTCGTGTCTACGGCAACGACGTCTGGCTGCAAGGAAGTCGTAGGCATCAGACAGCAAGGTCTGAAGCAAGGACTTTGTCAGAACCTTAAAAAGGGGTTCCTCCTCGTACATTAAAGAGGTCATTTCAGCCATTGTAGCTGAGTTAATTGACCTAATTAGCCGGGTCCGGGCTTCGAACTCGAGGCGGATTAAGGACTCCGGAAGCCTGGGAAGACGTTCGCTAAACTGTGTGGAAGCACAGTCAGCACTTAGCTTGCCAGCCATGAACGTGGCTGGGGCGTTAAGCCAGCACTCGTGATCTCCCAGGAACAGGAGGGAAGTCAGGTCCGTTTCCCGCAGTTGCGGTAACGGCTTGTCCTCGTTGATAGCTTGATGGGCGAGGTCCATCATCTTGGTGATACACGGAGTGGGGGTTTGCTCGTCTACCACGAACATCGTGTAGGAGCTTTTATGGGGTGTGAGCATGGTATTCACACACTCCCACTCGTTCAGGGTCCGAACCCAGGTAGACTGAGCCTGTTCCTTCGGATAGATCACTGTTTCCTTGGGAACTTTATCCAGCCTTACAAGAGCCTCCTCGGTTAGACGAGCAAAACCGGGGAAGGGGAACTGGAGACCCGGCGGGTAGAATTCGAAGTCCTCAGTAGGCCAGGTGCCACATCCCTCGATGGTCAACATGCCATCTTTGAAAGGGGATTGCAAGGCCATTCTCCACGGGTTGCTCTTGACAAACTCCGGGAGCTTAGAGGCATCCGGGATGACATGTTGTTGCTGCAGTCCCGAACGCATGAGGCTCTCAACGAGAGACTCCTGGTGTTGTACCCTCTCGGTGAGGGACGTCATCAAGGAACCGATCTGATCCAGTAATTTGCTGGAAAAGGCGTCCGGGTCGAAGGAAGCCTCCGGGGTCTTGGTCTTGGAGCCTGTCTTCGCTCTCGACCCAAGAGAGGAAGAAGAAGCAACAGCTGAGTCTTTAGGGGACTCTGGAAGATGAAGTCTTGACTGATTTAGGGGATTTGGAAGACTTGCGGGACTTCAGTAAGGGTCTACGTGAAGACTTAATATTAGGGGCAACAGGACGTGGCCTGATATCAGCCGCGTGCTTCCCCGAGAACCCTTGAAAAGAGGAATTAGCGGAAGAGGTAGAAAAAGACGGACTAAGGAGAGGAATCTTAGCCCGGGACCCACCTGCCTCACCTACCTCCCTACCTAGCTCGGGCTCGTCGAGAGCCATGGGTTCGATGTCGAGGTTGATACCCGCGACGTCCTCCACGATTGCTTCCCCCATCACTTCGTGGTCCTCAGACAGGAGCAGAGCTTCATTGATCTTGGTGATGATGGGGTCCGCCACGTCCTTGGGGACCGCAGCCGAGGTCTTGGCGTTGGGGTATATCAAGGTACACATTTCCTCGGACAAGACGTATGGTTTCTTGGCCTTGACATTGCGGGCGAACCCGCCGACCCAGACCTTAAGGGTCGCCAAGGCAGAGGTCTTAAAAGATTGAGAGCTCTGAAAGAAAATAAACCGTTACTAATAACAAAGTAACTTCGTCGAAGGAAGTGTAAAAAACATGTAGGCCGAGATTAAAAGTTTTAATTCGGTCAGAGATTACAATGGAAATAACAAGGAAAATCCAGAGATTAAATCCGAAGTAAATCTAGATAGTAACGACAGGGACACCTACCGAATCCGAGGTAAGCGGTGAGACCAGGCCGTAGCAGACCACACAGCTTTCTGGATGCCAGACGATCTGGTCGTCCACCTGGACAGAGAAGTGAGCATGCGACCTGCAAACATCCTGGCCGCACGCTTGCTGGAGCACGGCCGCACAGGCTGTCATCTGACAGCGGACCACCTGTAATAATAAAGATACATGAGTATCCCATAGTAGGTTAGTATCTCAAGGGGAACCCGGGTGCTCCGGGTACTAAAATTAAACCGGTATAAAACCGGGATAAAGACTAAGAATAACATTCTGAACCGGTATAATAATCGGGGTCGAAAAAACTTAGCATAGGCAATAATGAAAAGTTAAAACAAATCCGTATTTAGTTATGATCATTCAATAAGAGTATTGTCAAGAATGTGGGGAGATATACTATCCCGTCGGTACCGGGGAAGTATAGAATAAATTATAATAATACTGACATTTCTGGGCTCAATCCCTGTGCCGCCCAGTGAAATTGCTCCTTATGCACCATTTCAAAGGAATATAACTGCTAATATTACCAGAGAAAAAATGTAAAGGAATGCTAGGTTGAACTAGCTCGCTCACCTAATGGTGTCGGTATAGACTGGGGCGAAATACCAGAGGTCTCGTACCATTTAGACTTCTCCTCTTCGAAATCCCTCAATAGTGAGGTGCAGTTCAACCTCCCCTGCCTCGCAGACCAGTACTACTAACTCAACCCACGCTTGCCCAACACTCCTTTCAAGCACCTGATTCATATAAGTCCAAAGTATTTCTTTCTCGTGTTTTTCATTGGATTTATCATCAACTTTCTCTCGATGGCCGATTCCCAAGATACCCCATCGAAGTTAAGTACCTTATCCATGAGTTTTTAGCGAGATTGGGCAGTGTAATCTTTGTTTTTATTATTGAGAAGTGTTTATATATGAGCGGCGTCCCCGTTCTTACTTTCGCCTCTGCCCTTTGTCTCGTTAGTTCGTCCGTCTTTAATATTCGTTCGAACCTTTAGGAGTTTTTTCCTTATATTCATATAGTACACCGACTTTATGCTTTCATATAGCATTTATTTTATGTTATCCTATGATATCGGTGTTAGCGTTTCATCAGGAGTAGGTTATGTTGGTATGCCTGCATTCGTGCATGTTGGTGGATAGCGTCACCATTGAGATTGTTTCGCTAGTTCTAGGAGCTTTAACCCTGGATAGGTACGCTCCTCGGACACCCCTTTAAGGGTATACTCGGACGCGAACGACCCCGACGGCAAAAAAAATTCTTGAAAAATCAGTTTTTGCAGTAACCTCCTTTTTTCTTTTGCCAAAAAAAACTTCAATGAATGCTTAAAACAACTGTAAAGATAAATACTACTCATCTGCAGAAAAACTATTTATTATAAATATTTTAAAAAATTAAGTAGAAAAAAAAAAAGACCTGACATAAAAATTCATAAAAAAAAAGTTTATACATATATACACAAATCCTTTTAGGAATTGATTTTTGAATGTTTAGGACACATCTTGATGTATTTTGGATGAAGTCAGACCCATGGAGGTGAAGATCTGAAATGAGAAAAAAAGGGTAACTTTTTTTGGCCAAAAAAATTTGTCCAAATTTCATGAATTTTTTTGGGTACCCAAATAAAATAGGAAGTGGCTAATTTTTTTAGGGAATAAACATATGTTATCCTAAAATAGAAATATGTAAAAAAAATCTTCATTATTTTGTAAATTACATTTATATCAGGGGCCATATCTAAAGGTAATTTTTTGAGTACTTAGAAATTTCGTAAAAAAATACATATATTTAATATATAATATGATATTTATGCAGGTAAAAATATACCAAAATATCACAAATTCTATAGGGAACAAGAATATATATAGATAGGGCAGCTTACGCTTCGGATATGTCCACAAAATGGCCGCCAACCACACTGACTCAGACTCCCTAATCTGCCACTTGAAATGTAGGAAGGGTATGTCAATTTCAAGGTGTTATTTACTAATCTAATTATTATTGGATATGCATAAAAATTGTATGGTGGGTTGCTGGATAATTGTCGATTATTTTACGACTATAAAATTAAAATTCTGACCCAAAAAAATTTTTTTGAAGGGAAATAAAATCGAAAAAAAAAATGTAAAACAATATTTTAGCTAAAAAAAATTGATGATATTCAATCAAAAAAAAAGTAAACAAAATTTTCCGACAAATAAACATCTAGAGGAATTATTACTCTGTGATAGTTCCTTAGTACGTAGTAATTTTGAAAGAATTGGGAAAAAACGAAAAAATGGCAATCACCGGAAAATCGAACACATACCTATATATACGCCATATCTGGCTAAAAAAAAGATAGGCATGGGTAGCCAGATCATCTAGAAACACTTTCCAACACTATAAAAATATAAGTTTTGCGACACTACTTGCCAATTCCTTACGGTAACATGACTAAGCAAAAAAATGCAAAACAAATAAAAAGGGGCACTCGCGGAAAAATGGCCATTCTAATATACGGCATTTCAGAAAAAAAAAATTTCAGCCACGTGCTAGGCAAACCATCAAGGCATATTTTCCGACAAATAAACATATAAATGAAATATTACTCTGTGATAGTTCCTTAGTATGTAGTAATTTTGAAAGAAATGGGAAAAAACGAAAAAATGGCAATCACAGGAAAATCGAACACATACTTATATATACGCCATATCTGGCTAAAAAAAAAATAGGCATGGGTAGCCAGATCATCTAGAAACACTTTCCAACACTATAAAAATATAAGTTTTGCGACACTACTTGCCAATTCCTTACGGTAACATGACTAAGAAAAAAAATGCAAAACAAATAAAAAGGGGCACTCGCGGAAAAATGCCCAACATTCTAATATACGGCATCTCAGATAAAAAAAAAAGACATGCACGTGTTAGCCCAACCATCAAGGCACACTTTCTAACACAAACATGAAAAAAAAATCAATAATATACGGCAATTCCTTACTACGTAGTAAATTTTTACAAATATTGAAAAAAAAACAGAAATTGGCAACCGCAGTTAAATACCCAATATACCAATAACTACGTCGTATCTGACAAAAACAAAATCACGCATGGGTAGCCAGATCATCTAGACACACTTTCCAACATTAAAAAAGCAAAAGTTTTACGACACTATTTCGCAATATCTTACGGAAAAATGACTTGGCAAAAAAATGAAAAAAAATTAAATAGGGACACTCGCGGTAAAATGCCCGACATTCTAATATACGACATCTCAGATAAAAAAAAAGACATGCACGTGTTAGCCCAACCATCAAGGCACACTTTCTAACACATAAACATGAAAAAAAAAAGAATAATATACGGCAATTCCTTACTACGTAGTAATTTTTACAAATATTGAAAAAAAAAACAGAAATTGGTAACCGCAGTTAAATACCCAATATACCAATAACTACGTCGTATCTGACAAAAACAAAGTCATGCATGGGTAGCCAGATCATCTAGACACACTTTCCAACACTAAACAAGCAAAAGTTTTACGACACTATTTGGCAATATCTTACGGAAAAATGACTTGGAAAAAAAATGAAAAAGGGGCACTCGCGGTAAAATGGTCCTCGTGGTGATGAACGACATTTTAACTAAAAAAAAAAACATGCACATGGTAGCCAAACAATCCACCAAGACTTTCCACAACTGATAACCTATACAAGTTGCACCATTCTACGACAATTTCATAATACGTAATAACTTTGATAATTATGCAAACTACCTTAGAAGGGTAAACTCGGACGCGAACGACCCCGACGGGGAAGGAGTACAGCTACAGCAATGCACATCTGGACACTACTAGAGCGTGTAGGGGAGACACCTCCTGCAGGTCGATCACCCACAAATTCAGTCACAGGGGTGAGTCACGTGAGAAAAACCTGTTTTTTTTTGACGCTCGGGGTCGCAAACGACCCATCGTACCTATCCAGGGTTAATATCGACCATCTCACTTATTATTAGTAAAACCTTTTGTTTAATTACGCTCCACCTAGTTTTACGTTTGGTTCGAGTGGGACTCTCGCGTATTTTGTTGTTTTTACTGTTCGATCTACCGCTTCAGTAACTAGGTTGGTACCCCTGCTTTCCATCTCCTGATGGCGTCATGCTCCTCCCTTACCACTCGCCCGAGTCCCTCTCTCGCCATATTTTTTTCTGCATGCCTAACCTTACTTACGTGATTTCGCTTTTAATTCATTAATTATTTTTATGTATTTGTGCATTGATATTATATTTATTGCTTTACTCCGTTATGATCATATTTTTGGGATTTTCATGTCATGATTGAGGGGATCTCCAGTTGGTAGCCCTGTCTACCACTGTGCACTGGCGATTTCCCGGTACCATTACCCCCCCCCCCAACAGGTTGGGGAGGCTATTCCATCCCCCCCCTTCAGTGTACACCCTTCCTCTCACTCGATGGTTGTTGATTATGATTTACGGGTCAAGTATGCTTGTACCTCAGTCTTCCATCAACGTTCCGACATATTGAGGACTGAGTATACCAACGGGGTATGACTTAGTCTCATTCATTCATACCGGGCGGTTTCGTCTCCCCCCTCCCGTCGCCCCGATTGCCATCGGTCGGGGAGGGGGAAGGCCGGGACCGCCGGGGACTATCACACGTGATTAGTCGGTATAACTGCACCTTGGTGTAACCTTGCTTTTAGCTACAGTTGTTAGAATGAGCACTTATATTAGGAGTGTCCCCACCTACGGTACCTCCTGCTATTATCGTCCGTATAGGACTTATTATATCCCATATCATTATATTATATTCTACATGAATCATTACCTTTGTCCCGGTACCTCCGGTAAGGTAGGGGGGTTCCATTGGCTCCCCCCGCGCTCTCCCGTTGTACCCTCCCGTCATCAGACATCGGAGCCGCCGGGCTCTTAACTACAAGATCGGTTGACACTGACACGGTTTTGATTAATATCCTCCCTCCGGGAGCCCTATTCATTACAGACATTAGTTTCAGATCATAATTGGCGTTCTCTATTTATGTACTTTAAGGATGTATCTTAGGTACTTTAAGTTTACTTTAAGTTTACTTACCAACCCTGTTCCCTGGCCCCGGGGGCCCCGGAACTAGTTATGATTATATATTCATCACTGTTTTTTGCATCCTTTTTCATACCCGGCTCTGCCGGATTGCTCTTGGAATAGTCTCAGTTCTCTGCATGTTTAGTCTAAGGCTATACATTTATTTTTATTAACTGGCAGGTCCCGGACCCTCCGGGACCCCTTATAGAGAAACTAGTAGATGCTCATGGACTATTCCTTTTACAGGTGGTCCGTTGCCGGATGACAGCCTGCGCGGCCGTCCTTCACCAGCCTTGCGGACATGCTGTCTGTCGGTCCCACGCGGACTGTGGGATCCAGATGGACGATATTGTGGTATGGCACCCTGACAACTGCCTTATCTGTTATGACCTTATCTCCACCCTCGCTTCAGATTCGGTGAGCCTCTTTCAGTCATTTTTGTATTTACATTCCCTTCACTGGGCGGCATCAATATGATACATAATCATTGACTTCTGTTATGAATCTTCGGGTTCATTCATCATTTTGTCCCTCGGGTTTGCTAACCTTATCCCCGTCCTTTCAGAGTTCCCAGGCGGTTAAAACTTCAGCAAGAGCCACTTTGAAATTGTGGGTAGGCGGCTTCGCCCGTAACGTAAAGGCCAGGAAGCCCTACGTCCTCTCAGAAGATTATTGTAGTCTTATCTACCCGAACGCAAAATCTTCGGCAGCAGTGCCTAGGCAAGTGGCGGCTCCTATAATTGCTGACATTGCGGAAACCGTAGAACTCAATCTCGTCCAGGATACAGACATCCCTGACGACCCGGACCCCATTGAAGACAATGTTACGGCTCTGACCTTAGACATAGAGCCCATGGTTTTAGACGAACCAGACACAGGTAAGGTGGTAAGTGAGGCAGGTGGGTCTGGCGCTAAGACCTCTCTTCTTAGCCCCTCTTTTTCTTCAACTTCTAGTAATTCTTCCTTTCTTGGTTTTGAAGGGAACCACGAATCCTCCCCGAGATCGCTCTCGGTTCCTCCCAAGGTCAAATCTTAGAAAAGACCTTTAGTGAGGACTCGTAAGAATCATACACTACCTGGATCATCGAAGCCCAAGAAGGCTCCCCTCCCCGGAGCTCCTAGTGGCTCGACTAGCACTGCCCCTATGTCTCAGGACCCGGGAGTGCAGTCATCCCCCTTAATTACCACAACCAACTTCGACCCGGTGGCCCTCACGAATATGTTGTCGAGGGTCGTTACAGAGCAGATTAGTTCTATACTTTCTGCCGTCACCAGAAGACTAGATACCCTGGAAGGTGGACTGCCTCAACAACAGCAGTTCCTCATCCCGGACGCCTCAAAACTTCCACCCTTCACGAAGAACAACCCGTGGAAAATGGCGCTCCACTGTCCTTTCACGGACGGAATGTTGACCATTGAGGGTTTTGGGACCAGGCCCATTGAAGATTTTGAGTTCTTCCCTCCCGGCCTTCAATTTCCTTTCCCCGGCTTCGCCCGGCTTACGGAAGAGGCTCTTGTCCGGCTAGATAAGGTCCCTAAAGAGACCGTTATCTTTCCGAAGGAACAGGCTCAGTCTGTTTGGGTTAGAACCTTAAATGAGTGGGGTTGTACAAACACCATGCTGACCCCCCACAAGAGTACTTACACCATGTTTCTTGTGGACGAACAGACCCCCACTCCTTGCGTCACCAAAATGGTTGAATTAGCCCTTCAGGCAGTGACCGAAGATAAGCCTTTGCCACAACTCCGGGAGACAGATCCTACATCTCTGCTGTTCCCATCAGATAATGAATGTTGGCTTAACATTCAATCGACATTCACTTTTGGTAAGCTATCCGCTGACTGTGCATCGACGCAATTCAGTGAACGCCTCCCAAGATTACCTGAAACCTTAATCCGACTCGAGTTCGAGTCCCGGTCTAGGTTTAGCCGGAGCCTCAATGTCTCGACTATGGCGGAGATGTTTTCTCTTACTTATGACGAGGAACACTCCTTTAAAGTTATGACTAAAGCCACCCTGCAATCCAAACTTAAGGGTGCTGTAAGGAGTGATGGGCAAGCGTGGGTTGAGTTAGTAGTACTGGTCTGCGAGGCAGGGGAGGTTGAACTGCACCTCACTATTGAGGGATTTCGAAGAGGAGAAGTCTAAATGGTACGAGACCTCTGGTATTTCGCCCCAGTCTATACCGACACCATTAGGTGAGCGAGCTAGTTCAACCTAGCATTCCTTTACATTTTTTCTCTGGTAATATTAGCAGTTATATTCCTTTGAAATGGTGCATAAGGAGCAATTTCACTGGGCGGCACAGGTCTCTCGCCCAGAAATAGATTTTTCCTTCGTCAAAATCCCTTTTTTGAGATATACTATCCCGTCGGTACCGGGGAAGTATAGAATAAATTATAATAATACTGACATTTTTATACCGTTGGCTCCGGAGAGACAACTGAGGTGGACCCGGGGGTCACAACCAGCCTACCGGGGTAGGCGAGTCGAAAAGGGAGGGAGGGGGGAGCCAATGACTCCCCGCCAGCCACAAGGACCTTAACGAACAGAGACAATAATTGTAATAATAAAACTCAATAAATTAAAACTCTAACGTGATTCCCCGCTAAAGAAAAAGGATTACTATCGTAGAGGCCTCGTAGGGTACGGTACGTAACGGAGGGAATCACGCTGAATAACCTAATACACAACCGAGATCTCCCCAGCCGACCGATGGCCAATCAGAGCGGCGGAGGAAAAATGGCTACGACAAGGCAAGAAAATGAGCGTACTAGACTATAACCTCGACAGCTGTTCTCGGCTCCGACTAGGGGAAGGAGTCAGTAGGTATCCCGGGAGAGGGATGGGAGGGGGGGGGGGGGAAGGCTGGGGAACGAGAGGACTCGACCCGTAAAGCAAAACAGCTGACTCCAAAGTCTCGGAGAGACGTGAGGTATCCCTGGAGGGGGATGAGGGTATGGGGTGCCATACACCGATAGGGGGAGAGGGAGGAGCCAGCGAGAACTAGCCAATGGAGGAGCTCGAGGTGATCACGTGGGACCGAGGGAGGACAGGAGTACCAACCTGACCGATGGAACTACGAAATAACAAAACGGAATGATCATATACGGATAACAAAATTAATGTAAAATAATGTAACATATCGAACTAGGTTATAAGGCATGCGCAAGCTAAAATAAAATAGTAAGAGAGGGACGCAGGGGAATAGCAGGGAAAAAGAATAACAAGCCGAGCCCTCCAGTGCTGGTAGGTGCCGAGCTGGACAGGGGGGCCAACATAACTTCTAAATCGGGTAGATGCCGATCGGTAGGATAACAAAACTAAAATAAAAACTGCCAAGCGAGAATCCCACTCGAACTAAAGCGTTAATCTTAACTAGGTGGTAATATGTAATAAAAACTAGATAAAAAACACCATAACACGGTATCAAAAAACCAAGCAGGAACGTGCCTCGAAGGCAAGCAAGCAAGCCAACCTAAAGTTCAAAAGCTATGATACGTAGCATAATATCATA
Source organism: Palaemon carinicauda (assembly GCF_036898095.1). Taxonomy (NCBI): domain Eukaryota; kingdom Metazoa; phylum Arthropoda; class Malacostraca; order Decapoda; family Palaemonidae; genus Palaemon; species Palaemon carinicauda. Next base: position 81,394,654 of record NC_090725.1, read on the forward strand.
AAAGCAAAGTGTTAATCGGTAAGAAACTCCAGTGTAACAGGTTCAAAACGAAAAACAATTAGTATAGAAGACTAATTGTAAGGCGTCAAGAACGAGCGAAGGAGGTAGCAAGCCAACATGGCTGCCGCGGAGCGGGGCCATCGAATGAGGAAAAAACAAAAACTCTAATAAAAGTGAAAATAAGGGCAATGCTACCTCCAAAAGCTCAAAACTCATAGATCTAGTACTTAACTTAGATGGGGAAACTTGGGCATCCGACATCTTGCACTAGAGCGGAGAAAAAACACCGAAAAAACACAGCCAAAAATCACAACAGCGGAGAGCGATGATGCTATGAAAGGAGTGACGTCATTGGCGTGGGTTGAGATGGTGGTAGTAGCATTCAGTGGTGGGTGTCGAACAGCACCTCGCTGTAACGGGGATATTGAGGAGGAGATATGTAAATGGCGCGAGACCTCTGTTTGTGATTTATCACGCCCCAGTATTATACCGACACCTAATATGGGTGAACGAGCTGGGTTCAACCCTGGCATTCCTATGCAACTTTTTTCTCTGGTAATTCATAGCAGTTATATACCTTAGAAATGATGCAAAAGAAGCATTTCACGGAGCGGCACAGGTAGAGCCCAGAAATAATAATAATAATAATAATAATAATGATGATGATAATGCTACACAAGGTCTATAGCTAGCCCAGGTAATTGCTAAAGTACTGTATTGGGATACTCAGCTTCTCTTATGGTCATGGTTGGTATTACGCTTGCCTTTCATTTGAAATCCTGGGTTTGACCTTATTAATAGCTGGAAATTTATTTTCACAGCACTCTTTGACAGTATTGATTGCTGTTACTATACTCTTTATTTGTTTTAATTATTATTATTATGTAACTTCTCTGATGTTCATATTGCTTTTTCTCTAAAAGTGGCTTAATTGACACTTAACCATAAAAATTTATTAAAATTTCTATTTCCTTTCCCTTCAATAAATACATGCCCTTAACAAAAAAAATTTAACTTTCTAATAGTAAGTGGTACGGAGCCCAGAACTACTGCATGAGATATCATTTGTCCCCTTCAATATCTTCATTGTATCGGCCACGATCACACATGCTCCAGATTGTCTACTTACTGCTCATTAAGATGTCTTCCTTTGGTTTTGTTAGTAATTACTTCATAGAATGTGCACAAGATAATTAATGGGAAATCGTGATCTGAATTCCTTTTGTGTATTGTGTCTGGGGCAATACTGCATTGTTCCGTAACTGGAATACAAACCACGCTATTTAATAGGGGTATTACTTTTAGCGTAGCTGAAATGACAAGCCATTAAAATTTAACAAGGGTTTACTACCCACACTGCTAGTTAGCGGGGGTAGGGGAGGGTAGCTTGCTACCCCCCCCTCCCCCCCTCACACACCTGTGCTTGAGCTCACTTTACTTTTGGCTCGGAGCGAGAACGGTTTTTCCTCTCTCTCTCCTCGCCTATTTTGGACTGCCACTAATTTTTTTCTTTTAACTTACTTTTTCTTAAACTTGTGTATATATATAAACATTCTTAATGTTTATGCATATATATATGTATAGAAATGTAGCAAGTTTCCTTTTCAGTGTTTGTGCTGTGTGTGTGATATACGACAACGACACTTGCGTAGTAGCAAGGCCAGCACAGCTCCACTTCGTGGGCAACGGCCTCTCCCTCTCTGGTCCATCTGTCTTCCCGTCGGCATATATCCGTTAACTCGGCCGCCGCAGGGGAATTGTCATCACCTGGACCCTCTTTATTCAACTATTGTCTTTGCCTTTTCCTCTTTTCCTACGGGAAACTTGGATTCTGAGCGAAGGGAATGTGGCCTTTTAAAGATTGACTATGGTCTCTCTCTTCTCGAGGTCGTTCACCTTTACTACAACAACGTACTATTGCGGAAGCTCCTTTCCTGTGTGCATGTTAGGTTGCTCTTCCGATTGTTTGTCTCAATTATTTTTAGTGAAAATCTAATTGTATTTTAACTTTTCAGCTTTCTCCATGGGGAACACTTCCCTTCGAGGGGTCAGTGGTTCTCACTATTAGTGAATATTCTTAGCTGATTTGAATAATTATAATTCTGTTTTTATTACAGTTACTTCGCTCCCCCTCTTCTCCCGTGGATGTCATCTGGGGAAGGAAGGGCGCATACTTAATTCTTATTTTATGTTATTCCCTCGGTTCCTCCTCGGAGTTCCTCCCTAGGGAATTTTTGTTAAATAATTATTTAATTTTATTTTCCCAGTTAACTATGCAGTTTTTCTTTGTTTGACTAAAGAGTGCCAACGAAGCAGAGCTGTTCTGTTCATGCTTGGGGAATCTGCTGTCACTGCCGTCCCTCAGAGGACGTCGTCATGGGCGTCATCCCTTCTCTTAGAAGTACTCCCGTGACAACATGGCAAGCACTTCAGATCATCCTAGAACGCTAAAGGAGGTTCGCCTCCAGGGGTTGGACAACTTCCCTTCCGAGGGAGGTTTCCTCCCCAGGTGTGAGGTTGTTTCTCCCTTCAGAGGGAGAACTTCCCATACCTTAATAAATTCATCGCCTCTGACTACTGTTGCTGCCCCTCGGCCAGACTTCTCTCCCCCCTTGCTGAGTTTCTCTTCCTTCAGGGGTGGAGCACAGTCTTGGCAAGTCTCTTCAACGAAGTGTTCACCTCTCTCGTTCGCGAGAGAGGCCACTCATAGAGACTCCTCTTCGGAGGATCACTACTGCTAAGGTCTGCTTGCTGATCCACCGGCCCTAAGGGGCATCATCATGGGCGTCTTCTAGTCTCTTATACGAAGTGTTCACCTCTCTCGTTCGCGAGAGAGGCCACTCATAGAGACTCCTCTTCGGAGGATCGCTACTGCTAAGATCAGCTTGCTGATCCACCAGCCCTAAGGGGCGTCATCACGAGTGTCTTCAAGTCTCTTCTACGAAGTACTCTCCTCTCTCGTTCGCGGGAGGGGCTTCTCATAGAGACACCACTTCGGAGGATCAAGCAGGCCTTCCAGTGACCTACCGATCTACCAGCGCAACCTTGTGCTGCAACGTAGTCTTTGGACTTCGGTCCTGGACTCTAACACGGACATTTTACGGTCCCCATAGGTGAATGCTGGCCCTTCCAAAGGGCACATCCCAGTTCCTGATCGTCCTGCCAGCTGACCTACCGATCTACCAGCACAACCTCGCGCTGCAACGAAGGACTTCGGTCCTGGACTCTAACGCAGACCTGCTTACGGTCCCCATCGGTGGATGCTCGCCCTTTTTTAAAGGGCACATCCCAGTTCCTGATCGTCCTGCCACTGGTCAACCTACCAGCTGACCCTCCAAACTACTAGTGCTACCTTCGCGCGCGCGCTCGCCGATATTCTTACGCGCGCGCTCGCCGATATTCTTACGCGCGCGAATGTCGACGATCTTCCGCGCGCGGGAACCGATGGTCTCCCATGCGTGTGCGCTCGCCGACATTCTTATGCGCGCGAGCGCCGACAATCTTCCGTGCACGGGTACCGATGGTCTCCCACGCGCGCGCTGCTACCTTTGCGTGCCTGCGCAGTCTTATATACACGCGCGAGCGCTGACGATCTTCCGCACGCGGGTACCGATGGTCTCCCGCGCGCGTGCTTGCCGACATTCTTACGCGCGCGAGCGCCGACGATCTTCCGCGCGCGGGTACCGATGGTCTCCCACGCGCACGCCGCTACCGTCGTTCACGCACGCGTGCGCGCACCGATAGTCTTCCGCGCGCACCCGCGCAAACAGTCTTGTACTTGCGCGCGTGCCGACGATCTTCCGCGCGCGTGCTCGCCGACATTCTTACGCGCGCATGCTCGCCGGCATTCTTACGCGCGCGTGCTCGCCGACATTCTTACGCGCGTGAGCGCTGACGATCTTCTGCGCGCGGGTACCGATGGTCTCCCGCGAGCGAGCGCCGACGATCTTCCGTGCCCGGGTACCGATGTTCTCCCGCGTGCGCGCCGCTACCTTCGTTTGCGCTGACATTCCTACGGGCGCGAGCGCCGACGATCTTCCGCGCGCGGGAACCGATGGTCTCCCACGCGCGTGCGCTCGCCGACATTCTTACGTGCGCGAGCGCCGACGATCTTCCGCGCGGGTACCGATGGTCTCTCCCGCTCGCGCGAGTGCTGACGATCTTCCACGCACGGGTACCGATGGTGTCCCGCGCGCGCGCTGCTACCTTCGTTCACGCGCGCCAATAGTCTTGCGCGCGCGTGCGCACACCGATAGTCTTCCGCGCACACGTGCGGCAACGGTCTTGTACGCGCGTGAGCACCGACGATCTTCCGCGCGCGGGAACCGATGGTTTCCCTCCCTCGCGCGCGCGAGCGCCGACGATCTTCCGCTCGCGTGTACCGATGGTCTCCCACGCGTGTGCGAGTGCCGACGGTCTTCCGTGCCCGGGTACCGATGGTCTCCCGCTTTCTTCCCCGCGTGAGAGCCTAGGGTCTCCCGCACGCGCACCAACAGTATTGCGCGTGTGCGTGCCGACTTTCTTCGCGCGCGGGCGCCGATGGTATCCTGCACGTGCGCCAACAGTCTACCGCGCAAGCACACCGACGGCCTTACGCGCTGACGCGCGCCACCGGTTTTCACGCGTGCGCGCTCCAATAATCTTGAGTGCACGCACACAGCCTTCCGTGCGCGCCGACGGTCTTCTACGTGCGGATGCCGATGGTCTTCGGCACGCACACTCCAACAATCTCTATGAAGTACTCTCACGCACGCGCCAATGCTCTCACTCTAGCGCAACCAGTCACATGCTTCGGTGCATTCTAGGGAGAATGCACAAAACTACACAGTGCCTTACGGCATGCCAGCGATCTTCCTCACTTTCCTGCGCCCTCTTGCGCAGTTACAGTCCCGGATTCATGCGCCAGCTCTTGCCTACACACTCGCGCAATTGTCAGTAAAAAGGAGTAAATCTTTTTGGACAGGTCACCATTGCCCCCTTCCTCCCCGCAAGCACATAAACATTGCCACCGGGAAAAGAGAAATAAGGCTCCACAGAAGGATTCAAGATCCCAAAGATTCCATCCCACAAGGGAATCGAATCGGGGAATCCTTGGTCCCTGTCTCTTCTGAAGTTTCTTTTTTCCTTGACAGACCAGCGGCAGCAAACAGGAAAGCATAAACAGACTGATCTCTAGATCACTGTTTACTGATGGCTAGTTCACAGTTTACTGATCGTTAGGTCGCCGATCACCAGATCGCCAATTGCTAGCTCAATGCTGATCTGTGACCTCTAGTCCCTCCAGTGACTAACGATCTCCAATTGCTAGCATTTCCAATCATGGATTGCTAGTCAATAACCAGTTATCAGCTTGCTGATCACTAGATCACCGATGGGCAGCTCATCTTTCTTCGATCATTGAACTCAGCTTGCTGATCTCTGACCAGCCCATCTTCCGCTTGCTCATCTCTGACCAAACAGGGGGGACCATAATCAGCTTGCTGATCTCAAACTCACCATCGGCGCACAGACCACCGATTCATCGGTCATCGGCAATTTGCCAGCAGTTCGTGACTTGAACTTACTAGTCAATCGCTTCCTGTAGTTCCTAGATCAGAAGTTATACAACATACTTCTCGCTACTGGCTGTTTGCCATCACGCTAAAGTGATCGGCATCAATCCCATCAGGGTGCGTGGTAAGGCTAAGCGTGTCCTTCCTTCTAAAGAAATTCTCTCTTAGAGAATAATTCTTACACTGGGTATTGCTCCTGATCCTTTACAACACGATTCAAGACTCCAGCGTCGACAATCTTTCATGCAAAAGGATCACCAAGGAGCTGTCCCTTTGGGTCGATGTCCACACCATGTTGGAGTTCGATCGAGGGCTAAGACCTCAGGTCTTCATTTGCACACTGGACCTAAAGGACACTTACTCCCAGGTCCAAACCATCCATCTAGGAAGGTTGGAAGATTCAATCTAGACAAACAAGAAACACCAGTTCAAGGCACTGTGCTTCGGTCTTTCCATTACACCCATCCTGGTCTCACAGGATCGGCTTCTGTCTCCACTCTCTCGGGACGACTGACTGACCTTAGCAGACTCAGTGGCAACCTTGCATTAACACTGGAACTTCTGAAGTCTTTTTACCAAGATCCAGTGATCAGGGTAAACCTACAGAATCTTTCCTACTTCCCTCCCAGGAGACTGGTGTATCTGGGAATGATTCTAAACACCAATCTCCACAAAAACCTTCTCGAAACGAGAACGACTTCTATTCCAGGAGACTTGAGTCGGAAAAAGAAGAAAGGAGGGACCTTAGTGCGGCACCACACGAACTCAGCCCTCTGGACAGAGCCCGAAGGTACCTTCACTTAAATCTCTTAAGAGACGAAGGCCAACTTTCCGGTCCTTTAACAGCCTCATCGGTTCCTAACAGACCACTCAGTGATGTGATGGACGACACACCGCACACCACATAGAGACTCACATCGACAAGCAAGTAGGAACTAGCTTGTAGACTCTTCCCATTTAATAGTATAAACACTAAGATGGGCCAAAGTCTGTTCGGTACCACTTTCAGCCCGCTTCATTCCAGACTGGAAGAACAGGCTCGCCAACAATCTGTGCACAGAATCTCAGATAGGTATACTGAATGGACTTAGGATTGCCATGTAGCCAACAAAGTCCCAACTTTATGAGGTTCTCCAACTAGGGGGTCTGTTCACAATGCTCCTGAACCTCAGGCTACCGTTGCTCACCTGCCCTAGACCCCAAGGCTCTCTGGTAACAACGGTGGGTACAACAATGACGTTTACGTCTCGTCCCTGTTTTATCTGGAGAAGGGCACTCAACAAGGCTAGAACATCTGTCAACCTCCCAAGAACTCTCCTAGCTCCGCTATGGCATTATGCAGAAAGGTCGCCAAACCTTTTGCAACTCCTGATAGAGCCTCCAAGAGAACCCTCTCCTCATAACAGACAACCCACTTCGACACCTACCACAAGCTATAGCTTTGCCATGAGTGTACGCCTGACTACTACCCAATACCTCTTTGCGAAAAGGTTTAGATATCTGAGGAATTCCTCAGCATCAGTCTACCAGGCAGTACATGTCTTGTGCGGTTGGCATCATGGGAAAGTGTCTCTTTACTCGATACCTCGATTCCAGCAATAGCGGAATCCTCGAGTGTATGGAAGAGGAAAAGATCCCCTATTTAGTTTCGACAGGTAAAGATGATCACTCAACCTTGATCCTTCACCTTCATACTGAAAGAAAGGGACACCCTCTCATTGATAGACTTTTCCTAACTCATACGGAGTTACAACTTGCCTTTCCCCAGTCAGAATTGAGACCTTCCTCTCAGAACATGGTTCAATCTCCTTGTGTTCCACTTCACCAGGCAACAAATTTCCTCCTGATTTAAGAACACAATGTTCCTACACACTCGGACAGCAACCATACGAGTCAAGGAACTTCATGGTCTCTCTTTCGACATCGCCCATTATTGAGAAGGGTGAAAGACAATGTTCAGTTTCGTCCCTGAGTATGTCACCTAACACAGTCTCCAGAGGTGACGGATCCTACACAAGTCTCAACTAGGTAACGGACGATCCAGATCATCCGTTACTGTACCCAGGGTAAGGTATGAGACTTTACCTAAAGAAAACGGCAATAGCCTGCCCGGGTCCCTCCTCTTGTCAGCACCGAGAGAGACCAGAGGAGGATCACCGAAACATCATCTCGACATGACGACTCACAGTGTCAGGGGCATAACTATGCCCCTGGTCCTTCTTAGCAGATTACTCTGTGACGCAGGTTTTACAAGAAAGGATGTGAATGCTCCAGGTGACTTTCACAACCTTTCTCCTGCAAGACGTGACCCACAGGAACTCGATATGATCTCTATCGGTCCGGTGGTGGCTGCACAACAGGTGGTTGTATACCTCAAGCTCCTTATTGGACAAGTAGCAGAAGGTTGAGGGCACTGTTACCCGGTTTTAGTCTGCGTGAATGAAAAGATTTGACTGGCTCTTATTCTTTTCTTCATCCTACCCTCTCGTTGGGAAAGCAGCATCCTGGGTTCTCTGCATAGCTGACCTCAAACCACTGCAGGTAAACCATGCTTCCTTGTGTTCCTAGTATTAAGACTAATACTGTTACGTCCCCATACCCTGACGAGGTGGTATTGGGAAAGTCCTAGTCTACAAGTTTCCATCTAAAGAACTTCAGAACAACTTCCTAGGACGAGTCACACTTCATACCTTCACACACAGCTTGCGTAGGCCGCAGTCCTTGCATAGCAAGGTTCTAGCGAGGTGCAGGGACTCCTTATTTCTTGGGTGCTTACACACTCAAATAACGAGCCCCCGGGCAAAGCCAAAAAGCCAGACTGGCAGGGACGTCCACCCTTCCTAATGGGTGAGTCACCCCTATTAAATAGCGTGGTTTGTATTCCAGTTACGGAACAAATGACAAATTCGTAGATAATTTGTATTTTTCCTAACTATACAAACCTTAGCTATTTAACCAAACTTGCCCACCAGTCCTACCTCCAAGCAAAGTGAGGTTAAGCACAGGTGTGTGTGAGGGGGGGGAGGTAGCAAGCTACCCTCCCCTACCCCCGCTAACTAGCGGTGTGGGTAGTAAACCCTCGTTAAATTTTAATGGCTCGTCATTTCAGCTACGCCGAAAGTAATACCCCTATTAAATAGCTAAGGTTTGTATAGTTAGGAAAAATACAAATTATCATCAAATTTGTCATATTTAAATAATCATTGTGAAGAGTGCGTTTCAATGGGTGCCGATCAAGTTAACAGTTCAAAATGCAAAAGGAAACTTGCTGTCAGACCAGGGAAAGAGAGTAATAAGATTAGGCTAGTTGATTATATTGGGGATGGCTATGATAATGACACACTTCCACCTTTGGACAATATATAAATTCAGTTATCTTTCAGTAGTGATGAAGTTGACAAGGTTCTGACATCACTTGCTTCTTTTGTTGAAATTCAGAAATCTAGTGAACCCTCCCATGAAAATGGTAATTCTGGTCCATCCCACCTTATTAATAAACCAAGCTCAATCCAAAGTTAATAGTGTTTCCTTCAGTAAGGCTTCTGAAAGTACACTGCACATTACAGATTTGTAAGCCTTACAAATTCTTTAAAAATTTGAGTTCTTTCTGTTGCTAAATCCTTGCAATTCTAGGTGCTTTACAAGACAACTAGATTGTGAGGCAGAAGACCGAGTGGGTAACCTTCATCCTAAAGTAGGCATTCCTAATCAGTTTCATATTACTTATGTGGATGGCGTGGCATATCGCAGGATTCCTTGAAATTCGGAAGGGGTGAGCGAAGTGTCGGCTAAAGTCGATTATTTTCATTGTGTTTCAAACGACAGAGTATGCCGTTCGCTAGTAAGCTTGGCCAATAACTCATCATAGGTTAATTTAGTGCGGTAAATATAGCTACCAGTAGATTTACAAAAACGAAACAAGTCCTCTGCACATAAGCGCAGTAGCCCCCTTTCCAAATGGTAAATAAAGTGAAAAATCAGGGGATTTTCACTCGGCTCACTCTTCTGTACATGAGGAGGAAGAAAACTAAGAGACAGACGATAAAAGTGAAGACGTATCACAGTTTCAAATTTTATGTAACTTTATTGTTATTGTTTAGAAATATTCTAATACTGTACATAAACTGATTAAGGTAAGTTCAGAAGATTTTTATTCTACCAAATCTGAAGAAGTGGCTACTTCCAAGACAGTTCACATACCTCAACAAAGGTATTGAGATAAAGGGACAGCATCTGTATACTGTATCTCTTTCCAGCAATATATTTCTATGCATATCTGAACTGCAGTGTTTTCTCTTTCAACCAGATAAAAAAACTTTTATTGTTAATGTGTTTTTATTCACGATTCACAAATATTCTAACTAAAGGGTGGTGATCTATCACAACCAATAAATTTGGACACCCTCGCCTTCAATAGAAGTGTAATTCATTTCTTAATTATAGAGATGTCTACTGCACATAATGCTAATATCCAACCACCGTTACAACAAAAGGGTACATCTTGTGATAATCAAAATCAATATTGCTGTTAAATTACAAAACCCATTGTTTCTTTACTCCAATCAGTTACCACTACAGTTGGGCAGGATTTGTTTTAAGCTAATTCCTTGGATACCAATTTACATAGTTTATTTTTTTACTTGTTCAAACTTTACCTTTAAATTATTATCCCAGTATACCTTTTTAGTCATTCCCTTTTTTAAATTCTCTAAAAGGTGCCATGATTGGATTGGTGCTGTAGCTACAAATGGTGCTAACTGATTTGCCATTTCAAACCACGAACAATATCTGATATACAGCACTAGTGTGCTCTGGCATAAGAATTTTTTTCTACAGTAACAAGTTTATCCTCTGATGACATATACCTATTCCAACCAAGATTATAGTTGATAAAATCATCTTTTTTGATAAATTCAGAGCTTAGGATTTAATGTTATCCATTTCCGTTTGTAAGCAAAAATTAAATAATAAATCTGCCAAAAAAGGGATTTTGATGAAGGAAAAATCTATTTCTGGGCGAGAGACCTGTGCCGCCCAGTGAAATGCTCCTTTTAGCATCATTTCTAAGGTATATAACTGCTATACATTACCAGAGAAAAAAGTTGCATTGGAATGCCAGGGATGAGCCCAGCTCGCTCACCTTATATAAGGTGTCGGTATAATAACTGGGGCGTGAAAACCACTGTCAGAGGTCTCGTGCCATTTAGATATCTCCTCTTCAAATACCCCCGTTACTACGAGGTGCCGTTCTACATTCCACTACTGATCGCTACTACTACTACCTCCACCCACGCGATCATCTTCACTCCTCATAGCACCCAAGCTTGGGCCAATTCTGGGTGGGAAAGCAGTGGGTGGGTTCACTGGGCGGCACAGGTGTCTCGCCCAGAAATAGATTTTTCCTTCGTCAAAATCCCTTTTCTGGGCTCAACCTGTTCCGCTCCGTGAAATAGTACAAGAGAAATGGTCCCAAAGCTTGGAAACCAACACCTGAGAAGGAAAATAAATTAAAATCTAAAGTCCAAAAAACATGGTTTAATGCAAATTGTAAATATATATGTAAATATAAAAGTATTCCAAAATAAGTTGTTTTAACAATTCCTTTTCATAAAGGGTAGAAAATTAAACAAGGTAATTACAACAATGAATTCCAATCTATGGAAGTAAAAGGGGGAGAGCAATACGATGCCCAAATAAATGCGTAAGGTTAAATAACTATTTACAATCTTACAACACAAGGGTGCAATCCAGGTGAAAAAACAAAACAAAACTACACTAGGGACAATAAGTAAGGCAGGTAGAGGGAAAGAGAAAGATAGAACAAGACCTTATGATTATGGATCATGATTTTCAGGAGGGACCACATTCCCTGCTGCCACTGTTGCAAATTTTAGGGCTTCCAAAGGTTTTAACCCTTTTACCCCCAAAGGACGTACTGGTACGTTTCACAAAGCTCATCCCTTTACCCCCATGGACGTACCTGTACGTCCTGGCAAAAAACTGCTATTTACATTTTTTTTCATAATTTTGATAATTTTTGGTATTTTCCAAGAGAATGAGACCAACCTGACCTCTCTATGATGAAAATTAAGGCTGTTAGAGCAATTTTAAAAAAATATACTGCAAAATGTGCTTGAAAAAAAATAACCCCCGGGGGTTAAGGGCTGGAAAGTTCCAAATAGCCTGGGGGTAAAGGGGTTAAATAGTGGCGTTTAAAAACTTTAGGGGACTTCCAGCCTGTATATCTTTTCAGTTCATCGAAATTCATATGGTGAAAGTAATTAATGGATGTAGCTACTGCTCGTATATCATGAACATGTGGGAATGATTCTGGGTTAGCTTGTTTAATGAAATACAGAATCTGCTGTCTGATCCCTTTCAGGGTAATGGTTCCTCCATTTTCTCTAATAAATAAGGGCCCCGAGGACTTATTGGAAGTTCTATTTAAATATGCTTTCAGAGTGTTTACTGGACATAAAGATGGGTCCTGAGGAAGCGGAACAATCTTCCAGGGGGACCATCTGTTCTGAGGGTCCTCATTTTTTGCCAAGAATCTTTTGTCTGGAGAAATTAGTATTTCTCCTGACGAGAGAAATTCAATATGACTGGATCTCTAGACAAGGCTGAAAGTTCTGATATTCTGGCGCCAGATGCTAGGCTCATTAAGAACAAGGTTTTTCTTAACAATGGTATATAATTACAAGACTCGTTAAGAGTGTCAGAAGCCAATTTAAGTACATCATTCAGAAACCAGGAAACTGAGCTAGGGCGAGTTGATGGTTTCAATCTGGCACAGGCTCTCGGGATGGACGAGAAATATGAATCTGTAAGGTTAATATTAAATCCAATTTGGAAAATCTTCTTCAAGGTTGATTTAATTGTTGTAATAGTATTAGCTGCCAGGCCTGATTCAAATAGAGTTCTAAAAAAGGTTACTGCCAGATTCATAGTCATCATCTCAGCCTTTGATAAAGTCCATAAAGTTAGGGCACTCTGAATTTTTGAGGAAGCTATCACACTGCGAGTTTGTACTACTTGTGTTAGTATTGGATTGGGAATCCGTTGAGGATGGAAACCCAGTTCCACCAGTAGGGGAAACCAGTTGCTCTTGGGCCAGTTGGGGGCTACTAGAGCCACTTGGCCTCTGAAAGTTCTGAGTTTGTCTAGTACCTTCATTAACATATTTATTGGTGGGAATAAGTAAATTCTCTCCCAAGAATTCCAGTCCAATGACATTGCATCCGTGGCATAAGCCCGAGGGTCCAGGTTGGGGGCTACATAGCACTTTAGTTTGTGGTTGGACTCTGTTGCAAACAGGTCTATTTGGAGACCCGGAACCTGAGATAAAATCCATTTGAACGACTTTAGGTCCAGTGACCACTCCGATTCCAGCGGAGTTGTCCTCGAAAGTGCATCTGCCACTATATTCCGTATTCCTGTTAGATGAACCGCTGACAGATGCCAATGGTTCATTGTCGCCATGGAAAATATCGCTATCACTACATGGTTTATGTGATTCGACTTGGAACCTCCTCTGTTTATGCAGTGGACTAGAACTTCGCTGTCCAGCACCAGTCTGATATGTTGCTTCTTTGCTGGAGCAAGCTTCTTTAGAGTCAAGAATACTGCCATGGCCTCTAAGACATTGATATGAAGTTGGGGAAATGATATCGACCATAGTCCCTGGGCTTTCTTGTACTGGGAGTACCCTCCCCAGTCAGTTAGAGAGGTGTCTGTGTGAATGACCAGTGTTGGAGGTGGAAATTTTAATGGGATGGATTTTGCTAGATTTTTTACTTTTGTCCATGGCTGAAGTCTTTTCCTCAGAATTGGTGGGATTCGAGCTATTTTGTCTCGATATTTCTTGTTTGCTTTGGACCGCCATACTCGATTTATATCTTTCAGTCTGGCCTTCAGTAATATGTCTGTTACTGAGGCAAACTGGAAGGCACCTAGGATTCTCTCTTGTTTTCTCCTGGATGTCAGCTTGTCCTTGAGAAAACTTTTTGTATTCCTTGCTATTTCGTTCCTCTTGCTTACTGGGATACACAGAGTGTGTGTGTTCAGATTCCATTGTAACCCTAGCCACTGAAATTTCGTCTCCGGGATTAGACGTGACTTCTCGAAGTTGATCTGAAATCCCAACTGTTGTAGGAATTTTATTACTTTGTTTGTTGCCTTGAGGCAATTTTCAACATTGTTTGCCCAAATGAGCCAGTCGTCTAGATAAGCTACTATTTGTATTCCTTGGGTTCGTAATTCTTGGATTACTGTTTCCACCAGTTTGGTGAATATCCTGGGTGCTATGTTGAGTCCGAATGGCATTACTTTGAATGCATATGCTTGGTTGCCTAATTTGAAACCTTGGAACGGACGAAAATGTCTTGCTATCGGAACGTGATAGTAAGCATCTGTAAGATCTATAGAGGTGGTAACGGCCCCACGGGGAAGTAAGGTCCGCACCTGAGAGACCGTTAGCATATGGAACTTGTCGCATTGAATGTAAGAATTCAGAAGAGACAGGTCCAAGATTACCCTTCGCTTGTCTGAGTCTTTCTTTACCACGCTGAACAAGCGACCTTGAAATTTCAAATATTTTACTTCTTTTATTGCATTCTTTTGTAAAAGATCTTTTGCATATAGAACTAATTCTTCCGTTGGAAGTTGATGAAAACTGGTTGGTGGAGGGGGCCCTTCTATCCAACTCCACCCCAGACCTTTGGAAATTATGCTGTAAGCCCAATTGCTGAATATCCAACGGTTCCGAAAGAGATACAGCCTTCCCCCTACCTGAGGATTCTCAATGGTTTGCAGTGGATTTACCTCCCCAGGATCCACGGAATCGTCTGCCTCTAGAGTAGGCTCTTCCGCTGCCTCTGTTGCGAAAGGCTCCTCTTGCCCTACTACCTCTGGCATGTTTATTGTACCCATGGAACATGCCTTGTGTTTCATAGGTAGGATTAAAGGCTGGGGAAGGCACAAAGGAGGTAGACACTACTTGTGATTGAGGGACCCACACGTATTGCTGTTGAGGTTGTGCCTTCGATGTTGAAGGTTGACCCCCTTGTGGTACCGGGATCGTCTGGACCACTTGTTGGGTCTGCTGACCCTGAAATGACTGAAAAGTCCTCGGTCTCTTCCTGCCTCTAGTTTGGCTGCTGGATGGCTCAAATTTACGTTTGGGTATCAGTCCCCATCGAACCTTGAGGCTCTGGTTAACCCTTGCAGCTTCGCTAAGGACGTTATTAACCATGTCCTCCAGGAACAGGTCAGGACCCCAGATAGGGGCTTTGATGAGCTTGTTAGGCTCATGTCTGATAGAGGCTTTGGACAAGACGTGTTTCCAACATCTACGTCTGGCTAGAATAAAATCATATGCGTCAGAAAGCAACGTCTGAAGCAACGACTTCGTCAGGATCTTGAATAGTGGTTCCTCTTCATAAACCAAGGAAGACATTTCTGCCATTGTGGCTGAGTTGATGGACCTACTCAGCCTCATGCGGGCATCAAACTCGAGTCTTATTAGGGAATCCGGAAGTCTGGGTAGCCGCTCACTGAATTGCGTAGACGCACAGTCAGCGTTCAATTTTCCTGCCGTAAACGTTGCTGGGGCGTCAGTCCAGCAATCGTGATCTCCCGGAAACAGGAGGGAAGTCAGATCCGTTTCACGTAACTGCGGCAACGGTTTGTCTTCGTTTACAGCTTGTAAAGCAAGGTCCATCATCTTCGTGGTGCTAGGCGTTGGAGTTTGCCCCTCTACTACGAACATCGTGTATGAGCTCTTATGGGGTGTTAACATGGTGTTAACACACTCCCACTCATTTAAAGTCTGGACCCAGGCGGACTGTGCTTGTTCTTTAGGATAGATAACAATTTCCTTAGGAACTTTATCTAACCTTACCAGCGCTTCCTCTGTCAAGCGCGCAAATCCGGGGAAGGGGAACTGAAGACCTGGCGGGTAGAATTCAAAATCCTCTACCGACCGAGTGCCACATCCTTCGATGGTTAGCATGCCATCCTTAAAGGGGGCATGTAAAGCCAGTCACCAGGGATTGCTTTTTACGAATTCCGGGAGTTTAGAGGCGTTCAGGATGACATGTTGCTGCTGTTGAGGCAGTCCGGAACGCATGAGATTCTCCATGAGGTTCTCCTGGTTTTGTAGTCTCTGTGAGAGGGTGCCAACTAGGGAACCAATTTGAGACTGCACTATGCTGCCCATCTGCTCCATTAACTGGCTCAAAAAAGCCGCCGGATCAAAGGGTACTTCCGGGGTCTTAGCTCTCGAGCCGCTCCTCGCTCTCGACCCATGGTAGGAGGAAGTAGCTACTGCTGAGTCCTTCGATATCCTAGTGGATAAAGACTTAGCTGGATTTGGCAGCTTGGAAGACTTAGGAGTCTTAGGTAAGGTCTTTTTAATTTGTTTGATTTTTGGGACTACTGGGCATGGCCTGACCCCAGCCACGTGCTTCCCAGTAAACCCTTGGAAAGAAGATATAGAAGAAAAAGATGGTGACGGGCTAAGAATGGGTATCTTAAACCATACACCTCCTGCCTCACTTACCTCCCTGCCTTGTTCTGTTTCGTCCAGAACCATCGGCTCCAGATCCAGGTTGATGGCCGCCACATCCTCCAGAACCGTCTCCCCAAGTCCTTCCAGTTCCTCTGACAAGATCAAAGTATCCTCCCCGATCTTGGCGATGATGGGATCCGCCACTTCCTTGGGTACCGCCGCTGAAGTCTTGGCATTAGGGTAGATGAGATTACAGATCTCCTCGGAAAGGACGTAAAGCTTCTTTGCCTTAACATTCCGGGTGAACCCGCTGACCCAGATCTTGAGGGTCGACAAGGTGGAACTCTTGGCAGTCTGAGGGCTCTGAAAGAGAATATTCTGTTACTAATATTCCTGGCCAACCTGTCGTCTAAAATATACATATATATATATATATATATATATATATATATATATATATATATATATATATATATATATATATATATATATATATATATATATATATATATATATACAGTATATATATATATATATATATATATATATATATATATATATATATATATATATATATATATATATATATATATACAGTATATATATATATATATATATATATATATATATATATATATATATATATATATATATATATGTATATATATATATATATATATATATATATATATATATATATATATATATATAAATAATCTCCTTTAAACTCAATCAGTTTATATTTAAATTAATTATGATACTGTTCAACGGGAACACTTACCGAATCAGCGGTTAAGGTGGAGACCAACCGGTAGCAAATCTCGCAGTTGTCCAGGTGCCACACCAGTAGATCATCTACCTGGACAGCACACGGAGCATGAGACCGGCAGACCTCATGTCCACAGGCTTGCTGCAAAACAGCCGCACAGGCTGTCATCTGGCATCGGACCACCTGTAATAAAAATGATACATGAGTATCCCAAAAAGGACCACCGGAGGCTCCGGGTTCTTAAAACTAACCGGAGTAGGATCCTTATGTATGTAAATATGAAACTAATTGATATTAATTGATACTAATTTATGATACTAATTTATGATCATTCATTGATAGTATTATTGTCGTATCAGAGGATATACCATCCCGTCAGAGCCGGGAATGTATAAAGATAACAATTGTTGTTAAATAAAATTCCTCCCGTTGGCTCTGGGGAGCCAACTGAGTATGACCCAAGGGTCTTACACGCCTACTAGGGTAGGGGAGTCGAGAAAAAGGGAGGTTAGGGAGGGAGGGGTTCTATGACTCCCGGGGCTGGTACCTTTAACGGACAGCGACAATAATAGACCAATATAAAATTATAAAAACTAAAATTATAAATCATAAGGAGATTCTTCCGTGATTACTTTGACTAAACGTATAGATAGCCTACGCATGCAGTAGGCTAACTCAAAATCATAATGAATGAAAAACAATGAAGAAAATCACGTCTGAAGAATATCTAACACGCAAGTCGTAATCTTCCCGGCCTACCCGGGGGCCAGTCGAAGCGGCCGGGGGAGAGCGCGGTTTACGACAACCCGTAGTATGCGAGCGTACTCGACCAAAAAACAAACAGCTGTTCTCCGCTTAATCTCTATAGAGAGTGAGTCATGAGGTATCCCAGGAGGGGGATGAGGGAGGCGTACTCCACCTAGGTGGGTAGCCAGCAGGAACCAGCCAAGAGCGAGGCTCGAGGCGATCACGTGGGTCTGTAACCGGCCAGGTGTGCCAACCCTCCGAGAAACAGCTCCACGAGATCACACAAACATAAAAACAGAATGATCATAAATATAAAGACAATTAAATAACGAAACAAATAATATATATAGGTTATGATGGCACGCAAAATAAAACTAAAAATAATGATATAAGAGAGGAACGCAGGAGAAATAACATGAATGAGAAAACGTGAGCCTAGCCCTCCAAACTCGGGTAGCTACCGACCTGGACGGGGGGCTACAACACTAAAATAAAATATTCAATCGGGTAGGATGCCGATTGGAATGGTAATAATACGTATATAATATCCTGCTAACCTGAGGTTCCTCTCAATAAAAACTAAATAACAGGACCTATCTCTTATATATAAGAATAGTAATAACTTACAAAAATAAGAGTAATAAATCCTTAAAATAATCAAAACACCAGGACACGGTGGTGAAGGCTACCTTCAAGGTCGAACACGGTCCAGAAGAGTAGCCATGCAAGCCCATAACCTAAATTAAGTGTTTCAAAATAATTGATTTAACAATTAAACTTGTATATAAAGCATCGCATAATGTAAAATGGTAATGAGCATTCGCGATGAGGATCAAAACGAAATACAATTAGTATGGGGGACTAATTGTTAGTCGTCAAGTAACAAAGGCTCTCGGAGGTAGCGAAACCAAAATGGCTGCCAGGGAGCGGTATCTCCGACTCCCAAAACTTAAACACCTAAGAAAATTAATATCTCGGATATCGCTACTTCCAGAACCTCAAAACTCATAGTTTTAGTACTCAACTTGGTGGCAGAAGCTTGAATATCTGACATCTTGCGCAGGAAAACACTCAAAAAACCGAAAGTCACAGAATCAAAGGAACGTGCGTGTGAACACTAGAGATGCTATGAAAGGAGTGGAGATGATCGCGTGGGTGGAGGTAGTAGTAGTAGCGATCAGTAGCGGAATGTAAAACGGCACCTCGTAGTAACGGGGGTATTTGAAGAGGAGATATCTAAATGGCACGAGACCTCTGACAGTGGTTTTCACGCCCCAGTTATTATACCGACACCTTATATAAGGTGAGCGAGCTGGGTTCATCCCTGGCATTCCAATGCAAATTTTTTCTCTGGTAATATATAGCAGTTATATACCTTAGAAATTATGCTAAAAGGAGCATTTCACGGAGCGGCACAGGTTGAGCCCAGAAAGCCTCTTCTACATTACAGTCATGCAATAGTATGTCATATACACATTTAAATTTCCCTGGTAATGTATATGTGCAATGATTTCATCAAATTGTCTAGTACTGTATAGGTATCATGGGCAGTGCAGTGCCCCATGGGGAGTATGACAGTTTTGGTACTGTACCTCCCTCAAGGTGTTTTAAAAGTCATAAGCTTTCAGCTCTCCTCATCCAACACCAACTGATGTAACCCTCGCTAGGCATCCACTGGCAACTTAAAAGTATGAATGGGTCCACTTGATACCATATCAAATGGGGCAATAGTTTGATGTGTTTCTCTCATACTTGATGAATTTAATTTTCAAGTCTACTGTCCTTCTCACAACAACTACCTGGCGAGCACCAATCTGTTACCTCTCCCATAGGTACCGGTTACAGAATACCTGCCAAAGCATAGTCAGTTTGTCTTTTACTCTCATCTTCCTAATTGATGGAGTACTTGCATTTGTAAGATACGTTTTCCCATGGCGGGCAGGCGCCAAGTGAGTGTTCCGGTCGCAGACTGCACATGGGATCAATATGTAATTGAGGACGCAATAAACCACACGCCTCCACCACCGTGTATCTCTTGTCCCACCTTGACATCTAATATGGTACAGTGATTCTTAAGGACCTCCGTGACCCTCACCATGCTCCTCCAGCATCACTCAGCGCAGTCCACCCCAAGGGTTGCACGCCCTGTCATCCCCCGTGAGCTCGTTCCTGCCCAGCAAGAAGCCAGGCAGGCCATGGCGGCACAGCAACAAATGATCAACTCCCTCCGCGACTGGATTACGACACATGCTGCCCCTGCACCTCGTATCCCTTCGTCTGCAGCCCCGGAGAAGTGTGAAATCGAGCTGAAGCCCTCCGCATTCAGGTCCTGGAGAAGGTCAATGGAATATTGGATCGAATTGTGCAGACTACCGCCGCACAAGGTCGTCCACCACATCAGGCTATACTGCAACCAGTGCTGGACGCCTGCAGGGACTTGAAGTTGGTACCCAAGGAGTTCCCCCACCCCTCCCCCCGCGGTGGCACATGTGAGCTTGTTCGATGGCACGGCCCGACGGGGCGCCCAGGTATCACCCCGACCCGCCGAGGTGCCCCTGCCGCCCCAGGAGGAGCATGCGACTAGATTGGAAGCGAGGCTCCTGCAACATTTCACCTCGACGACGTTTAACACAGCCAGAAAGCCACTGCCAGTGATGCAGGGGGGAATCGCACCACATCCACCTGCTCCCAGGAGCCGCATCCTACGCATGCCACACCCCAGCATCGGTGCCCAAACACTGGGAAGAGGAAGTGAAGGCCCAGCTCGAAGAGGACGTCGCCTGTGGCGTCAAAGAACTGGTACCTGCCAGGCAGCCGACTGAGTGGTGTGCCCGTATGGTGGTCGTCGTCAAGAAATCAGGACAGCCACGCCGTACAGTTGACTACCAGCGCTTCAACGCATCCTGCTTGCGGGAGACACACCACACCCCAGCCCCATTCGACATGGTGTCCGGGGTACCCAAGCACACATTCAAGACTGTGGCGGACACGTACTGGGGATACCACCAGGTGGAGCTAGATGAGGAAAGTCGCGATCTGACCACATTCATTACGCCCTGAGGGAGATTTCATTACCGTCGTACCCCCATGGGGCACTGCTCCGCTGGCGATGCGTATCGACGATTCGACGGCGCCATCCAGGACATCCAGAGGAAATATAAGTGCGTGGACGATACCCTGCTCTACGACGACAGCATCGAAGGGGCTTTCTGGCATGCCTACGACTACCTCGAAACATGGGCAGCCAAGGGCGTCACCCTGAAGCTGGAGAAATTCCAGTTCGCAAGAAGAGAAGTGGACTTTGTGGGCTTCAACTTAGGCTGGGAGGCCTACAAGCCAACAGAGGAACGTTTGGCGGCCATCAAGAACTTCCCTATGCCGTGTCAGCCCTCTATCACAGACATAAGGGCGTGGTACGGATTCGTCAACCAGCTGGCGCCCTTCCTCACAACAGCCCCCATCATGAACCCATTCAGGGAGCTCCTCAAGAAGCCAACGGGGAAGTCAGTGTACTGGGACGAGCCACTCCGCACCAAATTCCATCACGCCCAGGATACGATCTGCCAGTTAGCAAAAGACGGCGCACCAAATTCCATCACGCCCAGGAAACGATCTGCCAATTAGCAAAGGACGGGTTGGCCTACTACGACAGGAGCCGCCCCACAGCAGAGATCACCAACTGGAGCAAAGAGGGCATAGGGTTTGTTATCCTCCAGCAGTATTGTGCATGCAGCTCCGCCACCACGCCCTTCTGCTGCACGGTCGGGTGGCGCCTGGTGCTATGCGGCAGCTGCCATCCCACCTCTGCTGAAGCTGGCTACGCCGCCGGGGAGGAGGAGGCCCTCGCGGTAGCCTGGTGTCTCCAGAAGGCGAGGCTGTTCCTTCTGGGGTGCCCCAACCTCATCGTCGTGACAGACCACCGCCCGTTGACCAAGTTGCTGGGGAATCGGGCTCTTACGAAAATCTCCAACCCCCGTCTCTTCGGGCTGAAGGAGGGAACCCTGCAGTACCGCTTCAGGGTCAAGTATCTGCCGGGGAAGCGTAACAGTGCGGCAGACTTCCTGTCACGATACCCCGCCTTGAAAGCCGATCCCAGCACCCACGATGTGGACCTCGACGAAGACCTCACCAATGCCATAGCAGCCGCTGTCTTGACAGCAGTAGAGCACGACAGCTGCGTTGTGGACGAGACGAGTGTCAGACATGTCGCCGTCAGCGATCCCGTGTATCAGCTGCTCATGGCCAGGGTCATGGCCGGGGACTGGGCCGACAGGAAGTCCCAGGAAGTTGCATGACTTCGTCCCATCTACGGTGTCAGGGAGAGGCTGGCCGTCGTCCAAGACTTAGTGACATACACATTCGAATAGGGCAACGTATGCCTTGTTATCCCGGAGCCTCTTCGTCAGCAGGTGGCTGCCAACCTACACGTGGGGCACCAAGGCCTGGACTCTATGCAACGATGAGCGCGCCAGACGGTATACTGGCCTGGACTCGAGGGGGACCTGCAGTATCACCGCTCTTTGTGCGAAGAATGCGACGTACACGCACCATCCCAGGCCGTGGAGGAATTCATCATTACGCCTCCCCTCGAGTACCCCTTCCAGATGACGGTAGCGGATATGTTCCAGCACGACGGACAGATGTACATGGCCTACGCAGACAGGCTCACAGGTTGGCTGGAGCTGGCCCACTTCCCCCACGGTACATCCTCTCCCTTCTAGACCCAGCTGCGTCGCTACTTTGCCAGGTGGGGGGCCCCGGAGCAAATCTTCATGGACGGTGTCACCAATCTGGCAAGCGAGGAAATGGGGGAATTTTTCAAGTTATGGGGCGTGTCCGTGTGACTATCATCCGCCCAGTACCCGCAGTCCAATGGTAGGGCAGAGGCCATGGTCAAGGTTGGGAAACGGATAATAATGGCCAATACGGGCAGCGGCAGCAGCCTCGACTTCGACAAATCTTCTTTGGCTATGCTACAGTACCTCAACACCCCCTCCGCGGAATGAATAAATCACCCGCCCAGATGGAAGCAGGCAGGCAGCTCCGTGACGGCGTACCTACGACCCGCTGGCACCTCACGGTTGACAAATACTGGGGAGCAACCCTCCGGCATAGAGAACGTCAGATGGCTGACAACGGTGCTGCCCTCACCGAGAACGGACCCTCCAGAACGCTTCCCGTCATCAACCCGGGCTCCCAAGTGGGAGTGCAAAATCAGGCCACCAAGCTGTGGGACTGTACCGGTACCTTGGCGGAAACGCTCCCATACCGACAATACCTAGTCAGACTGAACGGCAGCGGGAGCCTCTCCCTCCGTAACAGGAAGCAATTGCGACTCACATCATCGGGGCCTCAGCCAGGGCAGGCCACACCTGCCACGCATCCAGCCTCACCCATGCCCAAGCAGCCACCGGTCAGCCACCCTACGTCCAGCATACAAGCAGTGCGGGAGTCACGCCCATCACATCACACCAGGAGGCCAGCGTGGATGAATGACTACATATGATGTCTTTGATTGTCATACATCCTTCTTATGTGTAATCACGTACATTACAGCAGCATTTGTTTATTTTTTTATTGTATGTCCCCTTATTCTGGCGCATGCATCCAATTTAATCCATGTATATCCATGTATTGTTCTTATTATTGCTTATCCATATATATCCATTTATTAATCTCGCGGGGGGGGGGGGGATGATGGAGTACCTGCATTTGTAAGATACGTTTTTCCATGGCGGGCAGGCGCCAAGTAAGTGTGCTGGTTGCAGACTGCAACTGGGGTCAGTATGTAATTGAGGACGCAATAAACCATACGCCTCCACCGTGTATCTCTTGTCCCACCTTGACATCTAATACTAATGTTTGAGGACAGTGATGCTTTTATGATAAGCATATGATATATCATCGAGTGACAAATGAATTTGTGAGGTTTACCATTCATTATTGGGAAAGGCCTCCTTTTTGTACTAAAGGTAGTTCCAGAAAAAACATAATAACCATTGCTTAAGTAATGACACATTATCTTCAGTGGAGGGATATGGTATTTCCTGAGGCGGTCTACTCATGGCTACTTGTTTGGAACTCAGTGATGAGAACAACTTCTGTGTGCCTTCATATTAATGCAAAGTCTCATCTATTGGCTTTCCCCCACACTGGATAATGACCTGACAACTCCCAGGCACCTTCATCAATCCCCTTTCTGCGTCCTGTAATCGCAAACCCTATTTAAATAATTTGTTTACATCAATACCCAGACCTTTGACCTTCTATGACCCAGTTGTACATACTTCTAACCTGTTGCCTGCAATGGCTTCCAATGCATCAGATTTATTCCCACTACAATACTACATAACATATGAATTTTTAACACCATCCTGGCTTTCTACCACCTCAGGTAGAGCAGTTTGCACCCATCCCCATCTTGCACCTTGTTTACTAGTAGCTCCAACATGCACTTTCATTGTATCAGGGGCCCTTTTTGAAAGACGCATGGGTTGATTTGATATTTTGTCTGTCGAAATAACCTTTGCAACAGCTGGCAAAATGACTGATTTTCCCACAATTATGATGCTTAACATTACCTGCTAGACAATTCTGTCTGCCTTTAAGGTGCACAAGACTAAAAAAGTAGCACCTTTGCTTGTGGCTTATAATCATCAGGTACTCATTGGTTTTGAAAACAATTTGCTCCCCTTGCTTGTGTGATGAGGGTAAGCCTACTACGCAGTCACGCTTTATCGCCTTGAATAATTTGTACATCACCGTAAGCTTGAAGATTGTATCATATTTTTCAAAGTTCTTTAAAATGTCTTGTTTTTACCTGACATTGCATAGACCAGTCACTGATTTATGTAGGAATATACCTGTTCTGCATACTCACTCAAATTTTCACAAGTGGGACAAACAAAACCAGTCTATCCAGGTATGCCTTTGCTGATTCATCTGCCCCTTGCTTCTTATTAAAAAAAACCTGTCCCATAAGACAACCTTACTCACAGTCTTTGTAGTAATAATCAAATTAGCCTTAAATGCATTACTGTATATAATATGAGAGATGCTCCTCAGTCTCTGGAAAACTGGGCAACAATGGCACTGCTTAACTTTTCTTCACAGTTTAATCTGATATTCAGCACTGCCTTGTCCCAAGGTATCCAGGTCAGCTTCAGCCAGTCTTCCATTGATCTTCTCCATTATCTGAAGGCACTTGTCATGACATACCTGCATTTCTTAGGAGCAATAGGTTTGTCATGTGTTCATCTGGGTGCTGTGTTCTCCTGGTTAACACCACTTTTCAGTTAGTTCTTTATGCATGTTGTATGAGAATTTTTTAACAATTTTAACCAACCTTTGCATTCAGATCTTCCCAGACTACTATTCTATATGTAGTACTAGGTATGTAGTTAATTCTAACATTATCTTCTCCATCATAAAGCTCAACACTACATATTATTTGAGAAATTGTATTCCTGCTGTAACCAGATTTTGGCATGATACTCTTAATCCTGCAGCTGAATTGATGGGACTTTAGAAATTTAAACTTGCAGCAAGTGATTTTATGTGGAACAGGTTGACATCTCTCTCTTCATAATATATATATAACAGGTCTATTTTAACATTGATATTGACCTCAAAATATAGCAATTTTTTATTCACAATTCATATATTTGTCCTCTCACTAATACAAACCAATGCTATTTACAGGAGATATTACTTTCAGCGAAGCTGAAAGAAGAGCCATAAGACTTTTAATGCGGGCTAACTATCCACCAATTAGTTAGTGGGGGGGTGGGGGTTAGTTTACTACCCTGCTCACTCACACACCTGGACTGAGTAACCACTTTTGCTTTGGTTCAATGGAGAATGGACGTTGCCCCTCTCCTCCTCCCTTTTTGACCTGTGGATTCTCTGAGTGAATACACCAGGAGAGGTTAGATGGTCTTTCATCGGCTTATGACCGAGAATTGCCTTTTCTTCTGTTGTAATGAAGGTCCACCTTAGCATCTTCTTCTAAAAGAGGCTGTAGGTTGGCCAGGGCACCAGCCGCCCATTGAGATACTACCGCTAGAGTTATGGGGTCCTTTGACTTTCTAGACAGTACTACATTGGATCCTTCTCTCTGGTTACGGTTCTTTCCCTTTGCCTACTTATACACCGAATAGTCTGGCCTATTCTTTACAGATTCTCCTCTGTCCTCATACACCTGACAACACTACCAACAATTCTTCTTTACCCAAGGGGTTCACTACTGCACTGCAGTTGTTCAGTGGCTACTTTCCTCTTGGTAAGGGTAGAAGAGACTCTTTAGCTATGGTAAGCAGCTCTTCTAGGAGAAGGACACTCCAAAATAAAACCATTATTCTCTAGTTTTGTATAGTGCCATAGCCTCTGTACCATTGGCTACTTTCCTCTTGGTAAGGGTAGAAGAGACTCTTTAGCTATGGTAAGCAGCTCCTCTAGGAGAAGGACACTCCAAAATCAAACCATTGTTCTCTAGTCTTGGATAGTGCCATAGCCTCTGTACCATTGGCTACTTTCCTCATGGTAAGGGTAGAAGAGACTCTTTAGCTATGGTAAGCAGCTCTTCTAGGAGAAGGACACTCCAAAATCAGACCATTGTTCTCTAGTCTTGGATAGTGCCATAGCCTCTGTACCATGGTCTTCCACTGTCTTGGGTTAGAGTTCTCTTGCTTGAGGGTACACTTGGGCACTCTATTCTATCTAATTTCTCTTCCTCTTGTTTTGTTAAAGTTTTTATAGTTTATATAGGAAATATTTATTTTTTCTGGGGCGGCCTGTGACGGCCGGTGAGAAAGGTCCTTCCTTATACCTTTCCTAATATAAATCTTCCAAATATACTAGAGAAAGATAAAAGCATGGAATGCAGAGGTTACAACCCTCGCGCGAACACCTTGTAGGTGTCGTGTATTAAACAAAGGCGTGTGTAAACCACTATTCACAGGTTGTCTTCCATTTAGATAATCCCTTCATCAATGGGGAGGGCCGTGACAGGCCCTAGATAACATGGTTGAACTCCCCAACGACACCTACCACGCGCGCCCTCTAGGACATCCTTCTTTAATTGGACTTGAAGCAAGCATAGTTTTTTTTGGGCACAGTGTTTTTTCGAAGAATTTCTCGTTATTTCAACATGACTGACGTTGTTACTTCACCCTTACCAATGTTAAGTACCATAGTTTGTTTTGGCAGCTTTTGACAGTACCGGGCATTTGTTCTATTTCCATTATGGTGGTTTTTAGTTTTGGAAGCGATTGTCCTGCCGAGGTATCGGCAGCCATTTTGGGTATGTTCGCTTCGGTAAATTTTCTAGTTATTTTTGCCCATCTGGTACTCTGTCAGATAGGTTATATCACTTACGTTTTATGGCCTTTTATGTTATCATTAATTATTATTAATTTTTACTATGGTATTTATTTGCTTGCAAGTCCAATTTGGACCTACGAAGAATAGCGATTTAAGATAGCGTTTTAAAGCATAGTAACGATTTAAAGCTTAGCGATTTAGTCTGTTAATTTGTACCCTCCTGGAGGGTTCGTTTTAGACTATATCCTTGTTTTTTTGTTACGTTGTCGTTATTCTTCGTTATTACTATTACTAAGAAAAGCAATCAATTTTATTAATTTTCTTATTTATTGTGTGATGTTAATTTTTAATATGTAACCTTGAGAGCGAAAGCATAGAGTGCTCGTTTCCTGTTCTACAGGTATGAGTTATCCTTTCTCTCGTTTTCTTTGAGTAAGAGAGGTGAATTTCCCGTTCTCCGTTTTTATACGATCACGGGTTATTCAGGCCTCCTCTCAGTATCAGAATTGATGATAGTACGTTTAATATTATAAACGATTTATTGATGTGGTTACTGTTAATATAGCTAACACTATTATTAGGTACGTTAGTGTATGAGTCATTAATTGGGGTCGTTTTATACCGACACCCTTAGCTCCGCCTTGAGTTATGCTTAGCTCCGCCTTGAGTTATGCTTAGCTCCGCCTTGAGTTATGCTCCGCTATAATGGATACTCATTGGGTGAGAACTAGTTATCGTTCCGGAGCAGATTTTTGGAGTGCAACGGTGAAATCCGGTACTCGGACTCCGGCTGAAGCCTTTTACACACGAACCTTTGTCATGTTTGATCACAATTACACAGTTAAGGCCCCCGTTTTCATCGTATCTCCGGCTTCACTGGAGATAACTCATTCATTGAGGATAATGTTATCGTACCGGAGACGGTCACGATATCACGATGACGGGCCTTTGCTACCGGACCTCCGGTAAAAACAGAGATCAAGCAGGAGTCCAGAACCGGAGTTAACAGTGTGATATCGATGAAGTTTAGAGATTCATGCTATGTGGTTACTGGTTTCTATTATAATTTCTTATTTTATTAAGGTGTTAGCTACTACCATACTCACACATTAATTAAGATTTAAGTGTTTCTGATTCATAAGTCAATGACAAGAATCTCAAGGAACATCCAGACTTATGTCTTCTTTCTTTTTACAGAAAGTCCGCTGCACTGCCAGGGGCTGCTCCGCTGCCTTTACTGATCCCATGGGCCATGATCTATGCCGAGCCCATGCCCATTGCGCCATATCCTTCTCTCGGGAACCGGGACAAGCCCCCTATACGATATGGTTTCCGGAGGCATGCATGCTCTGCTATGAGCTGTCAGCCCTACTCCTGAGCGAGGAGGTAAGTTGGTTCTAGTGTCCCTGTTAATATTCTTTGCGAAGAATTAATTGCTCTTTGTATATTGACTTCAGTTTTGACTTCATCATTAATTCCCTCTCTCCTCTTTCAGGCTGATGATGAATCTCTCAGGGAGGCGAGAGCTACTCTCCGGCCTTGGGTGTCAGGGTTTGGGAGGAATGCGCCTGCTGGCGCACCCTATCTCCTTGATGGAGACATGGCTTCTCGCCTATTCCCAGGCTCTACTACTGCAGCAGTTCCACCGGAGACAGCGGCCCCGTTAATTGAAGTGATTAGAGAAACCATTCTAACTGAGGAAGAGGTTTTAGTGACGGAGGCCGAGCCCTACCTAGGTCTGGACGAGGAACCCATGGATGAGCAGGTAGGTGGTGTTGAGTTGGTGGACCCCCTTTCACCCCACACTCCTTCCTCTACTACTTCCTTTCACGGCTTTGATAAACCTACGGCTTCTCCTCTAGGTCCCTCCATTCCTGTACGACCCAAGGTGAAGCCACTACGTACCTTTAAGCCTTCAGCTTTGCCATTATCAGTGTCACCGGTTCCGGGACCCTCAAAGGATCCTGATGTTCATATTGCTATACCTAAAACCGTGACTCCTAAGAAGTCAAAGTCTACTAAGTCCAGGGCTTCGTTAGAGGATCAGGCTCGGGAGCCCCCTTTATCCGCCGCCATGGTCAGGGATATTGTGAAAGAGCAGATACAACAATATCTTCAACAGTCTAGGGCAGACCGAGGAGCTATGACGGAGCTCAAAGATATGGTGGCAAGTCTCATCCGTTCCGGAACTCAGATGCCCCCTCCTTCAGCCCCGGACGCATCGAAGTTACCTCCCTTCGAGAAAAACAACCCTTGGAGGTTTGCCTTACATGCTCCATATATTGATGGTGCCATAACTCTAGAGGGCATAGGCACCCGTCCTCTAGAGGACTTAGAATTTTACCCTCCGGGACTAGAATTCCCATTCAACGGCTTCGTCCGATTGAAAGAACATGCCTTGGTTAGGTTAGACAAGGTACCGAAGGAAACGGTAATATTCCCTAAAGAGCAGGCCCAATCTTTCTGGGCCAGGACGTTGTCAGACTGGGGTTGCACTAATTCCAAGCTCACCCCACACAAAGGAGCCTACACCATATTTACAGCTTCTCCTGGTATTACCTTGCCTATTACAGATAAAGTGGCAGCTCTTACTTTTCAGGCTATCAAAGAAGGTTCTGCCATGCCAGCTCTTAAAGAGACCGATCCCACCTCCATGCTCATTCCGAGTACCGTTACTATCTGGGATGATGCCCCCGCTACTTTCACAGTAGGGAAGTTAGACCCAGACTGTGCCTCTAATCTGTTCTCCGAGAAGCTTCCTAAATTACCAGATATTCTTCTCAAGACTGAGTTTGAGGCACGGAATAGGTTGGCTAGGTCTCTCCACTCCATTACCTCCGTGGAGTCCCTAACCTCACTTTACCCGACCGAGACCATGTTCCGGGTATTCACAAAGAACCTGTCTCTGTCCTTCCAAATCGACTTACACGAGTTTTGTTCGGCTCGGGTTAGTTGCAGGAAGCACGTTCTTTCTGAGGCCACGATCAGGCATGAACCGAATAGGCTGATAGCTTCCCCCTGCTGGGGTAAGAACCTTTTTCCTCAGGAGGAGGTGAACAAGGTACTACAAGACGCTGCGAGAGCAAATCAAAATTTGCAAGTGAGGTGGGGCCTCACTGCCAAAAAGAGGGTTGAAGGTCAAAAACAAAACTTCTTCAGGAAGAAACAGAGGTTTGCCCCTTACAAGACGAGCCGAGGTCACTACCAACAATCGTCGGTTGCCCACTCGTCTTCACAGTCTCCCACTGCTTCGTCTCCTCTACAGCCGAAACACCCTCAACAGGTGGTCTACCTCACTGCTCCCCCAGGTACCCAACCCAACCCCGTTTGGATGCCCTCACCCGCATACAACCCTAGCTACGGACCCTCAGGTCCCTTTCGTGGACACCAGAGAGGTAGCTACAGGGCTAGAGGACAGTTCCGTCAACGAGGCGGACCTAGGACAAGGGGTTCTCGAGGAGGGAAAGAACCTAGATTCACTCCCTCGCAATGATATAGTTCCGGTAGGGGGGAGACTTTACCACTTTCGAGACCGTTGGACCTTCAGTCCGTGGGCTCACAGCATAGTCTCCAAAGGCTTGGGGTGGAAATGGTCACAAGGTTCCCCTCCTCCACCAGTGACCTTCTTCCAGAGACCCACATCCATTCTGAGAGAGTACACCACCGAGTTACTACAGAAAAAAGCAATCAAACGGGTTCGATCGCTGAAGTTCCAAGGCCGCCTGTTCACAGTTCCGAAGAAAGGCTCGTCGGCATTGAGAGTGGTCCTGGACTTGTCAAAGCTAAATTCTTACATCCTCTGCGACAAGTTCCGGATGTTGACCATCTCTCAGGTACGTACCCTGCTTCCCCGTGGGGCCGTCACCACCTCTATCGATCTTACCGACGCCTATTATCACGTACCAATAGCTCGAAACTTCTCTCCTTACCTAGGTTTCCGTCTAGGCAGGAAAGCCTTTGCATTCAAAGTCATGCCCTTCGGCCTCAACATTGCACCCAGGATATTCACGAAACTGGGAGAGACGGTGCTAGAACAAGTCAGGAACCAAGGGATTCAGATCGTTGCTTATCTGGACGATTGGCTTATTTGGGCTCGGTCAGCCCTGGAGTACAACAGAGCTACGAAGAAAGTACTTCGTTTTCTCGCCAACCTGGGATTTCGGGTCAATCTCCAAAAATCCCGCCTACTTCCATCAGACCGCTTCGAATGGTTAGGCATACAGTGGGACCTTGCACGGCACAAGCTGGTTCTACCTCCCAAAAAGGTAAGAGAAATAGCTTCCAAGGTCAAGAATTTTCTAAAACACAGGCAGGTGTCCAGAAGAGCCTTAGAAAGAATCCTCGGCCTTCTTCAATTCGCCTCAGTAACAGATCGCCTATTGAAAGCCAAACTCAAAGACATCAATCGAGTTTGGAGAAAGAGAGCCACAGTACCTTTAAGAGACAAGGTCTCGAAAATCCCCTCTGTCTTGAAAATGAGATTACAGCCATGGTCCGAACCGAAGAACCTTTCCAAATCGGTTCCTCTTCAATTCCCACCCCCACAAGTGACAATTCATACAGACGCGTCTCTGAGTGGATGGGGGGGTTACTACGAACGTCAGATGTTTCAGGGCTCTTGGTCACCCGCCATGAAACACTTCCACATCAATGTTCTCGAAGCCATGGCAGTGTTCTTGACCCTGAAGAGGTTCTCTCCTCCGAGGTCGACCCACATCAGAGTAGTGTCAGACAGCACAGCCGTAGTACACTGCATCAACAGAGGAGGATCCAAGTCGCCCAACCTGAATCAGATCCTGGTCACTATCTTCACCTTGGCAGCAGAAAAGAACTGGTTCCTGTCAGCAACCCACCTAGCGGGAGTCCAGAATGTGATAGCGGACTCACTATCCAGGACGAAACCACTGGAATCAGAATGGTCTCTGGACATAATTTCATTCCAGTGGATACTCAGGCTGGTTCCGGGCCTTCAGGTAGATCTATTCGCAACTCAGATGAATCACAAACTTCCTTGTTATGTGACACCAAACATGGACCCTCAGGCTTATGCCATAGACGCATTAACCCTGGATTGGAACCATTGGAGGAAGATTTACCTATTTCCACCAGTGAATCTTCTAATGAAAGTATTGCACAAACTACGCTCCTTCCGGGGGACAGTGGCCTTAGTAGCACCTCACTGGCCAAAGAGCAGTTGGTTTCCTCTCCTCCTCGAGCTGAAACTCCGACCCTTCCGGATTCCATTCCCCAAACTAACCCAAGTAATTCAAACACAGACTGTGTCAGATTCCTCAAGGATAGCCAAAACCCTAACTTTGTGGACTTCATGAAGTTTGCAGCTCATAAAGACGCAAACATTGACCCGGAAAACGTTCTCTTCATCGAAGCGGACAAAAGGGACTCGACAATTCGTCAATATGATTTGGCTGTTAAGAAATTAGCAGGTTTCCTAAAGAATTCAGACCACACTCGTATGACTCCGAATTTAGCCATCTCGTTCTTTAGGTTCTTATTTGACAAGGGCTTGGCAGCTAGCACTATAACTACCATCAAGTCAGCTTTGAAGAAGATATTCCTGGTTGGGTTTAACATTAATCTAGCTGATTCCTATTTCTCATCTATTCCAAAAGCATGTGCTAGGCTTCGGCCGTTGGATCGGCCACAAAAAGTCTCTTGGTCTCTGAACAATGTCCTCAAACTCGCGTCGGACACTGACAACGAGTCCTGCTCTTATATCACTCTGCTTAGGAAGACGTTATTTCTATCAGCTATGGCCTCAGGT
Organism: Palaemon carinicauda; assembly: GCF_036898095.1. Classification (NCBI taxonomy): domain Eukaryota; kingdom Metazoa; phylum Arthropoda; class Malacostraca; order Decapoda; family Palaemonidae; genus Palaemon; species Palaemon carinicauda. Next base: position 81,427,335 of record NC_090725.1, read on the forward strand.
GCTAGAATCTCAGAACTAGCAGCGCTCTCACGTAACCCGGAAAACATAGATTTCCTCCCTACAGGCGAAGTACTGCTTACCCCAGACAGAGCTTTCCTAGCAAAAAATGAGGACCCGCAAAATAGGTGGTCCCCTTGGAAGATCATCTCTCTTCCCCAGGATCCTTCGCTGTGTCCAGTCACTACTCTCAGGACCTTTTTAGCTAGATCTGCCACCCGCTCGTCTGGCCCCTTATTTATCAGGGAACAAGGTGGTACTTTGACCATTCAAGGTATCAGACAACAAATCCTCTACTTCATTAAACATGCTAACCCGGAATCATTTCCCCTTGCTCATGATATACGGTCAATAGCTACCTCTATCAATTACTTCCAGAACATGGACTTTGATGACCTTAAAAAATACACGGGTTGGAAATCTCCTATGGTTTTCAAACGGCACTATCTAAAGAACTTACAGGCCCTTGAATACCCTACGGTTGCAGCGGGGAGTCTTATCTCCCCCCATTAATCTCTGATTATTTCTTTATTCCATCTCTTCTCTCCTCCCTCCTGACCACCTCTCACACCACGTCGCCACTCTCCTGGGTGGTTCGTTAGCCCTAAGTTATTTTGCCATGTTTAATTGTTATGATTTAACTGTTATTGTAATTACCATTCCTGTAAAGTTTAGATATGCTTAGACATGTAAGGTTGATTCCTTTCACGACGGGACACTCAGGTGATCCCTGGTCCTCATATTATTTTAGCATTACATCCCCTTGCCTATGGCTAGTTTATGATTTATGTTTACTTACAGTATCATATTATTGCCTTACATGGTGTTTGTTTTCTCCTTATTATGTTATTAATTTATTGGGCTTGGAAGGCATTCTCTGGTACATTCTCACCGGCCGTCACAGGCCGCCCCAGAAAAGGGATTTTGACGAAGGAAAAATCTATTTCTGGGAAGAGGCCTGTGACGCCCGGTGAAACCCTTCCCGGTTATTTGATACGGACCCCACCCCTCTTTTTCCTTGCCAAGCCATATGTTCTTGCAGAAGGATGTCCTAGAGGGCGCGCGTGGTAGGTGTCGTTGGGGAGTTCAACCATGTTATCTAGGGCCTGTCACGGCCCTCCCCATTGATGAAGGGATTATCTAAATGGAAGACAACCTGTGAATAGTGGTTTACACACGCCTTTGTTTAATACACGACACCTACAAGGTGTTCGCGCGAGGGTTGTAACCTCTGCATTCCATGCTTTTATCTTTCTCTAGTATATTTGGAAGATTTATATTAGGAAAGGTATAAGGAAGGACCTTTCTCACCGGGCGTCACAGGCCTCTTCCCAAAAATAGATTTTTCCTTCGTCAAAATCCCTTAATATTGTTACTGTTCTTAACCCTTTTACCCCCGGGCTATTTGGAAATTTCCAACCATTAACCCCCAAGGGGTTATTTTTATCCCATCACATTTTGCATTATACTTTTTTTAAATTGCTCTAACAGGCTTAATTTTTGTCATAGAGAGGTCAGGTTGGTCTCATTCTCTTGGAAAAAGCCTGAATTTTCTCAAAAAATTATCAAAAATATGGAAAAAAAATTTTTTTATAGCATTTTTTGCAAGGACGTACCGGTACGTCCATGGGGAAAAAGGGATGGCTTTTGTGAAACGTACCAGTACGTCCTTTGGGGGTAAAAGGGTTAATATTTTATTTTTCCTTGTTTCCTTTCATCACTGGGCTATTTTCCCTGTTGGGGCCCCTGGGCTTATAGCATCTTGATTTTCCAACTAGGGCTGTAGCTTAGCAGATAATAATAATAATAATTACTGACTTGATTGCTTTTTTTTTAGCTTTTTCTTTTCAGCGTGATTTCTCCTTGACCATCCTTATGCGGACATGTCCAGGACCTGAGGGCTGCTCCTGTCTGACTTTCATGTCTTCTATTGATATGGATTCGCAATTGTTGTATCCTTCTTGCCGAGGGTGGAGTGGTGACCAGGAAAACACCTGCCCTGAATGCCGAGAGTGGTCTGCCTCCCAGTGGAAGAGGTTTGGGCACCAGTGAAAGAAGAAGTCCAAGAGAGATTGTTCGCATTCAGGGTCTTCCTTGAAGTCAAAGAAACTAGGACTTCTCATGATCGATCGGTCTCCACCAGGGAACGATCGAGCGGAAGCGTATGCCGGCTAACACCAGGTCAACCTTGGGGTTCGAGGAACAGGACTGCTTCCCCTAGAAAAGCAGTTCTGCCCCTCCCCTCTAGTGGGAGCCTTCTCATTCCCTGATGTTTTACAGGTTTGGTCGTTGCTGGGTATGACCGGCTCCTCATCGAAGGAGGCGTTGCTGGAACTCCTTCAACTTGGTGCTGAGAGGAAGCGTACACTGGCTTCCTTGGAGGTGGAGCCCTTGTCACAGCGTGATCCCGGAGTGTCGTCTACCTTGACCGTTGAAGGATCCCACCCCTCTCCTTTGTCTGCTGCTGCTGCTGTTGCCGAAGACTACACTCCGCCACATGCTGAGCCGACTCTTTCGTCGGGGGTAGAGCTAAGTCCAAGCCAGGCCTCTCCTGCGGGGTGACCATTTCTCTCATCCTAGAGTGAGGTCCCCCTCAAAGATTCCATTCCAGAGAACTTCTAAATACCATCATGCCTCTTCTTTGATGCCTCTCCCTGTGGATCAGGTCTCCTCTGTTGAGGAAGTTTCCCGTTGCCAACGAGCTCCCAGAGAGCATAGTCCTCCTCGAAGCTCTGGACGTTCTTCTTCTCCTCCTGCCAGGAGACTCCCCAGATGCTGAAGCCTTGATGAGGATGGGAGGCTTAGGGATTAGCAGCTGGGCTCTAATGAACGGTGGAAACTGCTTTCCCACTGGACCTTGGTGCCCAATTGTTGATCCAACTAAATTAGTCAACACTCTCTCCTTTCTTTTGATTACTTCTTTTATTCTCCCATCTCTTCCTCTTGGGCATGAACTTGTTGATGACTTTGGCTTGTATGACTTTGGTTTTGACTGCTTCTTAGGATTTGGCACAGGGTGGGATGGATGGCATACCATCTCAACCTGTACAAATTTAGATGCCATCATCCTCTGGCAGACCCCATCGGGTGCAGACTTAGTCTGTTAAGAGTCGGGCCCCAATGGTCTGGTTTTAAGTCGCCCATATTTGCGGGTAATGGGTGACGCCAGGCATTGGAGTCGTCAGTAGGAGGGGCTAACTACCCCCACTGATCAGTGTATGCCCACCTAAAGAGAGGCAGGCCCTCTCTAATAAAGGACTGGTCCCCACTGGAGCCTCTTCTCATGTTGGGCCACATGGGATCGGAGGACTGACATCCTGCGATAAGAGGTGGATAACCCGAGTTACTTCTACTTTACCAACCAATCCCTCTGTTGACGACTTGAAAACTCTAAAGGACCATTCTACTGATGCTCAAAAACAAAGTAATTTGGGTAACATAGGGAAACTGCAAATCCTTCATGTCACCCAAATTCCAATAGAAACTAAATACGATGTCTTGTATAAAACATTTCAATGTTATGGTAATAGTAAAGAAATTAGAATGAGGCTTGAAGGCGACAAATGGGATTCATGGATATCATTTGATAATCTTGATGAAGCATTCAATGCACTCAGTAATATTATGAATATTAAAATAAATAATTGGAACATCAAGGGTGCTCTTTGCGATGGGGTACCTAAGAATCTAGGTATATACAAACCTGCAGATTGGATGGATAAAGGTAGAGGTAGTTGTACCCTCCCAGAGAAAGCTAAAGCCACCAAAGTGGCTCATTGCTCAGTTAAAAGGGAGTACAGGAAATATATCCTGGTTTGGAAAGAACAGTTTCCTCATAAAGTGCCAAATCAGAAACACAATCTGTTATACTTTGCAATTTAAATACAGAGAATGATGACATAAAGCTGGATGTGAAATCCCATCTAAACTTCAGTTGTGGAAGGGGAGTAGTTTTTAATAGAGACTTATATGAGTTTACAGAAGAGGAAATATTGGTCATGTGTCCTTTAACTGTGTGGAAAGTGCATAAAGTCCCTGGAATGTCAATGATTATCCTGACTTTCCTGGATGCTGATGTACCTTTCCACATTTACATAGAAAATGAACAGATTAAAGTTCGAACTTTTAAGCAGAAGCCACTGCAATGTTTTAATTGCTTTAGATATGGGCATACATCTAAAGTTTTCAAGAATTATAAAATGCTTAGTACTTTCTCCAATGTTTACCATGAAGAATGTACACTAGAGGCCAATTGTATAAACTGCAATTTGAATCATAAATCTACTGATAGGAGCTGCCAACAATATAAGATAGAAGAGGCTGCTCTCAATAAATCCAGTATCGAACCCATAAGTGTGGGGCATGTCAAAAGACTTCTGAGTAAATCTACAAGTTATGCAAAGGTATTCAAATCAGGAGGAAAAATGAGGCAGGAGACATCCTACCCACCTATTACTGCCTGTATTCCCCAGAAAAGAAATTTGCCATCTTTTGATAAAATTCTGCAGGATAGGGCAAGAATATCACCTAAGGCTTTGCTCACCTCTATTAACCCTTTGTCCCTCACTACAAAAGATAATACTAACCTCTCTCAGGCTATATCTTTGCCTGATTTGATAGAGGTTTCACATAAAACCAAGTTATCAGGTGCACCTGTAGTTGGGAAAACACCAAAACCTGATAAATCACCACCTTTCAATAGGAAAAGAGAGAGACCTCCATCTCTCTCACCCCCATCCATTAAAAACACCAAAGTTATGACATCAAATAGATATGATGTTCTGCCTGTTGATATTTTAGATCAACAGGAAAACTTGAATCAATCAAAAATTCAAGTTGAAGTCCACCCTCCCCCACAAGAATTAGGTAAAAAGAACACTGAAAAGGCTAATATAAAACCTAACTTATTAAGACCCACACTTAAGAAGCCTACAGAAAATATTGTCAAATCAAAAATTGTCAAAGAAGCCTACAGAAAATATTGTCAAATCAAAAATTGTCAATGGGAAGACCTCATCCAAGATGTCTTCCAGAATATAGTACATAGTTCTCTCCTCCATTTTGTAATGAAATTGTCAGGGTTTAAGAGCCAAATATGAAGAACTTAAACTCTTAATTCACGAACATTCCCCTATAATTGTATTCTACAAGAGAGCAAGCTTGATGCTAATGCTCCTTGTCCTCGCGAATATGTTAGCTATAAGACGCCATATGGTCACCGAGTAGGGAGCCATGGCGGAAGCCTCATATACGTTCGTCGAGATGTTCCCCAAATAACCTTATCTATTCGTACACCTCTGCAGGCAGTGATTGCACAGATTGATATAGGGAGAAAATATACAGTCTGCTCTCTGTACCTGCCTCCAAATGATAACATATCATATGATAATTTAGTACAGGTGATTCAACAATCGTATGATAATTTAGTAGAGGTGATTCAACACCTCCCTCAATCTTTTCTTTTACTTGGAGATTTGAATGGTAGACACACTTTGTGGGGTGATATTTTAGCAAACACCAGGGGCAATATTATATCATCAATTATGGAAAACAAGGATGTCGGACTCCTTAATACAGGAGAGCTCACACACTTCCATGTTCAGACAGGTACCTCTTCATGCATTGACCTTTCAATTGCAAGCTCTAACTTCCTTCATTATTTCCTTTGGAGGACATTAGATGATTGGCATACTAGTGATCATGCACCAATCATTATAAAAACCAACAATGGTCCACCTTTACAAAGATCGCCACAATGGAATCTTGACAAGGCGGACTGGGTTAAATTTCGTGAGGTAAGTGATATTGAGGGGAGTGCAGAACAGTTTGAAAGTATTGATGATGCCATAGACCTACTGAATGGAACTCTCCATACAGCAGGAGTCAATTTGAATTCCAAAACCACAGGATTATTCAAAAAACGACCAGTCCCATGGTGGTCTTCAGAATTAGCTGTCTTGCACAGAGCCACCAGAAAATCTCTGACCAGATTGCGTAGACACCGTACTGAGGAAAATTTGATAACACAAAAAGTGTAGAGCATAGTTCTGTCGTGCCATGAAAGAAGCTAGGCCCCAATCTTGGGTACCTTTTATTTCCTCAGTCAACATTAGAACACCACCATCTTATGTATGGAGGAAAATTATAAAGATTGCCAGCAAATTTACTCCAAACCCACCACCAGTATTGAAGGTGAACAGTCAGTATGTGACTGAAGCAAATGATGTTAGCAATGACCTGGCAGATCATTTTTCAAATGTATCATGCAAGTGTGAAGGAGCTCCTGGTCACCAGTATAGGAACATTGAAGAAAAGAAAATTTTAGATTATGCAACAGGAAGGGAAGAGTCGTATAATTCTCCTTATACTGAAAGAGAATTTGATTGTGCACTTGTTAATTGTAACAATACAGCCCCTGGACCCTATGGAATTCCATATGCAATGATTAAACATGTACATTTTAATACAAAGTTATTTATTTTAAGCATTATTAATAGAATATGGCATGATCATAGTTATCCAAGTGTTAAGGAACTAGACATTATTTTAGCCTTTTTAAAACCTGGTAAGGACAAGTTTTTAGCAGAAAACTATCGACTAATTGCATCGACATCTTGTTTATGTAAAATCATGGAGAAGATGGTCAATGCAAGACAGATGTGGTTCCTTGAAAAGAAGGGTATTTTATCACCTATTCAGTGTGGATTCAGAAAAATGCACTCTACGACTGATGTGTTGATACAACTTGAGTCCTCTATTTGTGAAGCCTTTGCTTCCAAACAGCGTCATGTGACAGTCTTTTTTTACCTTGAAAAGGCATTTGCTACTACATGGAGATATGACATACTTGAAACCATTTATGAATTTGGATTAAGAGCTACCACTGTTTATCCAATCATTTCTTTCATGTAGAGTTTTTAAGTGTGAATGGGGGAAACTCTCTGAGTAAATGTCATGAAGAGGGAGTTCCCAGGATAGTGTGCTAAGTGTAACCCTGTTTGCACTAGCAATTAATGGGATATCATCAGTCATTCGCCGGGGTGTTCTCTCAACACTATTTGTGGAAGATCTCTCCATATCATTTGCTGGAGCTAGAATGGTAATGGTTGAGAGAGAACTACAACTCACAATTGACATAATTATTCAGTGGGCTGATATGAATGGGTTTAAGTTTTCAACAAGCAAAACTACTATTGTACATTTCTGTAGTATCCGGGGAGTACATCCAGACCCGGATATATACATGAAAGGTCAACGGATCCCATGTGTAGGGGAAGCTAAATTTTTAGGATTGATTTTCGATTGTAGGTTGACATGGGTTCCACACTTAAAGGCGTTAAAAGCTAAATGTCTTTAGGTTCTGAATCTTTTAGAAGTATTGTCCCATACATCATGGGGGCCAGACAGTAAAACTATTTTAAAATAATACAAGTCCTTAATTTTTTCCAAAATTGGTTGTGTGTGAGAAATATACTCCTCAGCCACCCCAAGCCGATTAAAGATATTAGATTCAATATATCATGCTGGTATTAGATTGTCCACAGGAGAGTTTAGAACCTCACCTATTCCAAGTCTCCTTGGTGATGCTGGAGAGTTACCTTTAGACCATTACCGAATGTCTTCTATTATTCGGTATTGGTTTAGGTTGCAAAGACTCCCTAATTCTTTAGCCTTTCAGACTGCAAGCCTTGTAAAGCACTCAACATACTTTGAGTTGCACCCAAAATCTCCTCAACCTTATGGCTTTCAGTTGGAACAATTATTAAACAGTCTTGATATAATAAGAAGTAAGATGTTTCCATTTAAGATATCATCAACCCCTCCGTGGAAATTACCAGAGATATATTTTTGTAAATATTTTATAGGTGTTAAAAAAACATGACTGAATTAGAAGCTAGGTCTCTTTTTATGGAACATGTAGGGAATCAGCTTTTATATATACTGATGGCTCCAAATCTGATGCTGGCATTGGATTTAGAATAAATAGTAGTTCTTTTAACTGTAGAGGTGCACTTCCTCCAATATCTTCCATATTTACTGCTGAATTATATGGCATACTAACCGCCATTGACAAAATATCATTAAAAGAGGAGGGCAATTTTACCATTTATAGTGATTCAAGAAGTGTCCTTCAAGCTTTAAAAGGTTTTAATTCTTTAATTCTAGTACCCCTTTAGTTTTGAAGATCTTAGAGTGGCTTTTAATTATTGGCCTAAAAGGTATAACGTTCGGTTTTGCTGGGTTCCGGCACACGAAGGTATGTCTGGAAATGAAGAGGCAGACTCACTGGCAAAGAGTGCTGCAGCCGAGTTGCTAGCAAGACGGTATCCCATTCTTTGTAATGATTTTTTACCAGCAATTAAGAATTTTATTTATAGCAACTGGCAACAGCATTGAGACAGTTTAACCGAAAATAAGATGAGACAAATTGCGATGGTTATATTGCCTCGGAGATATAATGGGATGCCCCGAAAATGGAAGACTACCCTTTGTCGTCTCCGCATTGGTCACACTCGGATGACACATGAGTTTCTGCTGGCTGGCTAACACCAAGTATATTGCGACGACTGTTTAATACCCTTGACAGTGAGGCATGTGTTGACTGAATGCCCCACTTATAGCATAGAAAGAAATAGATATCTGTTTGAGGCTAGGGGTGAAGATGGCAGGGTCATCCTTGCCAAGATCCTTGGACATGATGTGTCATACAATGCTAGTGGCATTTTTAAATTTGTATGAGAAGCAGGTCATCTTAATGCTATTTAACTTTTATAACATATTTGCTTTTCTGGTTTTAATTGAATATTCTTTTAATCTTTATTTATGATAAACGATATCGGCGTCAATTTCGATGTCAGGATGCCAGAGAACTTCAAATCATTCAATCAATCAATCTTGCCTGGAGACATCTCTTCAGTTCCTCTAGAGACCAACGATCTTCTCTCTCGCCCGCTAGATGTTTACCTTCGAAGTTTTGTCATTCATCTGCTGCTCGTCACTGGTCACCCCGAGATTGTCCGTCTTCTAGAGAGCATCACTCGTCACCTCATGACTATCATTCCTCACCTCGTCCCTCACCATCACAAGATCATCTTAAACATTCTTGCCGTCAGCCTAAGCCTACGCGTACTCGCCACTCACCTACTTCTTAGGACTCTCCTTTGACTCGGCGTTTGCAAATCACTCGTCACTCTCTGACTGCTCGTCACTCGCCAGCTGTTCCTGGGTCATCAGCTGCTTGTCATTCTCCAGTCACTCGTTACTCTCTGACTGCTCGTCACTTGCCAGCTGTTCATCGTTTGACAGCTACTCATCATTTGCCAGTTCAAAGGCGTTCACCTTCAGCCCGTTTCGAGACCTCTTGGTGCTTACTTCCTTGTTGTCTACCAGCCCCGTGGTGTTTGGTAGTACATCGGCGTTTGCCAACTCATTGTTCGCCAACTTATTGTTTGCCAACTCATTGTTTGTCAGCTCCTCGTTGTTCACCTAGATCCTTTTCCAGGACTAGATTGTCACTTGCCTAAGCGAGATCTTAACTCTCCTTCTATCCCTCTCAGGTTAGCTCGGGATCGCTGCCCGCCAGCGCAGGACACTAGATCAACATGTGATCACCGTAGAGATGACGCCTGTCATACTTCCCTTGAGAGTTTCCCTGTCCTATGTCAGCGATCTCTGCTTCATCATTAAGAGGAGCCTCCTGTGCACAGGCATATTCCTGAGCCTTCACCCCCTAGGAAGACTTGTTCCCCAGGGCTAATCCAGCAGGGAACCAACTACCTCCAAAGGATCTTCAGACTTGCTGACATCCAGTCCTATTCCCCTCCAAGAGGGAACCTTCGAAGGTCCAGCAACCTTCCACTTCTAGGCCTCGCTCATGCAAGCCCATGCTTGAAACTGTTTTGTTGTCAATTGGACAAGGTAAAGATCCTAATCCTCCTTCTTTTCAGGCTCCCAAACCTAGACCTCCAGCACCTAGCCTTCCGAGTGATCTTCTGGCCGATACTGCGTTCATTAAGGAACCCTCCCTGTTTGACGCCTAGGTCAAGGCAGTGTGTCAGGCTGTTATGGGGTTATTCCTCTGGCACAATCAATTACCAGCAAGCCAAGGATTCCTGTGAAGAGGTCAGGTCCCTCATCTACACCTTTCCCTCTGTCTGACCTCAGATATTATGTCCATGGTGCCAACCCATCATAGGTCCTCCCTCCTCAAGATGACCATCTATCCTCTCAAGAGGAAGCGAGGAGGAGCTGAAGTGGGTGCGGGATACCAACACTATCTTTTACAGGTACAGTTGACACCAGTGTTGACGACCAAGCAGAAGGGGAGGATAATCCATCCGACTCCTCCTCGGGGGGACACTACATCGTTGCCTAAGCTGAAGTTCTCAGTCACCTAGAGAGATCTCACTTATGGAATCGTTCTTCCTCTTCCCCCATCATGGTGGTTCCCCTGGAACAATGCCCGGTGTCTAAGAAGCCATCTCCCTCGGACTTAGTTCCCTCATCAAGAGATGGACAAAGGGAGAAACACCCAAGACCTTCACTCATGGGGGAGTACTTTCTGTCACGTAAGGAGTCAAAAGACTTGAAAACAGTTCCTAAGACCCTGGTTATGGCATCATGGCCTCCACAAGAGAAGCCTCGACAATCCTCCCCAGTTCCTGTAAGGACGTTAGCAAGTGATGATCCTTCTATGAGAGATGGCTTTGATCCACCTCAGGCTCCTGTGTGTGTGAAAACTCATGGGTGAAAGATGATTACAACGAGGACGAGTATCTCCCTAATGCTGCAGGTCTTAAGCTTACGGAGGCAAAGTAGGAATTGGAGTACGCCTTTTGGCAGGTCTTGGCCTGTATGAGGGCAATCAGTGGGTTGTCTAATCCAGTGATGGCCCCTCAAAAGGGCAAAGACACGGTCCTGGACCATGTCCAACGGACTCAGAGACTTTCCAAGGCCAGTGCAGCTTTGCCCTGGTCTAAGGGGTCGACGAGTGCCCGACGGAATTTGTTCTCTCAGATCACCGGCTCCTCCAGCTCCTTTCGATTGGGCTTATCCTCTAAGCTTCCTCTGACGCTGTTTGCGAAGCAGAGGAAGTATTATTAAGTCTCCACCGAGCCCCTTCTGGTCTTGCCTCCCGACCACTCTTTAGAGACTCGGGACTCTGTCTCATTCTCTGCTTCGGAGATCCTTAACCAAAAGGTCACGAAGTATGTCATGAAGGTTACTTCTTGGCTAGATCTCTGGTTTGGGTCTGTGGGACACCTCAACAGGATCAAAAACTGGTCTAAGGAGACCACAAGGAGGTTGATGGAGACCTTTCTATTATTGGGAACTAGAACCTGTTAGCGAACCTGTGGGCGAACATGATCTTTCAGTAAAGGGACTCGGTAATAGAAAGGATTCACCGACAGGTCCTACAAGCAGAGGTAGCAAGACTTGGGAACTTTACTCTTGACGGTTCCACTGTTTAGGCCGGAAGACGTCGAGCGGGTGGCGGATATGAAGGAAGTCCAGTCAGGACTCCCTTCTCCATAGGGCCCTTACATCTCGGAGCTATTGCTCTCCTTTGCCACAGAAAAAGCAGCAGCAGATAATTAAACCATTGATGAACAGGACTTCAATAACGACGATTTCAACGTCTCAAAGGGTGTTAAAGAAGCCCTTTCCAGCCAGAGAGCAGAAGGGTTCCAAATCCTCTCAAATGAAACTTGAATGATGATGATGAGGAATCAGCTTTGCAGTAGATGATGATGAAGACAATGGTATTTACTGCACAGCCAAGGAGAGCTTTACAGCTTTTGTGATGGTGCCATTTCATGAGGCACGTAGTTAGGTGGTGGTATCGTATCTTTGCCCTCTTCCATGGGCTCCACTGAAGGAGAAGGATCCACTTGAGTGGAAGGCAGTTTCCACTGAAAGGCTACTCATGAATGGCAGACTTGGAAGCCAGGTCTCTTTTTATGGAACATATTGCAGAACACAGGGAATCAACTTTCATATATAATAATGATTCCAAATCTGATGCTGGTGTTTGATTTGGAGTCTATAATAATGCTTTTAATTGTAGAGGTGCACTTCCTCTAACAGCTTTCATATTTACTGCCGAACTGTATAGCATACTAACAGCTATTGAGGAAATAGCGTTGGAGGAGGAGGGTAATTTTACTATTTTTAGTGATGCAAAGACTATCCTTCAAGCTTTAGAAGTTTTTAATCCCAGTAACCCTTTAGTTTTAAAGATTTTAGAATAACTTACTATTATTGGACTCAGAGGTATAACAGTTCCATTTTGCTGGGTTCCAGCACACGTAGGTGTGTGTGGAAATGAGAAAGGCAGATTTACTGGCAAAGAATGCTGCAGCTGAGTTGCTACAAAGAAGGTATCCCATTCTCTGTGATAATTGTTCACACAGCATTAAGAATTTGATTCATAATAATTGTCAGTAGCATTGGGATAGTTTAGTTGAAAATAAAATGAGAGAAACAATGAATGTTATATCCCCTTGGAAGTATAACATAATGCCCCGAAAGTGGCAGACTACTCTTTGTGGTCTCCGCATTGGTCACACTTGCATAACATGTGAATTTATGCTTACTGACAAATACTAGCCATATTGCGATGACTGTTTGGTACCCTTGACAGTGATGCATTTGTTGACAGAATGCCCCAATTATAGTAACAAAAGAAATAGATATCTGTTTGAGGCTTGAGATGAGGATCACAGGTTCATCCTTGCCAAGATTCTTGGACATGTGTTGTATTTTGCTAGCGGTATTTTTAGATTTATTTCAGAAGCAGGTCTTCTGAAAGCCATTTAACTTTTATAATGACATCTTTGCTTTAATGGAATATTTTTTTATTCTTTATTTATAATAAGTTAGTAAGTTGGCTAGGGCACCAGCCATCCATTGAGATACTACTGCTAGAGAGTTATAGGGTCCTTTGACTGGCCAGACAGTACTACATCGGATCCTTCTCTCTGGTTACGGTTTATTTTCCCTTTGTCTATACACACACCCAATAGTCTGGCCTATTCTTTACATATTCTCCTCTGTCCTCATACACCTGACAACACTGAAATTACAAAATAATTCTTCTTCACTGTAATTGTTCAGTGGCCACTTTGCTCTTGGCAAGGGTAGAAGAGATTCTTTAGTTATGGTAAGCAGCTCTTCTATGAGGACACTCAAATATCAAACCTTTGTTCTCTAGTCTTGGGTAGTGCCATAGCCTCTGTACCATGGTCTTTCACGGTCTTGGGTTAGAGTTCTCTTGCTTGAGGATACACTCGGGCAAACTATTCTATCTTATTTCTCTTCCTCTTGTTTTTTTAAGTATTTATAGTTTATATATTTATTTATTTTAATGTTGTTACTGTTCATAAAATATTTTATTTTTCCTTTTTTCCTTTCTTCACTGAGCTATTTTTCCTGTTGGAGCCCCTAGGCTTGTAACATCCTGCTTTTCCAACTAGGGTTGTAGCTTAGGATATAATAGTAATAAAGGGATTTTGACGAAGGAAAAATCTATTCCTGGGGAGATACCTGTGATGCCTGGTGAAAAGGTCCTTCTTGTCACTTTTCTGATATAAATACTTCCAAATATACCAGAGAAAGTTAAAGCATGGAATGCAGAGGCTACTACCCTCGCGCGAGCACCCTAAGGGCGTCGTGTATAAAGATAGGGCGTGTGAAAACCACTATTCACAGGTCGTCTTCCATTTAGATAATTCCTTCGCCAATAAGGGATGAGCCGCTACAGCGGCACTAACCAAACCAACCTGATCCACTCCACCGACGCCCGACCTGAGCGCCATCTACACATCCTTCTGTATGAGATGGCTTGGAAAGGAAAGGGACAGGGAAAAACAGGGAAGGGTTTCACCGGGCGTCACAGGTATCTCCCCAGAAATAGATTTTTCCTTCGTCAAAATCCCTTTTCTGGGTCGACCTGTGACGCCCGGTGAAAATATACCAGAAAATGCCTTCCAAGCCCATAAATTCAAAAAAGGGATTTTGACAAAGGAAAAATCTATTTCTGGGGAGATACCTGTGACGCCCGGTGAAAAGAGTCCCTCCTTACACTTTTCTGGTATAAATACTTCCAAATATACCAGAGAAAGTTAAAAGTATGGAATGCAGAGGTTACTACCCTCGCGCGAGCACCCAGTGGGCGTTGTGTATAAAGCAGGGGCGTGTGAAAACCACTATTCACAGGCTGTCTTCCATTTAGATAATTCCTTCATCAAAGGGAAGGGCCGTAACAGAGGCCCTAGCTACCTTACCTGAGCCACCCCACCGACGCCCGACACTAGCGACATCTGTACTACATCCTTCTGCAAGAACTATGGCTTGGAAAGGAAAGGGTGGGGCAACGTAAGGGAAGGGTTTCACCGGGCGTCACAGGTATCTCCCCAGAAATAGATTTTTCCTTTGTCAAAATCCCTTTTCTGGGTCGACCTGTGACGCCCGGTGAAAATGTACCAGAGAATACCTTCCAAGCCCAATAAACACTATAAAATAATAAGGATATAGTCAAACACCATGTACCAAAAACAAAATACTATATTCAGGTAAGTAAAATATAAAATATAACAAATTAGCCAAACAGGAATCCAAAAAAATGGTGTAACAATAAAAGGAAATGCAGGGAAGCATCCCGAGAATCAAATCATAACACGAAATCAATCCTTACATGGCTAAAGAATGGTAACATGAAATATTAAGGTTAAACATACTAAAAGGTAATAACCAGGGTAATGAAGCAATGGTAACATAATTCTAGGGCTAAACAAACCACCCAGGAGAGTGGCGACGTGGCGAGAGTGGCAGGTAGGAGGGAGAAGGAGAGAGATGGATGAAAAGGAAGAGCAAAGAGATTATTGGGGGGAGATAAGACTCCCAGCTGCAACCGTGGGGAATTTAAGGGCCTATAGATTCTTCAAATAGTGGCGTTTGAAAACCATAGGAGATTTCCAACCCGTGTACTTCTTAAGGTCATCAAAATCCATGTTCTGAAAGTAATTGATGGAGGTTGCTACCGACCGGATATCATGAGCATGGGGAAATGATTCCGGGTTAGCTTGCTTAATAAAGTAAAGGATTTGTTGCCTGATGCCTTGAATGGAAATAGTGCCTCCTTGTTCTCTGAGAAACAGGGGGCCAGACCTGAGTGTAGTGACTGGACACAGAGAAGTATCTTGAAGAGGGATAATCTTCCAAGGAGACCACCTATTTTGCGGGTCCTCGTTTTTAGGTAGGAAAGCTCTGTCTGCAGAAAGTAGTACTTCGCCTGAGGGGAGGAAATCTATATTTTCAGGGTTACGTGAGAGAGTTGCTAATTCTGAGATTCTAGCACCTGATGCCAAGGCCGTTAGGAATAAGGTCTTCCTAAGAAGAGTGATGTAGGAGCAGGATTCGTTATCCGTGTCTGAAGCTAGCTTTATTACGTCGTTCAGAGACCAAGAGACCTTTTGTGGGCGAACCGAAGGTCTGAGCCTAGCGCATGCCTTCGGAATAGATGAGAAATAGGAATCTGCCAGGTCAATATTGAAACCCACGAGGAAGATCTTTTTCAGAGCTGACTTAATCGTGGTTATAGTGCTAGCTGCTAGGCCCTTGTCAAATAGGGACTTAAAGAATGAGATGGCCAGATTAGAGGTCATGCGAGAATGTTCTGACTTCTTTAGGAAATCTGCTAATTTCTTAACAGCCGAATCATACTGTCTAATTGTAGAGTCCCTTTTGTCTGATTCTATGAAGAGGAAATTTTCCAGGTCAATGTTCGCATCCCTGTGGGCTGCAAACTTCATGAAATCCACAAAGTTAGGGTTTTGGCTATCCTTGAGGAATCTGACACAGTCTGAGTTTGGACTAATTGGGTCAGCTTGGGGAATGGGATCCGGAAGGGACGGAGTTTCAACTCGAGGAGGAGAGGAAACCAACTGCTCTTTGGCCAGTGCGGTGCTACTAAAGCCACTGCCCCTTGGAAGGAGCGTAGTTTGTGTAAGACTTTCATCAGAAGATTCACCGGAGGGAATAGGTAAATCTTCTTCCAATGGTTCCAATCCAGGGTTAATGCGTCCATAGCAAATGCCTGAGGGTCCAGGTTTGGGGTCATATAACAAGGAAGTTTGTGGTTCAGTTGTGTCGCGAATAGATCTACCTGGAGACCGGGAACCAGCCTGGAAATCCACCGGAAAGAATTCATGTCCAGAGACCATTCTGACTCCAGTGGTTTCGTCCTGGATAGTGAGTCCGCTATCACGTTCTGGACTCCTGCCAGATTAGTTGCCGACAGGAACCAGTTCTTTTCTACTGCCAAGGCGAAAATCGTGACCAGGACTTGATTGAGGTTGGGAGATTTTGATCCGCTTCTGTTTATGCAGTGCACCACTGCTGTGCTGTCTGAGACTATCCTGATATGAGTGGACCGTGGAGGGGATATCCGCTTCAGGGTCAGGAATACTGCCATGGCTTCTAGTACATTGATGTGGAAGTGTCTCATGGCGGGGGACCAGGAGCCTTGAAACATCTGTTGCTTGTAATAGCCCCCCCAACCACTCAGAGACGCGTTTGTATGAATCGTCACTTGTGGAGGAGGGAATTGCAGAGGAACCGATTTGGAAAGGTACTCTGGTTTGGACCATGGCCGGAGTCTCTTTTTCAGGATTGAGGGGATCGCTGAGATCTTGTCTCGTAAATGTATTGTAGCTCTCTTTCTCCAAACTCGGTTGATGTCTTTGAGTTTGGCTTTCAATAAGAGGTGTGTCACTGACGCGAAATGAAGTAAGCCGAGGATTCTTTCCAAGGCTCTTCTGGACACCTGTTTGTGTTTGAGGAAGTTCTTTGTCTTGGATGCTATCTCTCTGACCTTCTTGAGAGGAAGAGAGAGCCTGTGACTTGTGAGGTCCCATTGGATGCCTAACCATTCAAAGTGGCTTGCCGGTTGCAGGCGAGACTTTTGTAAGTTGACCTTGAAACCCAGCTTGCTGAGGAATTGGATCACTTTGGCTGTAGCTTTGTTGCATTCCGGGATCGACTGTGCCCAGATTAGCCAATCGTCCAGATAGGCAACTACTTTGATCCCTTGGTTCCTGAGTTGTTTTAGCACTGTTTCCCCCAGTTTTGTAAATATCCTGGGGGCTATGCTGAGGCCGAAGGGCATGACTTTGAACGCGAAGGCCTTCTTGCCTTGGCGGAAGCCGAGGTAAGGGGAGAAGTTTCGTGCTACTGGGACATGATAATAGGCGTCTGTAAGATTGATAGAGGTGGTGACGGCCCCACGGGGAAGTAAGGTCCGCACCTGCGAGACAGTCAGCATACGGAACTTGTCGCAAAGAATGTAAGAATTCAGTTTTGACAAGTCCAGGACTACTCTCAGCGCCAACAAATTCCTCTTGGGGACTGTGAACAGGCGCCCTTGAAATTTCAGTGACCGTACTCTCTTTATGGCTTTCTTCTTCAGTAATTCTGTGGTGTATTCCTCCAAGATTGGAGTTGGTTTCTGGAAGAAGGTCACTGCTGGAGGTGGAGATCCTTGTGACCATTTCCAACCTAGGCCTTTCGAGACTATGCTGTGGGCCCAAGGACTGAAGGTCCATTGGTCCCGGAAGTGATATAGTCTCCCTCCTACCTGATTCCCTTCATTGAGAGGGGGTGAATTTAGATCCATGTCCTCCACGAGGACCCTTGGTTCTTGGTCCGCCTCGGTGGCGGAACTGACCTCTACCCCTGTTGCCGCCTCTAGAGTATCCTCGAAAGGTACTAGAGGTTTCATACGCTGAATTGAAGGCTGGGGAGGGCATCCAAGGAGCCATGGGAGTAGGTTGGGTACCTTGGGGAGCAGGGAGGTATACCACCTGCGGTGGAGGAGCTGTATGCGGAGAAGCCGTCTTAGAGGTAGAAGGAGTTGACGAGTGAGGGCCTTGATGGAACTGTCCACGGCTGGTCTTGTACGGGGTGAAGCGTTGTTTCTTTTTGAAGAAAGACTGCTTCCCTGATTTTACTTTTTTTTTGGTCGAAAGACCCCATCTCACTTGCAAGTTCTGGTTAGCCCTTGCGGCATTTTGTAGGACTTTGTCTACTTCCTCCTGTGGAAACAGAGTCTTGCCCCAACAGGAGGAGGCTATGAGTCTATTTGGTTCATGCCTAATGGACGCTTCAGCCAGAACATGCTTCCTCCAGTTTATCCGGGATGTCCAGAAATCGTGCAGGTCGAACTGGAACGTTTGGAGGTTGTTCTTAGCAAACACCCGGAATAGAGTCTCCTCCGGGTATAGGGAGGCTAACATCTCTGTCGAGATCATGGAGTAAAGAGACCTAGCTAGTCTGTTTCTAGCGTCGAACTCTGACTTGAGAAGGTGATCCGGTAACTTGGGGAGCTTCTCAGAGAAGAGAGATGAGGCGCAGTCCAGGTCGAACTTTCCTACCGTAAAGGTAGCAGAGGCATCATTCCAAAGGGCGGAGGCACCCGGAAGAAGCATTGAGGTGGGGTCCGTCTCCTTGAGGACAGGCATAGGGGAGCCTTCCTTGGCCGATTGGATCGTCAACTCGGCCACTTTATCAGTAAGAGGAGACGGGACGGATTGAGGGGTGGTAAAAATTGTATATGAATCCTTATGGGGGGTCAGTTTGGAGTTGACGCAACCCCATTCAGCAAGAGTCCAAGCCCAGACAGCTTGGGCTTGCTCCTTAGGAAAGATTACAGTCTCTTTCGGGACTTTATCCATCCTAACAAGAGCATGTTCCTTCAGCCGGACGAAACCATTGAAGGGGAACTGAAGCCCCGGAGGGTAAAATTCAAGATCATCTAGAGGGCGGGTCCCTAAGCCCTCTAGTGTTAATGCACCATCTATGTAGGGTGCATGTTTAGCAAACCTCCATGGATTGTTCTTTTCAAAAGGAGGCAACTTAGAGGAGTCTGGGGCTACTGGAGGCGCCGCCTGATTTCCCGCACTGAGGAGATTGGCCACCATGTCTTTCAGCTCCGTTATTACCCCAGATTGTTGTAGCATCTGAGTCTGCACTATCTCCTTTATCATTTCAGTCAACAGGGGTTCCGAGGAACTGCCCGCCAACGAAGCCTTGGCTTTAGCGGACTTGCCTCTCTTGGAAGGTTGAGGAGGTTTTGATCCCATAGGGATGTCTGGAGTAGTGGAAGGTCCTGGGACCGGAGACACAGATGGCGAAGCTGAAGTGCGAGACTTTGGTTTGTAGTTGCGTAGGGGCTTTAACTTGGGTCGTACAGAGAGAGAGGGATCCAAGGTAGAAGCCTGGGACTTATCGAAGCCGAGGAAAGAAGAGGCAGGAGAAAGAGAAAACGAGAGAAAAGGGTCTGCCAACTCAGCACCACTTACCTGCTCGTCCATGGGCTCAACGTTGAGATTCATGGCGGAGACGTCCCCTGATAGCTGGTTATCATCCTGAGGGATAGTCGCTCTGATGGCTTCAATTATAGGAGTAGCCAAGGTAGAGGGAACCGCCGCTGAGGAGGAGCCCGGAAAGAGACGGGAGGCCATGTCTTCGTCGAGGAGGTAAGGAGCCCCGGAGGGAGCGTTCTGCCCAAAGCCCGAAACCCAAGATCGGAGGCTCGTCCTTGCGGTTCGGAGGGAATCCTCGTCGGCCTGAAAGTGGTGAGAATATTAAAGAGATTGAAGGAGAAAATACTCAGAAAGGTAAATAGTATCAGCATCACAGAAAGTAACAAATTAAATTCATAGAAAATATGTTATAACCTTAAAAATACTAATGAAAATACTCACATCGTCATTCCAGAGGATGGACGAAAGGTCATAGCACAGTGTGCATGCCTCGGGGAACCACACCATGTAAGGGGAATGGCCCGGCTCACGGACATAGGGGATGGCACAGTGAGCATGAGACCGGCAGACGTCGTGGGCTACCGGATCACTGAATGAGGTGGAGCAGCCCTTGGCAGCACAGCAAACTTTCTGTAATAAAAAAGGAGACATAAGTCTGGATGCTCTCGGAAACTCTGATATAACAAGGTTAGTTATAAAGAGACAGGAGAGCCGGAGCTCCGTTGTAATTACTATAATTATGAAAGAGAATACATCTCTCAGTGCGACGGAGTAAGTGAGCCGGACCTCTTAGTAATTACATGAGAATAGTGACTAGTGATTGGGAGATCTCCGGGGATGCCGGAGATCAGATGGTAGGTCCTTGAAAGAATAAATACAGGTACTCATATTAAATCGACAAAGGTAACATGATCTACGAAAGAACTCTGAAGGAGAACTCCCGGAGGGATGAATAATAAGTCATGTGGGGAGGGCCAAAGCCGGAGTCTAAGTGCGAGGGACTTCCGAGGGGACGAAACCCTGCCGGAGGAGTGCACAAGAATACCAGAGAGGTACGTGTTCCCAGCTCATGGTATGGAACTCATGGCGGAGTTGGATAGGGGTTCAGACCCAG
Source organism: Palaemon carinicauda (assembly GCF_036898095.1). NCBI lineage: Eukaryota > Metazoa > Arthropoda > Malacostraca > Decapoda > Palaemonidae > Palaemon > Palaemon carinicauda. The sequence goes on from NC_090725.1 coordinate 81,447,768, forward strand.
CTCCCAAGGCCATAGCGGGGAGAGGATGTAACTAGGGGAACTAATGATGGTACTGGGCCATCTAAATAATCAAAATAAACTAAAAGTAACCACAAACTAAAATGTAAATAATAAAATTAATGCGTAATTCCCGCAAGGGGAAGAGAGAGAGAGGGGGAGAACCCGTGATTGTATGAACAGAAAACGGGAACTCCAGCCTCTCGTAGTAGGTATAACTAAAATATATGAGAGAGAGAGAGGGAGACACGTGACCGTATGAACAGAAAACGGGAACTGCAGCCTCTCTCTCGTGGTTACTATAACAAAAAACTATAACGAACCTTAAATAAAATACACATAATAGTCCATGATCATAACAAAACAATAAAATAAGGAGGAACGAAGAATAGCGAAACGAAAACTAAAAGAGTGAAAAATCGTGAAAATATAAAAACGCCAAATGGTAAAAACTCAACTATGATAAAGCCCCGAACGCTATTCTTCGTTCGGCTAAAATATGGACTCGTAAGCGATAAAAAGTACCAAGATTAATAAATATGGTTCAAAATATAACAATATATATGGCACCTAATGAACCTAAGTGACAAAAGTACCAAACGGGCATAACAAGATAACAGATGTAATAACGTAAACAATGAAAATGGCTGCCATCGCCGTGGAAGGCAAAAAGCCGGTCGCACTAACAACACTAAAAAGAATTAAGTTAACACTAGCCCGGTACTAAAAAATCTGTCAAAACAATCTATGGTACTTAACATTGGTGCAGGAGCAAGAAGAGCTTCGGCCAAGATGAGAAACTTGACGAAACAGTGAAAAACCCAGCAGCCCAAAAATGAAGAATACGACGCTTACGAAGTCCAACAGAAGGATGTAGTACAGATGTCGCTAGTGTCGGGCGTCAGTGGGGTGGTTCAGGTAAGGTAGCTAGGGCCTCTGTTACGGCCCTTCACTTTGATGAAGGAATTATCTAAATGGAAGACAGCCTGTGAATAGTGGTTTTCACACACCCCTGCTTTATACACGACGCCCACTGGGTGCTCGCGCGAGGGTAGTAACCTCTGCATTCCATACTTTTAACTTTCTCTGGTATATTTGGAAGTATTTATATCAGAAAAGTGTAAGGAAGGACTCTTTTCACCGGGCGTCACAGGTCGACCCAGAAAAGGGTAAATTAAAAACGTCATGTACAAGTGGAGGTTACTATATTATTAAAGGAACGTAATATAACATACACAATTACCAAAAACCTTAGGTGTAAAATAGAAAATTGCCATAAATGGGACATAGTAAGGAATACTGTATAAACAAAATAAAGAAAATGTAATATAATCATCACAAAACGAAGAAAGGTAAGAGATTATTCAGGGGAGATGACACTCCCAGCAGCAATAGTAGGAAATGTAAGGGCCTGTAAGTTCTTTAAATTGTGGCGTTTGAAAACCATAGGGGATTTCCAACCTGTATGCTTTTTGAGGTCATCAAAATCCATGTTCTGGAAATAGTTGATGGAGTTTGCTACAGCCCGTATATCATGTGCATGTGGAAAGGATTCCGGGTTAGCTTGCTTGATAAAGTAAAGGATTTGCTGTCTAATGCCTTGGATGGAGATAGTACCACCTTGTTCCCTGACAATCAAGGAGCCAGACGAGCGTGTGACAGTCCTAGCCAAAAAGGCCCGAAGTGTAACAACTGGACACAGAGAAGCATCCTGTGGAAGAGGAATAATTTTCCAAGGGGACCATCTATTTTGTGGGTCCTCGTTTTTAGCTAAGAAAGCTCTATCTGGAGATAGTAGGACTTCTCCTGACGGAAGGAAATCTAGGTTTTCAGGATTACGGGAGAGAGCTGCTAATTCCAAAGCATGATTCGTTATCGGTGTCTGATGCTAGTTTTAAAACATCGTTTAAAAACCATGAGACCTTCTGTGGACGAACAGAAGGCCTAAGCCTAGCACAGGCTTTTGGAATGGAAGAAAAATACGAATCCACTAAATTAATATGGAAGCCAACTTGAAAAATCTTTTTCAGGGCTGATTTAATTGTAGTAATAGTACTAGCGGCCAGGCCCTTATCAAACAAGAACCTAAAGAACGAAATGGCCAAGTTAGGAGTCATATGGGTAACGTTTGAACTCTTTAGAAATTCTGCTAGTTTCTTAACAGCCGAATCATATTGCCTGAGCGTTGAGTCTCTTTTGTCCGATTCAATAAAGAGAACATTGTCCGGATCAATATTTGCATCCTTGTGGGCAGCAAATTTCATGAAATCCACAAAGTTAGGGTTTTTGCTATCCTTGAGGAATCTGACACAGTCTGAGTTTGGACAACTTGTGTCAACTTGGGGTGTGGAATCCGGAAGGGGCGAAGTTTCAGCTCTAGAAGGAGCGGAAACCAGTTGCTCTTTGGCCAGTTGGGAGTCACCAGGGCCACCGCTCCTTTGAATGAGCGGAGTTTGGGTAAGACTTTCATTAGAAGATTCACCAGAGGGAATAGGTAAATCTTCTCCCAACGATTCCAGTCTAGAGTTACAGTAATGCGTCTGTGGCATAAGCCTGAGGGTCCTGGTTGGGGGCTACATAGCAGGAAAGTTTGCGGTTGAGATGTGTCGCAAATAAGTCTACCTGGAGTCCTGGAACTATTCTGGATATCCACCAGAAGGAATTCATGTCTAGGGACCATTCCGATTCCAGTGGTTTTGTCCTGACAGGAACCAATTTCTCTCTGTTGCTAAGGTGAAGATCATTACCAGGATCTGATTCAGATTGGGAGACTTCGATCCGCCTCTGTTTATGCAGTGTACCACTGCCGAGCTGTCCGATACTATCCTGACGTGAGTGGTCTTCGGATGGGATAACCGTCTCAAGGTTAGAAAGACTGCCATGGCTTCCAACACATTGATGTGGAATTGCTTCATAGTGGGGGACCAGGAGCCCTGAAACATCTGTTGTTGTGAGGAGCCCCCCCAGCCACTCAAGAGACGCCTCTGTGTCAATCGTCACCTGAGGAGGGGGAAGTTGCTGAGGAACTGAATTGGATAGATTCTCTGGTTTTGACCATGGCCGGAGTCTCCGTATCAATATGGAGGGGATCGTTGAAATTTTGTCCCTCAGGCAGGTTGTAGCTCTCTTCCTCCAAACTCGGTTGATGTCTTTGAGTTCGACTTTTAATAAGACGTCTGTTACTGAGGCAAATTGGAGTAGGCCGAGAATTCTTTCTAAGGCTCGCCTTGACACCTGTTTGTTTTTGATGAACCGTTTTGTCTTTGACGCTATCTCTTTGACCTTTTTGGGAGGAAGAGATAGTTTGTGATTTGTGAGGTCCCAGTGAATACCTAACCCTTCGAATTGACTTGCTGGTTGTAGGCGTGATTTCTTTAGGTTGACCTGAAAGCCCAACTTGTGTAGGAACTGAACCACTTTGGCCGTAGCTTTGTGGCATTCCTGAACTGTTTTTGCCCAAATGAGCCAGTCGTCCAGATAAGCTATCAGCATAATTCCCTGGCTCCGGAGCTGTTCTAACACTGTCTCCCCTAGTTCTGTGGATATCCTGGGGGCGATGCTGATACCGAATGGCATCACTTTGAAGGCGTAGGACTTCTTGCTTAGGCGGAAGCCGAGGTAGGGAGAGAAGTTCCTTGCTACTGGGACGTGATAATAGGCGTCGGTAAGATCGATAGAGGTGGTAACGGCCCCACGGGGAAGTAAGGTCCGTAGCTGAGAGACAGTCAGCATACGGAATCTGTCGCAGAGAATGTAAGAATTTAGTTTGGACAGGTCCAGAACTACTCTCAGAGAGGTCGAATTCTTTTTCGGAACCGTGAACAGGCGTCCTTGAAATTTCAATGTCCGTATTCTCTTTATGGCCTTCTTCTTTAGGAGATCTTTCGTATATTCTTCCAGAACTGGTGTGGGCTTCTGAAAGAAGGTTACTGTCGGGGGTGGAGAACCCTGTGACCATTTCCAGCCTAGACCTTTGGAGACTATGCTGTGGGCCCACGGACTGAAGGTCCATTGGTCCCGAAACCGGTATAGACTCCCTCCTACCTGATCCGTCTCATTGAGTGGGGTTAAACTTCGTCCCTCTACCTCCTCGGGAACCCCTGGTTCTAGTTCCGCCTCGTTGACGGAACTGACCTCTGGCCCTGTTGCTTCCGGGTTGCCTAGGGTATCCTCGAAAGGAACCAGAGACTTCAAAGGCTTGGTTGAAAGCAGGGGAGGTCATCCACGTGGCCATAGGGGCAGGTTGAGTGCCTTGGGGAGCCGGAACAAAAACAATTTGTTGTTGAGGAGGAGTGGACTTGGAGGAAGTCTGAGGGCCTGGAGATTGCCGATTTTCGCCACGGCTAGATTTATACGGAGAATAATATCTCTGTTTTTTCTTAGTGAAGGGCTGCCTCATAACGGGTTCAAACCTACGTTTGTTAGTGAGGCCCCACCTGACTTGTAGATTTTGGTTGGCTTTGGCCACATCCTGGAAGACTTTATCAACTTGCTCCTGTGGGAAAAGGGATTTACCTCAACAGGAAGAGGTAATAAGCCTATTAGGCTCGTGCCTAATAGAAGCCTCCACCAGGACATGTTTTCTGCAGTTCGTCCTTGCAGTCCAAAAATCATGGAGGTCTATTTGAAAAGTCTGCAGGAGACTTCTCGCCAAGACCCGAAAGACCGGTTCGTCACTGTACAGGGAGGCTATTAACTCAGAGGATGCCAGTGAGTTAAGGGATCTCGCTAGCCTATTCCTGGTTTCAAACTCCGTTTTCAGCAAGTGATCCGGGAGTTTGGGAAGTCTCTCTGAAAAGAGGGAGGAGGCACAGTCTGGGTCGAGTTTACCCACTGTGAAGGTCGTCGGTGCCTCCTGCCAAAAGTCGCTCAGAGCTGGCATAAGGAGAGAGGTGGGGTCCGTCTTCTTAAGAGTCGGCATAGGTAGGCCATCTTTAATGGCTTGTACGGTCAACTCCGCTACTTTGTTGGTAAGAGGAGTGGGTACCATCGGAGGCGAGGTAAAAATGGTATAAGACCCTTTATGAGGGGTTAGCTTTGAGTTAGAGCAACCCCATTCTGCGAGAGTACGAGCCCAGACAGCTTGGGCTTGCTCCTTAGGAAAGATGACCGTTTCCTTCGGCACCTTGTCCATCCTGATGAGCGCGTGTTCTCTCAGGCGAACGAACCCTTTGAAGGGGAATTGAAGGTCTGGGGGTTAGAACTCCAGGTCCTCCAAAGGCCGGGTACCTAGCCCCTCGAGTGTCAAGGTGCCATCGAGGTAGGGAGCATGTCGAGCAAACCGCCAAGGGTTGTTCTTATCGAACGGCGGCAGTTCGAGGTGTCAGGGCCTACGGGCGGAGCTTGTTGAGCACCGGAGCGGAGAAGGCTAGCAACCATGTCCTTGAGCTCCGTCATAACGGCTGAGTGTTTCTCAAGCCTTGTCTCCACCATATCCTGTACCATGGATACGAGGTTAGCCGGATAGGGGTCAGGTTGGCTAACCGCAGCCGAAGCCTTGGCTCTAGCGGACTTGCCCCTCTGTCCTTTAGAAGGAGGAGGGGATTTTGACATTACTGGAATGTCAACGGCTGTGGAAGGTCCGGGGACCGGGGACAAGGCTGGAGGCGTAGCTGAAGTAAGCGATTTCCTTTTAGGTTTCTTTAGCGGCTTAACCTTGGGACGGACCGATAGAGATCCCTCCCAAGATGAAGCCGAGGGCTTTTCAAAGCCCAGGAAGGAAGAGGAAGAAGAGGGAGTAGGAGAGAGAAAAGATTCTGCCAAATCCTCTACACCACTTACCTGCTCATCCATTGGTTCGTGGTGAATATCCAGCGCAGAAACGTCGCCGGAGAGTTGATGCTCCTCTGATGGGGGTAAGGCTGAACGTATCGCCTCGAGGAGTGGTGTAGCCAGTTCGGTCGGGACAGCGGCCGAGGGAGAACCAGGAAAGAGGCGGGAAGCCATGTCCGCGTCCAGCATATAAGGACATCCTTGGGGGGCGTTCCTACCAAACCCCGAAACCCAAGTCCGGAGGCTGGTTCTCGCCGTCCGGAGGGACTCCTCGTCAGCCTGAAAGAGGAGGAAAAGTTAGAACGAACCAGAAAGGCAAGGGGGGAAGAAACAGAGTCAGAATAGGATAATTTTCATTAAAATTATAATCGACCATGAATGCATACAATCCAAAACCAAAATAATAAGGATATGAACGGTAAAGTCGAAATTTCTTACCTCATCATTGAGGAGGATAGACGCCAGCTCAAAGCAGAGCGAACAGGACTCTGGAAACCAGATCATGTACGGGGTCTGGCCTGCTTCCCGGGCGAAGGAGATAGCGCAGAGAGCGTGGGACCGGCAGACATCGTGGCCCACCGGATCCGTGAACGTCGCCGAGCACCCCTTGGCAGAACAGCGCACTTTCTGTAATATAAAAAGAGAACATATAAGTACATTGACTCCTGTAACCACTCGAACTTAACCTAAAAGGAAAGAGAGAGGTCGGCATGCATAACACTAACAGAGTTAAGGCCAAGGGAATCTCTAGAATGTGTATTAAAAAGGTTCGGGAAACTAGGGGAGCTGGAGCTCCTAAGTAATTACTGTAGGAATACGACAAAGGCATAGATAGTAATGCTCCGTAGGGCGCCGGAGTCATAAGGCACCGGAGTTACTCAGTAATTACGGATGGATAAATAAACTTAGGTATAGTGTCGTAATAATGGAAGCTCCGTAGTGCGTCAGAGTTCCGATGGGAGGCCCTAAATGAGATCTCCGGTATCAATCTCCGGTAGGTGCCTACCGGAGTCATAAGGTGGGGGGGAGGCGGAGAAATATGATGGCAATGGTTTTGTCATGTGAAGGGGCGGAGCCCGGAGTCAAAGGTGCTGATGGCCAACGAGGGGAGGGGATCCCAGTCGAAGGGGAGCACCGGAGTAATAGGAAGTAAAGAGTTCCCAGCTCAAAAAAGTAACGGAAAACCATGGCGGAGTTCCGGCGTAACGAGGTCCAAACCCAATAAGCCCAGGCCGGAGTGGGGAGGATGGGAATATGAAGGGAGCGGGAACAACGTTGGCGGCTCGAGAGCAGGCCAAGATACTAACCTAGAATAGGGTGACTCTACATGACAGGGCTCAATGTAAAATAATAACACTAGCCTACTAGAACAAACCACATAACCTACGAGAAGGGGAGAGAGGGGGAGAAACTGGCTACTGAGAGGAAAATATTCCGAACAGTAAAGTGAACTGATAAGTGGAAAAAACTCCAGCCTCTCTCACTCGTAAGGCTACTAAGCCCGCTCTAGTAAGAACACGAACCTTAAACTAAGTAACACAATCTGTCCGTAGTGATACATAGAGCATAATAAAGTTAGCGAAAGGGTAAAATAAACCCTCTAATAATGGTAAAAGAATGGAATTGACGTGCAATTCCGAACTGAATGAAAGGTACGATATAAACCCTTCAAGAGGGTAAACAAAATAACATAGTGAGAGGTCCGTAGCGGTGAGCCTACCTACGGTAGGGAACTAAACTTTAATAAAACGCCGAATGCTATTCTTCGTTAACGCACAACAAACGGACTCGGAAGCGACAAAATAAGTACCTAATAGTAAAATAGGTTCTGAAATAAAGGCACAAGGCCAACAATCTAATCTTAAGATTAAAAACAGAACCTAGCATGACATTAAATACCCAAAGGCATGTAAACAAGCGTCTGGGTGAATGCGTAGAAGACGCGGACACGGCATCAAGCCGAGCGCACTAAAAACACGTAATACGCAAAAAGGGCGTAGAGCCCGGGCAAATAAATAATGCCAAAACAAACTATGGTACTTAACATTGGTGCAGGAGGAAGGAGAGCTTCAGCCATGGCGAAGAAATCCAAAAATTAGAGCAAAAAGCGCACAAAAAAAACAAAGGTCCGTCGCACACGAGTCCAAAAAGAAGGATATGTAGATGGTGCTCGGGTCGGGCGTCGGTGGAGTGGATCAGGTTGGTTTGGTTAGTGCCGCTGTAGCGGCTCATCCTTTATTGGCGAAGGAATTATCTAAATGGAAGACGACCTGTGAATAGTGGTTTTCACACGCCCTATCTTTATACACGACGCCCTTAGGGTGCTTGCGCGATGGTAGTAACCTCTGCATTCCATGCTTTAACTTTCTCTGGTATATTTGGAAGTATTTATATCAGAAAAGTGACAAGAAGGACCTTTTCACCGGGCGTCACAGGTCGACCCAGAAATAATAATGATAAATATCAGTGTCAATGACCTTAAATGTCAGGATGCCTGAAAACTTCAAATCAGTCTATCAATCTCTCATTAAGAGTAATGAGGTTGAGAAGGACAATAGTTTGTGAGACTGGCAAGAGGCTTAGCTTGGGTCAGGGGTCAGTGTTAAGTGCTTACTTTCTTGTTTTAACCAATCCAACTAGACAGAAATTTTTCCGATGGAAGGCTATCCTTGTCTGCCAAGGAATTCAAGATTCACATAGATAATGCATCTAAGGCATTAGAAGTGAACTGTTTTGCAGATTCAGTGTTAGTGGTGGTTTTCCAGATGTTTGAAAAGTGGGCATCTCTGTATGATGAGGACAAGGTACACAACCTGTAGGAGTTCCTGAAAGGTCTCAACTGGATAATCATGGACTCCATGTTAGAATTGGTGCAAACTTGTAGATGTTGTATTCAGAAGAAGAGGGAGCAGATTTGCTCATTGATGAGCCACTTGGTTAAGTCCAACCAGAAGCATGACATCTTGTCTTTAACCCCTGAAAGGCCCTCTCGAGGCAGGCACGCTAGCCAGGGTGATAGACCAGATTTTTTTGAGAAACTAAATTTCGATGTTGGTAAGGGCCATCCGAGTGAAAAACCTTATCCTGTTAGCCAGCCATTTAAGCTGGGGTTAGTCATTCATGTATATTGCTTGTGATAACTCTCCCACGAAGATTTAGTGGTAGTTGGCAACCAAACACAAACTTTGGGCCATGCTGACTAAAATACAGTAAGAATTATTGTGATTCTGGTGGGGTTGGGATGTATGGGGCCACATCTTTTATGGTGACAACCGGGCAGGCTCGTTTGAGATGAAATGCAAATTGCAATTGTGGCTTGAGCCCGTACATACATGAGTGTTTAAAATTTAATTAGTATGATGGCCTGCTGATGTCTGTAGCATTTACCGTACCTGTACATCAGATATACAATAAATAGCTTGTACACCACACGTAAACATATTCCATTGATGGTGCTTACAACTTTTATTGGCAAGTTTGACTGGTTACATCTGGCAACATTTCCTGTTGAAATCCTAGCAGGAAATTGTGGCAGTGTTGGACCCGGTGGTATTTAAAGGGCCTTTTATTTGGTGTAGGTTTTTGTCATTTTTTTCTGTATTTATTATGTTTATTTTTTTGGCTAAAACATGTTTTATACTTTTGTACTGTATATTGTACAGTAATGCCTTGAAATATGAGTATAATTCGTTCCTGGACTGAGCTCGTATGTCAATTTCCTTGTATCTCAATTAAATTTTTACCATATAAAATAACTGAAAATAATTTAATCCATTTCTACCCTCTAAAAACACTCAAAGAAAAAAACATGTTTTTAATTGCTATACTGTACAGTATAAACATACTCTACTTATGCTCACAAAATTATATAAATGATTACTGTGATATGCCATATAAAGTGGTTTTATTATGGAGTTCTTACCTTCGAGACAGATGATACCGGCTATTGGCGGTGTGTGTGGAGGAGGAGGGAGAGAGGAAGGGAAGGAGAGAGACTTGGATGGTACCATATTTACTGCTCCATTCAAATGGCTTAACACATACACTTAAAATTAACTAACTGAACTTAGCTTAATTTTTTAAAATGTTTTATTCTTATCTACTTTTTTTTACCTATTTTTTATTTGTATTTTTTTTTTATTGTTTGAAGTTTATACATATTGTCGATGTACTCAGCTTGTAATGGCATGCTAACTCCCTCACATGGACACCTCTCTCATGTTTCTCGATAATTTCATGCTTCACTTCTATCGTCATAATGCGTTTTTTCTTCTCACTACCAATATTACCACTCACTTTAAGACCTATCACTTATTATGAAGAATGTTCACAAATATACAGTTAAAATCACGTAAATAATGTAAAGGCAACACGGGAGATGCCTACTGAAGTTGATGATCACGTGAAATGAATGAGTGATGCGGACTTGAGCACTCCCAATCGCTTGGCCACTTAGTGTTAGCATCTGTAAGTGTGCTCGTGTCTCAAGATTGTTCTCTGATCTCAGTGCATAATTTTGCTCGGAGGCTAGCTTGTATCTCGGAAGGCTTTTATGTTGGAGTGCTCATATTTTAAGGTACAGTGTTACTGTTTATTTTTGTATTACTATCATGCAAAATTTATTTTTTCCCACGACTTGGTTTCTGTCTCCATAATCTGTGCTAATGTACAGTATATAATATTATATTAAGGTGTTAAAGTAAATACTTAATGGAAGTAATATTAACACCACATATGATTAGATATTTCAAATATATGACTAAAACTAGCCAATATCATATTAGACATTGTAAGGTACAAATTAAAGTCAATGCATCAACGCAAATAGTAAATGTCAGTATGACAATGGACAAAGAATGAGGTAATGACATTTAAAACTGCATGATGATAAAATCACCTGCGAAAAAGTAATAGAAGTAAGTATAGTACACAATGAAGGTAATATAAACATGAAATTAATCTTTCAAATATATTATAAAAACTAGTTAGTATTATAATAGATATTGTAGAGTTTTGTTCAGTTAATTAGGCAATCAACAAAATAATTAAATTGTATTAGAGAAAATGATTAATATGACAGTGAAAAATTAAAGAGGTGGTGACATTTAGAACTCCTTGATAATAAAATAATCTATGAATAAGTAACAGAAGTAAATATATAATGAAAGTAATAATTAAAACAAATGAATCTTTAAAATATATTACGAAAAGTAGTCAATACACATTGTAAGGTGCTCATTCAAGTTAAAACAACTACAAACAGAATAACTAAAATATAATAAGAGGAAATTGTCAATATGACAATAAAAAAGTAAATGTGAATGAGATGATGTGATTTTCCCTGCCCTTTTATATCCAAACCTTCAAACAAGATCTGTCAAACTGTGTTGGGTACGATGAGTTAGTCCAAACGTTAGACCCGACGGTGATGTACCTATTCACTTGTCATATGGTCTCAGCTTCGTATTTTAGGGAGCTTTGACCATGTCCTCGTCAAACTGGCTGCTAATGAGGACATGCATACATCAGTCATAAACACATACACAAGTACCAAAGACTGGTATCGCAATGGTCCCCGTCAGGCTTATGTCTATCATGAAGTACAATTATTTGATGGTCAACGGCCGTGTATGGCCTAAACTACTGTATGCCCGACAAATCAAAAAAAGGACAATTCCAGTCTCATATGTGGCCAATTTTGTCATAGGCTAAGTGATTAAGGAGCTTGGCTGTCCATTCTCACTATTTATCTTGATGAGAAGGTACCACTTCTGTCAAATCTTTCACGAGATACTTCAGTATCTCTGAAAGAAAACATCACCTCTTGGTACCAGTTCTGCTTGCTAATGTACTGTCTAGTGTTCTGAGCCGGGTAATGACTGGTCCCTACTCTGGGCTTCTGGACACAAGCACTACTACACTATGGCAGCCATTCATGAGAGTTTGGGACACTGTACTGCTCTAGCTCTATGGAGAGATTGTTTCCCCAAAGATGGAACGATACTGTTTATGTCTATATTCATTGTCTGCCTCACTATTATACATTCCCAGATCCTTTTGTATTTAATCATTCATATTCTAGGGAGAGAAAAAAACAGAACGGGTTGATGAGCATATAGTCTCTAGCTTTGATAATTTGTCAACTGGTTGATGGTTGGTAATGGTAGCCCCTTTTGATCTTGGACACAGAAACAAAAATGGCTCAAAGGATCAAATTGGTGTTGGACTCCTTGTCTACCTCTCAGGAGAATTATGTTGAGGTAGTGGGGAAAGGGGATAACTTATGTCAGTACTTTATTCAGCTTATGGTATCTCTCTAGGCTTCATATCTTTGGAAGGGGATAGCAGTCTTGCTTCTCAGATTAGGTTTAAAGAAGGTCCTAGCTTCTCTAATTCCCAGTAATAACCAAAGGTAGCAGCTTCCTCCAGAAGAGATTGGACCCTCATGGGCCCAGTTTAGGAATGGTGTTAAGAGGAAGAAGAAAGTGCGAAGCAATGCTTTAAGTAGGAGGATGTCTTGCCTTGCCTTGTAAAATCCCTCCCTATTCCATCCAAATCTGTTTCAAAACTATGATCCTAGAATTTTGAAATGGAAGTCTTGCATGTCCTGTTCTATTCCTCTTCCATTGGCTCTTCATGAGTCATCACAGGGATGGAGCATGAGTCCGTACTCTTTGCTGAACCCGTACTTGTCTGGCTACATTTAGTTGGAACATTTGCTGTATACTCAGCTTTTGGGGACTCGAGGGATTTGTAGGGAATGCTGACATACATTCATTTCAAAAGCGACTCTTTCATTCCTTATGTGTTCAAATTAGTGTCGACTACCCTGTATATTGTTAACCTTGGGCTGCTTGGAATGGCCTCTTTCGAATCTTTTTAGAATAAAATGAAGACTACTCCTTGCTCTTATTATAATCTGAGGGTTGTGATTGTGGATAGTGTGATCTCACAACCAAGCAAAGAATTTTTCTTTGTATTTGTTTCAGCAAACTCAAGAGGTAGGACAACTTTCCAGACCAGTAGGGACTGCTGATCCTCTCATGGTAGCAAGTAGAAATGGCAAAGGGAGCTTTTGTGAGTTTGCTCTCTCTTTATCTCCTATATCTTCTATTCTCTTCTTCTCCTCTATCTTCTATTCTCTTCTTCAGATACAGTACTTCTTTGCAGAAGAAAGAAGTCAATATAGTCGTGCAGGAGGTCTCTCACATCAAGTTCCATGGGTCTTGTAGCAATGACTGTTACCTTTGAGTTTGGTTAGGAGGATCTGTAGGCCAGTTGATGATGAGCATTGCTCCCACCTTCATCATTTCTGTCCTGACATAGGTGGAAATCCCTGACCCTTAGGGAGCTGGTGTCTCTCTTTTTTGGGGGGGGACTGTGGCCTCTCACTCTTTGACTGGTATTTTCAGGGTTGGTTAAATAGGTGTGAGCCTAATATGATGGATATCTCCTGGAAATGGAAGTAGGTATACTCTCGTAGCCAGAACCCAACTCTAACTCCATAGGCCAGGCAAAGGTGAGATGTTTCGTACATCTTCCAGGTTCCTGCTGTGAATAAGAGGAACGTCCTTGCCCATAGAGAGTAATGGAGCTCACCTGCTGACCGATTCCTTTGGGATCCAATAAGTGAGGCATAAGCCAGATGTGACAGCTACTGCTGTAGCACTGCTTGCAGGTGGGTGATCCTACATGCACCAATCACCAGTACCTTAGTCCAGGTGTAAGTGTAGGGTATACTGTATACTAAGTTAACTTTGAAGCCATCCTCCTTCCTTGGTAGGGAATGATGAAACTTACCTGGTGACTTTTTCCTCAGGATTTGGTCAGCCGGACTGTGATCCTACTATGCAAATACTTTTGACATACCAACAGGAGGTAACAGTCCTTCCAGAAATCGAGTATCTGCACCAGTCAGGTAGAGTGGAATGTGTTTGTCTACCACCCCATCCCCTTACTTGGGACATTGGTGTCCCGAAGCTGATTGGTGTTCCATTTTGTTTGCTTTCAAGTAGATCCCAAGAGAGATACTCTCAATGAGAGGGACCTTTCTCCAGCCAGAGCATTTTTTTAGCAGATCTCAGAATCCTCACCTGTGTCTGCCAAAGATGTTCCTTGGTAGAGTTTGGATCTCACCTGCCATGGGGAGCGGTCTATGCTCAAAGGGAGTTTCAAGCAGTCTTGCTTATCTTAAGACGTGTGTTAGGTTCTTATCATTAAAGCATGGGAGCACATGCCTCCTGCTAACCTGAGAATGGTATTATATAAGGTTTTTCCCTCAAGACTGTCTTTTCTCTGCTTTGGGAAGAGAATTGTAGAAGAGGCTTCTTAGTTTTGTGTGGATCCCTCATCCTCAGGAAATTAGTCCATGCTTGAAGGGAGCTTCAAGCAGTCTTACCCATCTTGGGACTTAGGTCACTGGGTAGAATGATCCTTCTACTAACACTAGGATAACATCATAGTGATCTTCCCCACAAGGCTGTTTTCCTATCTATGCTTTAGAAAGAGAGTATGAGAGTTTCAGGTACTTCATTAGGGCTAACTTTCGAAGGATGGGGGTCCTGTTACCATTGTCTCACGGACTGTGTGATGATGACCTAATACCAGCCATTTTCCAACACAAGTTGAGGATCTTCTCGATCCTGTTCCTCGGAGTAAGTTGACACGAAGATGTCTGGTGTCATGTCAGTGCACTGCAGTACTACTTGAGGAGGACTTTAACCCTCTTGTACAAGGTTTGCAGCAATCTCAGTGACCCAAGCAAGGAGAACAAGTAAGTGTTTAGGCACTGTTCTTTCTGATGAGGCTCCTTGTTTGCATATATGACTTTGTTCTGTGCATATTGCAGCCATCTAAGGGAAGTACTCAAAAGCTTAACCCTTTCAGTAGCCTTCCAGTTTACTTGTGGCCATACTTGACACTACAGGTTAGGTCTAAAGGTGTCGGACCACCTTTGCCTCTCTCTACCTTACAAACGTTACCCACATGCCCTGGACCCCTTTCCATGGGTCTTGCTGTGGCTGCTCAGTGCAGTAGTTGATTAACATTCCCTCCTCCAGCACAGGATTTATATGTATTCTGTCTCGGGTAGAGCATTTGGCTTGAAGTCTCACGTGAGGCAGACCGAGCGACTCTTCTTCCTCTCTCAAAGAGATGCAACAACTGCAACTGTTACACACTGGTCAGATGTCTGATGGCAGTGAGTTGCATCACAAAAACACCTTTCTTGCAAATTATGCTTGCAAAGAAACAACTCCTCCATCCCTCTTATCAAGAAGGAAGATTGGTTGGTGTCTTTTAACAAGCAATTCTCTCGATGTCCTTGGTGTGGCACTGCCAATTTCATCTCCCTGTTAGGGAAATAAGCTTCCTTAAAAGCCTTTACTGTACTGACAAAGGCCCTGACAAGTTTTACATTTCTATGATTAGTTGTTAGGAGGTTATGGGAGTCCCTTTTCTTGCTCCCGTATGGGATCAGGAAGGAAGATAATGTCCAGGGAAGAAAAGAAATTTCCAGTTTGGTTCTGGGTTACTTCTGAGTGAGTCTCCCTATTTTAAAGGACAAAAGTGTTGTATGCAATCAGGAACAAATAACCAATTTTGAAATATATTTGTATTATCCTAACTAAATAAAAATAAGCACTGAATAAAACTTCCCACCTCAATCACCCCTTTCAGTCCTAGGATTAAAGGCTAAAGTGGCTATGTATGTTGTTATTGGCAGGTGGACTGGGATTCCTTTCATTCCACTGGTCATCAGTCAACTACTTTACCTTGTTAATGATCCTATGTCTGTTTCAGCATCACTGAAGACATATCCCTCTTTTAAAGGACTCTGGTTTGTATAGCTAGGAAATATACAAATTACTTTTAAAATTGTATTTTTTCATTTAAACTTCCTATTAAAGATGACAAGTAGAGTAGTGGAATGATAAGAGATATCATCTAGGTTAATGTGGGTGAGGGTTAGGTTAGATAGGGAATGTTGGGCTTTTGTTATTGCGTATGGATCAGGTTGTGAGTAAAGTGAAGAAGAGCGGAATGAATTCTGGAATGAATTAACTATGTGTGTAGAAGGACTGGGTAGAAGGAATTATGTAGTTGTCATGGGTGACTTGAATGCTAGAGTGGGTGCTGGAGAGATAGAAGGTGTCATTGGGAAGTATGGCGTACCAGGTGAAAATGAGAGTGGTGAGAGACTGGTAGATTTATCGCTCATTTGCGACAACGTCGTCATAACTCAAAAATAGCTATTTTTCAGGAGAGCCATTTTAATCAATTAAAACACACTCATATTAATGTATGTCGTTAGGACATTTAGCGCCTCTAGCGATCAATTTTTTTGCTACAATTATGACACTTTTGCCAAAAAAATCAGCATTTGAAGATGAATATGTCTATATGGATAACTCAAAAATAAATTTTTTTGAGTTATGACGTTCTTGCAAGCGAGTGATATGTGTTGAGCAAGAGCTGGTAATAAGTTATAGTTTTTATGAATAGAACTTACCTGCAGTTATATAAATATAGCTTAGTCTCTGACGTTCGGCAGAATTTTTAAAAAATCGCGGCAACCGCCTTGTGGTGGTTGTGCGGTTAGGTGGTTAACAACCCTTACAGGGTGGTACTTGGAATCATTCCCATTTTCTGTTCTTCAGATCATCTCTGCCGGCCGGATCAACAACACCGTTGGTCCGCATTAGAGTTTTTCGTTTCGCTTTCTCTATATCGCTGTACCGGACTTCTTTTTGGTGAAGTACAATGATTTGGGGATTTGGCAATCGTGTTTTTGTTTTTTCTGATATTTTTTTATTTGTTTAAATATAAGTGAGGAACTTCATTTTCGTGTGTGTGCGAATGAGGAATGCAAGGTGAGGTTACCAAAAGTTTTGGTAGATCCTCACACGGTTTGTTTGGGTTGCAGGGGTTTTGATTGTGCACTGGATAATAGGTGCAAGGAATGCAAAGTTTTGAATGAGAAGGATTGGTTAGCTGTGAAGTGCTATGTGCGTAAATTAGAACTAGATAGAGTAAGGAGAGCTTCTAGATCTAAATCTAAGTCTGCTAGTGAACCTAGTCTAGATATATCTATTGAACCCTTAATTAATTCCTCTTTGGAAGTTGACCTTCCCCTGAGGTAGTAACTCCTGCCCCTTCTACAGGATCTGTATCTGCGGATGACCCTCAGTACGCCAGGATGGCTGCCGAGTTGAAGGCTATTAAAGATCAACTTGCGGCCTTAAAAGGTAAGAGTGAGAGTGAAGTTAGTGCTTGTGAAAGTGCAGTGGAGGTGGCGACTTATCGAACCTGTCATTACCCTAGGTCTAGACCTCTACCAAGCTCCCAGGACCAAGGGAGAAGGTACGTTGACGACCGAAAGGGGGTGAGAGGTGCATATCCTCGGTCAGCCATCACCTCAGAGAGTCCTGTTGCAAGCTCCCAGGCTGCTCTTGACCGCCACAGAAAAGGTGTGTCGGATGTGATGGTGTCTTCCCTGAATCCCTCTCATAGATGCAAGTGGCAGTATGAGGCTTTGAGACTGACGAAGAGGAGGTGGAACCGAAATGAACAGTCTCGTTCTCACTCTCCCGGTTCTAGTAGCCACGAACCTTGTCCTTCGGAGGACGATTTGGATACCGTTCCTGTGGAGAGGACGAAAGCAAGAGCGGAAAGTCAAGACAGACCAGCGAAAGATCCTTCTCCTTCTACCAGCGCTACTCGACAGCCGTCTCCTTCGGAACCTCAGGATTCAGCAGAGGTCTCTAAATCATTCATGTCAGTTATGCAAGAGCAACTTTTCTCATTAGTGCAAGCTTTTAGACGCCCTCACTCCCAGTGCGACAGACGTAAAGACGACTCGTTACCCGCCAAGAAGTCGGCTTCTAAGAGGGAACGGAGTTCCTCTCCAAGGGAACCTATGCGCGCTTCGTCAAGGGCACGACACCGCACTGCTTCCTCATCTGCCCGCCTCCAGGACGATTCCATCTTTCGCTCTCGGCGCCAGAACGATTCCGCCTCTCGTTCTCGGCGCCAGGACGATTCCTCCTCTCTCTCTCGACGCCAGGACGATTCCAGCTTGCTTCTCCAGGACGATTCCAGCTTGCTTCTCCAGGACGATGTCGCTTCTCGTCGCCAGGACGATTTCAGGTCTCGCGCTCGGCGCCAGGACTCTTCCGCTTCTCGCTCTCGGCACCAGGACGATTCCGCCTCTCTCTCTCAGCGCCAGGACGATTCCGCCTCTCTCTCTCGGCGCCAGGACGATTCCAGCCTGCTTCTCCAGGACGATGCTGCTTCTCGTCGCCAGGACGATTGCAGCTCTCGGCGTAAGGACGCTTCCTTCTCTCAGTGCCAGGACGCTTCCTCCTACCGCCTCAAGGACTCTAATAGCGCTCGGCGCCAGGACACTTCCGCCTCGCGGCGCCAGCACGACACCTGCGCTCGGCTTCAGGACGCAAACGGTTCTCGGTGTCAGGCTGCTTGCAGCCCTCTTCCACAGGATGTATCCTATGATTTTCCTATTTTGGATTCAGGTGAGCCTTCTACCCGAACGAGAGCTGTAGTAGAGGTGGGACAGAATCTCGATGATGTCTCAGAGGACGAAGGCAAACCTGCTGACGCTGCTGGCGACTACAAGGTTCTCTCTCGCTCCCTCCTTGAGGTGTATGGGGAGGAGTTTCAACCTTCTGCTCCTCGTTCTCCGCAATCTCAGTTTAGCAGGAAGAAGGCCAAGAAACAGTCGGCCTTCATCAAGATGAAACTCTCTATTTCTGCTAAGAAGGCTCTCGCTAAAGTAGACGAATGGATGAAGGAACGTAGACAAGCGGTTAAGACCACCTTCTCTTTTCCACTAGCTCGTCTTGCTTCGAAGGCTGGCATGTGGTACGAGACTGGGGAGCCTCTGGGTTTGGGAGTTCCTGCCTCCTCCCAGGGTGATTTCTCTGGTATTGTGGACTCTGCCAGAAGGCATGCACTCAACTCGGCCAAAGTTATGTGGTCGATGTCTGAACTTGATCGCCTCGTCAAAGGGAATTTTAGAGCGTTTGAGGTTTTTAGTTTTTTGGACTGGTCTCCAGGGGCTCTGGCCTGGAAGACAGAGCAAATGGAGGGAACACAAGACCTGACCAGTATCATGTCTTGCATTGGTAAAGCTCTTAGGGATGGAGCTAATGAGTTGGCTTCCCTTTTTTCAGCAGGAGTCTTGAAGAAGAGGGCCCTGTTATGTTCCTTTGCTTCGAGATCTGTGACTGTTGTGCAGAAGTCTGAGCTCGTGTACGCAACATCTCTTTGCTGAGGCCCTTGTCAGAGATATTACGCTTTCTCTTGCGCAAAAGGCCACTCAAGACCTCTTATCGCGCTCGGCTCGGAAGCCTTTGACAGTCGCTCCTTCGTCTCTGAAGAGGGACGAGAGGAAGTTCCAACAGCCCTTTTGAGGCAGGGCTCCTTCGAGATCTGACTTTAGAGGAAGAAGACAGGAGTCAGGAGCAAGGACGAACAGAGGTTTGTTTAGATCCCGCTCCAAGAAATGAAGTGCAAGTCCTCCAGACAACGATAGGGGCAAGACTATCACTTTTTTGGCAGTCTTGGATGAGAAAAGGGGCAGACACCTGGTCCCTCTCAGTCATCAAGGAAGGATAAAAGATCCCCCTTTTGAAGAAGCCTCCTCTTTCAGATTCTCCTCTAGCCTTAGTGGCTCAGTACGCAGATGCAGGGAAACAAAAGGCTCTTCTGGATCTGGTCAACTAGATGCTGGACAAGGGAGCGATAGAGCCAGTTCTGGACCTTTCCTCCCCAGGCTTTTACAATCGCCTGTTTCTGGTACCCAAGAACTCGGGTGGATGGAGACTCGTCCTGGATGTCAGCTCTCTGAACGTCTTCGTGGAGAAGACGAAGTTCACCATGGAGACGACTCAGTCTGTGCCGGCAGCAGTACGTCCAGGGAACTGGATGGTGTCTCTCGATTTGGAGGACGCTTATTTTCATGTCCCCATCCATCCGACTTCGAGGAAATACCTGAGACTTGTGATCCAGGGCAAGTGCTTCCAGTTCAAGGCTCTTTGCTTCGGTCTCAGCACGGCTCCTCAAGTCTTCACCAGGATAATGGCGAACGTGGCAGGCTGGCTGCATCAAGAGGGGATAAGGGTATCCTTTTATCTGGACGACTGGTTGATACGATCACGGTCGAAAGAAAAATGTCTGGAGGACCTACAAAGGACGTTCATGATGGCTCAAGAACTGGGTCTTGTCATTCTCTATTTGGGGATAGTTCTTTTTCGGGCTTCTCCCTCCCAGGAGAGGCAGACCAGGTGCCTCGAGAAGGTCCGAGAATTCCTGAAGAAACAGAAGTGCTCAGTGAAGGAGTGGATGAGTTTACTGGGAACCCTCTCCTCCCTTGAACAGTTTGTCTCTTTGGGAAGACTCCACCTAAGACCTCTTCAACACATCCTATCAAAGGTGTGGAACAGGAAGACTCCTTTTCCTTCCCCATTCCAGCAGAGGTCAAGGACCATCTGATGTGGTGGCTGGATCCAGCTTTGTTAGGAGAAGGAATCCCCTTGTACAAGAAGAACCCAGACCTAGTGTTGTTCTCAGACGCGTCGGAGTCAGGATGGGGAGCAACACTAGGAAGCAAGGAGGTCTCAGGCTCTTGGGAAAAGAGTCAGTTCGGATGGCACATTAACAGGAAGGAGTTGATGGCCATTCTGTTAGGGCTAAAGGCCTTCAAAGACTCAGTGTCAGGGAAAATAGTGGAGGTCAACTCGGACAACACCACGGCTCTAGCTTACATCAGGAAGCAAGGGGGGACTTACTCTCTGTCTCTGTTCAAAACAGCAAGGGAGCTCCTTCTATGGTCCAAGGAAAACAAAATAGAACTGTTGACAAGATTCGTACAGGGAGAGCGGAATGTAAGGGCAGACATGCTCAGCAGGAAAGGGCAAGTTCTTCCCACAGAATGGATCCTCAACCAGCAGGTCTGTCAGAGTCTCTAGAAGTTGTGGGGGAGACCTGTATTAGACCTTATCGCCTCTAACCAGAACAAGAGGATCCCAACTATTGCTCCCTAGTCCCGGACAAGGAGGCAATAGCGGTAGACGCCTTTTTGATGGATTGGACGGGGATGGATAAATATGCTTTTCCCCCGTTCAAGATCATCAATCTTGTCATCAGGAAATTAGCTCTCCTCGATTCGGGACGAATGATCCTAGTAGCTCCATTCTGGCCAACGAGAGAATGGTTCACGGAAGTGGTAGACATGTTGATGGACTTCCCAAGAAGCCTTCCTGCAAGTCCAAAGCTTCTCAAACAACCCCACTTTGAGAGGTATCATCAAAACCCCCTTGCTCTCAAACTGACTGCCTTCAGACTATCGAGAAGCTTGTCAGAGCGAGAGGATTTTCGGCGCAAGCTGCAAAAGCTATCGCCAGAGCGAGGAGGGTCTCTTCACAAAGGGTCTACCAATCTTAAGTGGGAGACTTTTAGAGCTTGGTGTAGGCAGCACAAAGTTTCCTCATCCACTACCTCTGTGAGTCAAATTGCAGATTTTTTGTTATACCTCATACAGGATGCTAAACTAGCAGTATCCACGATCAAAGGGTATAGAAGTATGCTCTCGACGGTCTGTAGGCATAGAGGCTTGGATTTGTCTCAAAATAAGGACTTACAAGACCTCGTGAAGTCTTTTGAGACAACTAAACAGGTTCAGTTAAAGCCCCCTTCTTGGAACCTAGATGTGGTTCTGAAATTTCTTTGCACCAAGAAATTTGAACCCATCTCGCAAGCTTTTCTTGGAAATGTAACGAAGAAAACCCTCTTCCTGATGGCCCTAGCCACAGCTAAAAGGGTCAGCGAGGTTCATGCTATTGAAAAACAAGTGGGCTTCAATCAAAATGGAGCAGTTTATGCTTTAAGAATTGACTTCCTCGCCAAGAACGAAAACCCATCAAAACCCTGGCCGAGGACTTTTGAGGTCCCTAACCTCACTAATCTAGTGGGTCAAGAGCAGGAGAGGATCCTCTGTCCAGTTAGAGCCCTTAAAGCTTATTTGTCTCACACTAAGAATGTGAGAGGAGCATCTAGCTCCTTATGGTGCTCGGTGAAAGACCCGCAAAAACCCCTTTCAAAGAACGCTTTGTCTTTTTTCCTGAGGGAGACTATAAGAGAAGCTCACCTCTTGTGTGAGGAAGAGCACTTCGGCCTTTTGAAAGTGCGGGCTCACGAAGTGAGAGCTATTGCTACCTCGCTGGCATATCGTAAGAATATGTCAGTTAGGCAAATTATGGATGCAACGTTCTGGAGAAGCAACTGTGTTCGCCTCTCATTACCTTAGAGAGGTAAGAGCGGATTACGAAAGATGTTATACTTTGGGCCCATACGTAGCTACGGCTTCTGTATTAGGCAAAGGAGTTACTACCTCTCCTCAAAATTAGCTTTTGTATATCTGTGTGTGGGTTGGTGTTTTTATGGTTGTCTGAGGATGTCGACTTGTGGTACAGTTCCCTCAGTCTAGATAGATAGTTTATATCTATTCTGCAAGGTTAGGTGGTTAGTTTTAGTAAGGTTGCAGTTTTTAATATAAGGGACGAAGGTAGTTCTGAAGTCTAGTCAAGTTGTTGGTCTCACCCCATTGACAGACTCAATTGAGTGATTTTCAGCATGACAGGTCCACTCCTGGCTGACACTCTTAAGGGAAAGCGACTCAAGAGGCAGGAACCTTTGAAGTCAGCTACCTTAGCAGGTAAGGAATCAAGGTGTTTTTTCTCCTACAACTATTTGTTGTTTCCCCAACGATGTTTACTGTCTTTCACCCTCCTCCAAATGTGTGAATCAGCTATATATATAACTGCCAGGTAAGTTCTATTCATAAAAATGGAGTTTTTATGATAAAACAAAGTTTTATGAATACTTACCTGGCAGTTATATATATATTTTAAGGCCCACCCACCTCCCCTCAGGAGACAGGTCGGGCATAGATGATCTGAAGAACAGAAAACGGGAATGATTCCAAGTACCACCCTGTAAGGGTTGTTAACCTCCTAACCGCACAACCACCACAAGGCGGTTGCCGCGATTTTTGAAAAATTCTGCCGAACGTCAGAGACTAAGCTATATATATATAACTGCCAGGTAAGTATTCATAAAACTTTGTTTTATCATAAAAACTCCATTTTAAATATTTAACTTAGCCGGTGAATATATAATAGCTGCTACTCAGCGGCTCGACAGAAAACACACTCAAAAAACTCGCGAGCGATCGCTATGAAGGTTGCGGGTGTGCCCACCAGCGCCAACTATCGGCCAGATACCACTCTTGCATGTAAACAAACCCTTCAATTCTTCTCTGTCGACCTTGACGACAAGACGTATCATTACTCGCTGTAGAACCTGGAGTTTTCTCAACATATTTGGTGAAGTACTTCATTTTGGTTTGAGCTTTCGCAGTGCAGGTG
Source organism: Palaemon carinicauda (assembly GCF_036898095.1). Taxonomy (NCBI): domain Eukaryota; kingdom Metazoa; phylum Arthropoda; class Malacostraca; order Decapoda; family Palaemonidae; genus Palaemon; species Palaemon carinicauda. The sequence goes on from NC_090725.1 coordinate 81,470,981, forward strand.
TTTTATATTCAACTTAAATCTTGAACTCGTTTTTGGATAGATTTAATTTTTGATGACTTTGGATTGTTTTTTGGACTTTCTTTGACTTTTAAATGGCCGACCCTTCCCTTAGTACGGAAGTGTGTTTTAGGCTTTTAGCAATTATCTTATCACGTTATAAATTAATTATAGATTTTCCTCTATATATTTTATATCTCTACCGCCTTTATTAGGCCTCTTCGATTAGCTTTCCATTTATAATAAACATCAAGATAAATTTTAATGATTTGTTTATATGCGACCTTTCCTGAGAGTAGGCGGTCCTAATTTGGAAACCGAAGTTAAACAACGTTGAGCCCTTTCAATCGTAAATATCTTTTACAGAGCTAATGATTTAAAACTTATTAAATGAATATTTTTTAGTAGATATTTTATGAAAGGTTTTCTTTGAATAGTCTTCGTACTGTTTCAAAGATGAACTAACGTTTAGTTTATTTATGCTACGCAGTTTGCGCTCTATCGTTACGATAGAGAGAGAGAGTATCACGGTTTCACTTTGCAGAAAGAGTAAATCGATTCTGACGTTTTGTTCATTATTCTTTCAAAGCTTTAATGTTTTAAATTCTATTTTAAAGGAACTTTTTAATTGAAAAACCTTTCAGTTTTTTCCTTTGGTCAAATAACCTGTTTATTGACGAAACGTAAGTGGGCTCTTCTCTTCGGTGCGAAATCAAGAGAGAGAGAGAGAGAGAGAGATAGAGACGGAGAGAGAGAGAGGAGAGAGAACGTTCCGATCTTTATTCTCGTCCCAAGCGAGTAACGTTGTTTTCGAGTTACTCTCGTCCCTAGTCTCTGTACGGGGAGAAAGGATAAAACGTTTTTAGTTTTTATTCTCGTCCCAAGGCACTGTACGGTGAGAGATTGAAAACGTAGTTTTGAATGAACTAGTGTTTAGTCTCTTTCCCAGCCACTGATCTTTTTATCTTAAAATATGTTTACTGTTTTTTGCTTGTATTAATGTGCTTACATTATACGACTGATTTCGCAAGTATAACCTTTTGATGAGGGTAGAATTGCGTGCTTCAGATAGAAATCAGTTTTATTCATACCTAATGTGAATTGTTAAAAAATTCGTTTTCAGTGAAATAAGTGCAAAACAGAAAATCGTAGTGATAAAGTGATATTGCGCAAAGTGTTATCAGTGTTGCGACCGAGGGTTCGTCTGTTCGTGCCTGTCGTTCGCCTAGTCCGAGACCTCTTGCAAGCTCCCAAGCCCAGGGGAGAAGTAATGTCGTACGACTTATGGGTTCGAGAGGCCTTGATCAGCGAACAGACGTTCCCTCTATGGTATCAGGCGTATCTCACCAAGATCACCCCTACCATAAGGCGAGAGAGACAATTTTCTCCTCGTCATCCGAAGGCTTTTCGCATAAGAAACCGTGGAACAAGGTTTCGAGGCCCTTTAAGCGAAAGTCAGTCCTTTCAGGACAGGTCCAGCGTCCTGGTTTTAACTATTAGGACAGCTCTGACCCTATGCAGTCATCGGAAGACTGCTCGCCGCCTAAACAAAAGCGTAACACAGGCTCCGAGAGTCTTTTTGTAGGCAAGGTTTTGCAGTCACAGACGTTACCCTCGTCTCTTACTGCAACCATTCCCGTTGATCCTAAATGGGTTGTACGGCAAGACATGCAGAATAAGCTTGCCTCTCTTATGGAAGACTATTCTGCCGATAAGGTTCACGTTGATCCTAGCCGTTTATCTCATCGAGATCCTGGCCTTCAGCCGCCCAAACGAACCTTTGTGCGTCCTGTTGACGTTGGCGTAGCTAAGTCACGTCAGTCACGATATGTAGAGCCTCACTCGATGCGGTCACGTGTTGATTTTCAGCCGCATTTGGACGTTAGGCCGCTTCCTAATGCTCCTGTTGACGTTCAGGACGTTCGCCAACCAGCGGAGTTGACTTGTTTTGACGCTGAGCGTCAACTACCGCAGTCTAGAGTTGTTTTGACTGCTCAGACTAGGCAGTCAAAACAGTCTCGAGTGGACGCCGAGTGTCCTCCCGCACCTGTTGTTGTTGACAGTTCACAGACTGTTAAGCAGTTACATGACGTTGCGTCCTGGTCCGCTACTAATGCACCAGTGCGTGTGGACTCTGCTTGTAAAGCATTGCCACCACGGTAGGTCTCTCCCTTGCTTGAGACTCGGCTATTGTCGGACAAGGTTCCTTCAGATGAGGAAGTTGCTGTTCCCCCTCCTACTGATATTCCCTTGAGGACTCTGTCAGACGGAGAGGAGCCTAAAGCTGCTTAGCCCTCTATGGACTTTAAATAAATCATGCTGATTTTTAAGGATCTTTGTCCGGATCTTTTTGTAACTGCTGCTCCTCGTTCGCCTAAACGTCAGAGCTTACACTAGGCCTAGCTACTTCGAAGCCGTTGTTTTATAAGCTAGTGCTCTCTCGCTCTTCTAAGAGAGCTTTACGTTTGCTAGGCGACTGGTTTATCACCAGGAGGAGTTTGGGGGAGACAGCCTTTGCTTTCCCTACTTTTAAGCTGGCTTATAGAGCGAGAGTCTGATATGACACGAGAGAAGTTCTCGGCTTGGGAGATCCTGCCTCTGCCCAGATAGACTTCTCAAACCTCATAGACTCTCCCTGGCGCCTGGCCATGAGACGCTCCAAGATTTTATGGTCGACTTCAGAGCTATTTTCGAGCGTTTGAAGTTTTGCTGTACAATCATGTCATGCATAAACAAGGCTTTCAGGGATGGCTCCAATGATCTGACAGCCACGTTCTCTGCAGGAACAAGTCCTTCAGGGATGGCTCCAATGATCTGGCAGCCATGTTCACTGCAGGAGTACGTAAGAGGCAAGTGCGCTCAATGTGTTCATTGTCAAGACAAACTTCACGATGAAGTCTACCAGGCTGTCTTGACAGCATTTATGGAAGGCGACTGGATGGTCTCTCTCGACCTTCAGGAGGCATACTTCCACATTCCTATACACCCGGATTCCCAACCGTTTCTGAGGTTTGCTTACAGGAATGTGGGGTACCAGTTTCGAGCCCTTTGCTTTGGCCTCAGTCCTGCTCTTCTCGTGTTTACGAGGCTCATGAGGAATGTGGCAAAATCCCTCCATCTATCGGGGATCCGAGCCTCCCTGTACTTGGACGACTGGCTTCTCAGAGCATCGTCCAGTCTTCGCTGTCTGCAGGATCTACATTGGACGTTGAGTCTGGCCAGGGAGTTGGGACTTTTGGTCAACCTAAAAGTCCCAACTGATCCCATCCCAGATTATTCTATATTTGGGGATGGAGATTCGCAGTCCAGTTTTTTTCGGGCTTTTCCGTCTGCCACCGAATAGAACAAGCCCTGCTCGAAGTCCAACTAATGCTGAAAAGAAAACGTTTGTTCAGTCAGGAGTTGGAACAGTCTCGTAGGGACTCTCTCATCCCTGGAGCAGTTTGTCTCACTAGGGAGACTACACCTTCTGCCTCTCCGGTTCCATCTAGCCTCTCACTGGAACTAGGACAAGACGTTAGAGACGGTATCATTCCCAGTCTCCGAACCAGTAAAGGCATGCCTGAAATGGTGGGACAGCAATATCAGTCTGAGAGAGGGACTATCCCTAGCAGTCAAGAACCCAAACCACGTGTTGTTCTCAGACGCGTCGGATTTGGGTTGGGGTGCGACCCTGGACGGTCGGGAATGCTCGGGTCTGTGGACCTCAAGTCAGAAGAGCATGCACATCAACGGCAAGGAGCTATTAGCAGTCCACTTGGCCTTGATGATATTCGAAAGCTTCTTCGAAACTACAGTGAACCCTCGTTTATCGCGGTAGATAGGTTCCAGTCGCGGCCGCGATAGGTGAAAATCCGCGAAGTAGTGACACCATATTTACCTATTTATTCAACATGTATATTCAGACTTTTAAAACCTTCCCTTGTACGTAGTTCTGTTAACAAACTACCCTTTAATGTACAGAACACTTAATGCATGTACTACAGTACCCTAAACTAAAACAGGCACAAATATTAAAGGTGATTTTATATCATGCATTTCCTAAACACGCTAAAAAGCACGATAAAAAATGGCAACCAATGTTTTGTTTACATTTATCTCTGATCATAATGAAGAAACAAACTGGAGGTAGAGCTTTGCTTATTACCCAGACATATTTCCCATACTTTTCCCTTAGAACTACATCACATCTTCCTACTATATATATATATATATATATATATATATATATATATATATATATATGTGTGTGTGTGTGTGTGTGTGTGTATATATATATATATATTTATATGTATACACATATATTTACCTACATATATACATAAATACATGCATACATATATATATATATTACTGTATATATATGGGTTATGGAAAAAATCCGCGAAGTGGTGAATCCGCGATGGTCGAACCGCGAAGTAGCGAGGGTTCACTGTAAGTGGTAGAGGTCAACTCAGACAACACCACAACTTTGGCGTACATCTCCAAGCAAGGAGGCACACACTCCTTCACGCTGCTCGAGATCGCAAGGGACCTTCTCTTATGGTCAAGAAATCGAGGCTTCTCCCTGTTGATGAGATTCATCCAGGGGGACTTGAACGTCTTGGCAGACTGTCTCAGTCGGAGGGGTCAGGTGATACCCACGGAATGGACCCTCCACAAGGACGTGGGCAAGAGTCTTTGGGCTACTTGGGGTCAACCCACCATAGACCTCTTTGCCTCCTCGTTGACCAAAAGGTTGCCAATCTATTGCTCTCCAGTCCTAGATACAGAAGCAATCCACATAGACGCGTTTCTACTGGATTGGTCTCTTCTGGACTTATATGCATTCCCACCATTCAAGATAGTCAACAAGGTACTGCAGAAGTTCGCCTCTCACGAAGGGACAAGGTTGACGTTGGTTGCTACCCTCTGGCCCGCAAGAGAGTGGTTCACCGAGGTACTTCAATGGCTGGTAGACTTTCCAAGAAGTCTTCCTCTAAGGGTAGATCTGTTACGTCAGCCCCACGTAAAGAATGTCCATCAAAGCCTCCCCGCTCTTCGTCTGACTTCCTTCAGACTATCGAAAGACTCTCAAGAGCTCGAGGCTTTTCAAAGGAGGCAGCCAGTGCGATTGCAAGAGCGAGGAGAGCTTCTACCATTAGAGTATACCAGTCGAAGTGGGAAGTCTTTTGAGACTGGTGCAAGTCAGCATCTGTGTCCTCGTCCAGTACCTCTGTAGCCCAAATCGCAGATTTTCTTTTACATCTGAGAAAGGTTCGCTCCCTTTCAGCTCCCACGATTAAGGGCTACAGGAGCATGTTGGCTTCGGTCTTTCGACATAGAGGCTTAGATCTTTCCAACAATAAAGATCTCCAAGATCTCCTTAAGTCTTTCGAGACCTCTAAGGAACGTCGTTTGGCAACTCCTGGATGGAACTTAGACGTGGTCATAAGGTTCCTCATGTCAGACAGGTTTGAGCCATTACATTCAGCCTCCCTGAAGGATCTCACCCTCAAGACACTTTTCCTAGTGTGCTTGGCTTCGGCTAAAAGGGTCAGTGAACTTCATGCCTTCAGTAAGAACATCGGTTTTTTTCTACAGAAAAAGCCACTTGTTCACTTCAACTTGGTTTCCTGGCCAAAAAAAAAAAGAACTGCCTTCTCGTCCTTGGCCTAAATCTTTTGATATTCCTTGCTTATCAGAGATCGTAGGCAACGAACTGGAAAGAGTATTATGTCCTGTTAGAGCTCTTAAGTTCTATTTAGCTCGTACTAAGTCATTACGAGGTAAATCTGAGGCATTATGGTGCTCAGTTAAGAAACCATCATTGCCTATGTCAAAGAATGCTTTGTCATATTTTATCAGATTTTTTAATACGAGAAGCTCATTCTCACTTGAATGAGAAAGACCGATGTTTGCTTAAGGTTAAGACGCACGAAGTTAGAGCTATAGCAACCTCCGTGGCCTTCAAGCAAAATAAATCTCTGCAAAGTATTATGGACGCGACTTTTTGGAGAAGCAAGTCAGTGTTCGCGTCATTTTACTTAAAAGATGTCCAGACTCTTTACGAGGACTGCTACACACTGGGTCCATTCGTTGCAGCGAGTGCAGTAGTGGGTGAGGGTTCTACCACTACACTTCCCTAATTCCAATATCCTTTTTAATCTGTCTCTTGAAATGTTTTTTTAATATTGTTTTTTGGGCCGTACGGAAGGCTAAGAAGCCTTTCGCATCCTTGTTGATTTGGCGGGTGGTCAAAGTCATTTCTTGAGAGCGCCCAGATTGGGGGTTTGATGAGGTCCTGTTAGTATGGGTTGCAACCCTTTATACTTCAGCTCCTGGGAGTCTTTCAGCATCCTAAGAGGATCGCTGGGCTTCGTGAGGAAGACAGACTTACAAGGCAGAGTAATCGTCTAAGTCAACTTCCTTACCAGGTACCTATATATTTTGGTTTTGTTATATTGATAACTGTCAAAAACTCTTAGCTTATACGCTGTAAACTTAATTAACTCTGGTCTCTACCCACCGCCTTGGGTGTGAATCAGCTATTATATATTCACCGGCTAAGTTAAATATTTAAAAATGATATTTTAATTATAAAATAAATTTTTGAATATACTTACCCGGTGAATATATAAATTAAAGGCCCTCCCTTCCTCCCCAATAGAGACGCAGCGGGACGAGAAGAATTGAAGGGTTTGTTTACATGCAAGAGTGGTATCTGGCCGATAGTTGGCGCTGGTGGGCACACCCGCAACCTTCATAGCGATCGCTCGCGAGTTTTTTGAGTGTGTTTTCTGTCGAGCCGCTGAGTAGCAGCTATTATATATTCACCGGGTAAGTATATTCAAAAATTTATTTTACAATTAAAATATCATTTTTTTCAAAAAGAAAGATAATAACAAGTATACTTGGGTAAGAGTGGAAAATGAAAGAGTGGTAGAACGGGTAGTAATGGATTATTTGTGATAACTAGAAGTATGTTTGGGAGATTGAAAGACATGCTCATGTTTAGGGGTATGGCTAGCGGTATGTCTGATCATTTTTTAGTGGAAGGAAAATTAGTTGTAGCAAAGTGGGAGAATAGAGTAGGGTGATGTTAAAGGGAGGTAGTGGAGGTTGAAGAGTTAATAAAACCAGAGGTGAAAAGTGAATATCAAGAAAGATTGGAAATGAAATATGGCAGAGTGAAAGTGAGAGAAACTGGTAATTTAGAGGAGTGGAAGTTAGTAAAAGAAAATTTTGTTGGGATTGTAAATGATATGTGTGGCAAGAGAATTATTGGAGGCAGCATGAGGAAGGGTAGTGAATGGTGGAATAAAGAAGTGAAGATAAAAGTGGAAGAGAAAAAGAGGGCATTTGAAGAATGGCTGCAGAGTAATAGTGTAGAGAAGTATGAAAAATATAGAGAGAAAAATGTGGAAGTGAAACGTAAGGTAGCTGAGGCAAAGAGGGTGGCTAACAGGAGGTGGGGTCAGGGTTTGGGTCGTTCATATGAAGAGAATAAGAAGTAGTTTTGGAAAGAAGTGAAGAGAGTAAGGAAAGGTGTTTCGAGAATTGAAAAGACGGTGAGAGATGGAAATGGAAGGTTGTTAAAAGGAGAGGTGGCAAGGAAAAGGTGAGCGAAATATTTTGAAAGTTTACTGATTGTTAAGGATAATAGGGAGGCAGATATAATTGCTGTTGCAGGTGTTGAGGTGCCAGTGATGGGAGAGGAGAATCCGAGAGAGATTACTAGAGAGGAAGTGAGGAGAGCACTAGATAAAACAAGAGTAGGAAAAGCACCTGGTATGAATGCTGTGAGGACTGAGATGTTAAAGGAAGGGGGTGTGACTGTACTTGAATAGTTGGTGAGATTGTTTAATGTGTGTTTTATGTTGTCAATGGTACCAATAGACTGGGTGTGTGCATGTTTTGTACCAGTATATAAAGGTAAGGGAGATGTACATGAGTATTGTAATTCAAGGGCTATTAGGTTGTTGAGTGGGGTTGGAAAAGTGTATGGTAGAGTACTAATTAATAGGATTAAGAATAAAACAGAGAATGCAATCTTAAAAGTACAGGTGGTTTTAGAAGAGGTAAGGGATGTATGAATCAGATTTTTACAGTTAGGCAGATGTACGAGAAATATTTAGCAAAAGGCAAGGAGTTGTATGTTGCGTTTATGGATCTGGAGAAAGCGTATGATAGAGTTCATAGGGAAGCGATGTGGAATGTGAGGAGATTAAATGGAATTGGTGGAAGGTTGTTGCAAGCAGTGAAGAGTTTCTACATACTGTAAGTAGTAAAGTGTGTGTTAGGATAGGAAATGAAGTTAGCGAGTGGTTTCCAGTGAGAGTAGGGCTCAGACAGGGATGTGTGATGTCGCCATGGTTGTTCAATTTGTTTGTTGATGGAGCACTGAGAGAGGTGAATGCTCGAGTGCTTGGTCAAGGATTGAAACTGATAGACGAGAGTGATCAGGAATGGGAGGTAAATCAATTGTTGTTTGCAGATGATGGTGTACTGGTTGCAGACTCAGAAGAGAAGCTTGGTCAATTAGTGACAGTTTGGAAGGGTATGTGAGAGAAGGGGAAGTTGAGAGTTAATGTGGGTAAGAGTGAGGTTATGAGATGCATGAGAAGGGAGGGTGGTGAGAGGTTGAATGTCATGTTGAATGGAGAGTTACTTGAGGAAAGTAGATCTGTTTAAGTACTTGGGGTCTGTTGTTGCAGCAAATGGTGGAGTGGAAGTAGATGTACGTCAGAGAGTGAATGATGGATGCAAAGTGTTGGGGACAGTGAAGGGAGTGGTAATGAATAGAGGGTTAGGAATGAATGTAAAGAGTTCTGTATGAGAAAGTTATTGTACCAACTGTGATGTATGGATCAGAGTTGTGGGGAATGAAAGTGACGGAGAGACAGAAACTGAATGTGTATGAGATGAAGTGTCTGAGGAGTATGGCTGGTGTATCTCAATTAGATGGGGTTAGGAGCGCAGTAGTGAGGATGAGAACGGGTGTAAGAAATTATTTAGCAGCTAGAGTGGATATGAATGTGTTGAGGTGGTTTGGCCATGAGAGAATGGAAAGGAAAGTAGCTGTCTGCTAAAGGAAGGTAATGAATGCAAGAGTTGATGGGGAGGTACAAGAGGAAGGCCAAGGTTTGGGTGGATGGATGCAGTGAAGAAAGCTCTGGGTGATAGGAAGATAGATGTGAGAGAGGCAAGAGAGCGTGGTAGGAATAGGAATGAATGGCGAGCGATTGTGATGCAGTTCCGGTAGGCCCTGCTGTTTCCTCCGGTTGCCTTGGTGACTGCTGAGGTAGCAGCAGTAGGGGATTCAGCGTATGAAACTTCCTTTGTGGGGGATAACGGGGGAGGTTGGGCTGTGGTACCCTAGTAGTACCAGCCAAACTCAGCTGAATCCCTCTTTGGGCTGGGAGGAGTGGAGAGAAGAAGGGTCCCCTTTTGTTCCCTTGGTTGATGTCAGGTACCCCCCCCAAAATTGGGGGAAATGCCTAGGTAAATAGTATAGGTTAAAGATTTACCTTCAAGATTTAGTTTACCAATAAATACTTATGTTAGATAGACTTCTTTACTAGGTTGTTCAAAAATATATAATTCCAAGCTTGTGAGCCTCTGTTATACTGTACAGTACATTGAAATTATTTTGAGGTAGCCTTTTTTTGCATAATGGAACTGATCCTTTTAATCATAGATATCTACATAGAATCATCTTCTCTTTATGGTTTTTCATGTCTTCATTCCTTTATTTGCAGGTTATGCAGATTCCACCCCTGTTCCACCGAATGAAACGGGTGTTGTGCATGATGCCAAAGTTGTTTATAAATATGTAAAAAGAAGAATAGGATCATCTCCTTTTATTGTATGGGGGCATTCACTCGGAACAGGGTATGTAATTTTGCATTATTCTAATACTGTACTTAGGTTTCGTGTTAGTGAAAGTCCCCATTGCATGTAGCAGAGGGCTCAGAAGGCTAAGTATTGCTATACTGTATATTTGTCTTATTTCATGTTGTTTATATTGTAAGGAGTGAGAGACAGACTATAGTCGAGTGATGGTTTATTCATGCGATAGGTGAATGACATAGACCTCTTCGGATGGAAAGGTAGGGTCCTGCTGGGCAGGTGATTGACTAACCGCAGACTGGTGAGATTGGCTGGGCATTTGTGTTTCTTTACGTTAACATTCTGATAAATAGAAAAGCCCAAGTTTGACATACAATAATGAATAATATATGAGATGGAAGAGCAGATGATTTTACATATGACCAAATAAGCAACAATTATGTTACGTTAACAGGAAAATATATACAAGAGTAAAAGGAGACCTGAATTGACAATGAAGCGTTGTAAGACGTCCTTACAACTACTCCCGTCCCAAGACAATTATTAAAAGAACTTTCAATGATTGTATGAGAGAAAAAAAAATGGATTATTGCAACAGAAAAAAGAAATTGAATGAATATTGAACATTAGTCTCTGTAGTGAGACGGGGGTTGCAGGTGGCCTCTTTGTCGGGACACTAGCATTGGTGGGCCGCCATCTGCAACTTGTGAGTTTTCATTTTGCAATTGCAGGATGCCACCCCGGTGGGGGAGCCCTGAGTGATCGACTGCTGTTTGTGTTCTTTTTGTGTTCTTTTCACTGTGGCTTCCTTCGGTTTGTTTTGAGAAGGCACTCGTGGGTGCCGCCCTTGCTGTTCATAAAGGTCGTTGGCTGTTTCGGTGTAAGCAGGTTTCAATCTATCCACGGTTAACTAGCCTTCTACTCCATGGACCATGATTTTGAAGGCCATTTTTATTCTCTCCAGTACATGAATGGGCCCCTTGTAAGGTCGTGTGAGTGGAGGGCGGTGGGCATCCTGCCTCATGAGGACATAGGGGCAGGTATCCGGGGCAGCTGGTCTGAAGTGCTTCGTCCTGTCTGTGTATGTTCTGTGACAGGGCATGAATTTCCCTGCCCTCTCTTGAAGCCAAGCGATGCTGACGTTGTTGGAGCCTGAGTTGGTGAGGAAGAAGTTGCTAGGGACAACGAGCGTCTCCCCATAAACTTTCTCGGCTGGAGAAGCATCGCCATTGGATTTTGGAGAAGTTCGTAGACTGAGGAGGACCCAGGGAAGTTGTTGGACCCAATGCTTGTTTGTGCATCGGGCCATTAACGCTGCCTTCAAGGAACGATGGCTACTCTTGACCATGCCGTTGGCCGTGGGGTTGTAGGCTGTCATGCTGTGTAGGTTGGTCCTCATGAGCCGGGCGAGTGATGCCCACAGCTCCAAGATGAAAGCAGGTCCCCTGTCGGTCGTCACGTCGTCAGGGACCCAGAAACGGGTGACCCAGCTGGAGAGAAGGGAATGGCACAAGCGTCCGTTGAGGCCTCAGCCATAGGAGTTACCTCTGGCCACCTTGTTGAATGGCCGATGATGGTTAGCAGGTACCTGGTGTTTCCTGAAGGTGGTAAGGGACCCACTATGTCGACGTGGATGTGGCCAAATCGTCGCTTGGGCTGAGGGAAACTGCCGACCCCTGATTCAGTGTGACGGCCAACCTTGCTGGTTTGGCACGCATTGCATGCCTGGTGCCATTCACGTGAGCCTTTCGTGATGCCAGGCCACACGAACTTGTCCGTCATCTGCTTGGTGGTTGTCCTCATTGAAGGGTGAGAGAGGCCATGGATGATATTGAATATCAATTTTTGTCTTGATGGCGGGATGAAGGATCGAGGGCGTCCTGTGCTAGTGTTACAGAGAAGCGTGGGGCCGTTTGGCTCCACCTTGACGTCCTCCCACTGTAGGGTGCTGGAGAGGACCTTACGTCTGCGGGGTTGGCTGCTTGTTCCTGGGTGATGTTGTAGTCCACCCCGATGTGGATGGAGTTGATGTTGATCCTTGAGAGGGCGTCGTCCTCTGGGTTCTTGTTCCCCGGGACGTAGCTGATGGTGCAGCTGAACTCGAAGATGGCTGCCAGGTGTCGTTGCTGTCGAGCTGACCAGGCATCCCCAGATTTGATTTAGGCATGGACTAATGGCTGGTAATCCGTCTGGATGGCGAATTGGGTTCTGTCCAGGTATGTACTTGAAGTGTCTGACAGTGAGGTACACAACCAGGAGCTCACGGTCAAAGGTGCTGTAGTGTTTCTCTGGTGGTTTCAATTTCCTGCTGAAGAAGAAAAGAAGGAAAGTTGTTGTGGTTAGTTGTTAACCACCTGCTCCAGGACGGCACAGCAGGCTATGTTACTGGCATTTGTAGTTAGTCTAAGGGGGGCCCTGGGGTCCTGATAGGCCAGGGTTGTAGCCTTGCAGAGGACAGCCTTCATCTGCTCTAAGGCTTCTTGTTAAGGAGGACCTCACTGTAGCTTTTTTGGTTTCCGCCTCAAGAAGTTAAGTAGTGGGGTCATCACGCCAGCAATGTTGGGAAGGAACCTCCCATAGTAATTTGACACACACCGATGATTTTTTTAAGAGATTTCACGGAGGTTGGCGAAGGGAACTTGTTGATGGCATTGACCTTTGATTTCATGGGTTGCACACCCTTTTTCGATAGTTCGTGTCCCAGGAACTCCACCTTCTCGGCCGCAAAAGTGCATTTGTCGAAACGGACTACAAGGCCATTTTCCTGAAGTCACTTCAAGACCGCCCTCACGTGCCCTAGGTGTTCTTCCTGTGACTTGAAGAACACAAGGATGTCGTCGACGTAGACGGCGCAGAAGGGCAGGTACCCCAGGATGCTATCCATCAGACGCTGGAAGGTCACCCCAGTGTTTCTCAGGCTGAACATCAAGTATGAGAAGACATAGGACCCGATTGGAGTGATGATAGCTGTCTTAGGATGTTATCAGGATGCACGGGGACCTGGAAGTAGGACTTCAGGAGGTCCATCTTGGAAAAGATTGTGGTCCCCTGGAGGGCCCCGGTGAGATCCTGCATGTTGGGCAGGGGTTAGTGGGCTGGATGCTTTTTTGCAGATTATTCCCATGCGCTCCATCTCGAGAAAGGCGCGCTTGACGTCTCGTAGTTTCTGTGGTGGAAGACGCCTGAATTTACAGTGGTTAGGAGGGCTGGTCGTCATGATGTGGTAGTATATTATGTGTTTGGCAGGAACCCCCTCCAGTTGAGGAAGCTCAGGTTTGAAAATGTCAGGGAATTCCTGCAACAGGCGGCCATACTCTTGGGGCATGACAGAGCTCACCCTGGGCAGGCTGAGCCTGCAGGAGAGGTAGTGGGACCGGTAGGTCCCATAGTCGAAGAGTCGTTTGGGACGCACGTGTACTAGCAATCCGTGGTGAGTGAGGAAATCGGCGCCCAGGAGAGGCACCTTGATATCAGCGGTCAGGAAAGGCCAGCTGTAGTCCCGGCCCGTGATGGATATTTTCAATGTCCTCATCCTGTAGCAGGTGATGGGGCTGCCGTTTAAGGCAACCAGGGCGGCCCTGTTGTCTGATGGGAGGCCGTGGTCGTCCTTCGAAGGCGGGTACGCAGATACTGTAGCACCGGTATCCACCAGGAACCTCTTTCCTGAGTTTGTTTCGTGGATGTAGAAACCCGTGTGGTTGGGCTTCACTGGTTCCACGGCTGCTTGTAGATGTGGTCGCCCATCAAATTTTTTGGGTGGGAGCATGGTGGAATGCACCCTCTTCCCCCAAACTCGATGGAAGTAGCACCACCTGGGTACGTCAGGGCTCTTATGGTAGTGGTCCTCTCGTTAATGGTGTTGCTCCTGTTGTGATCGCTGCTGGTGTTGTTGATGCTGTCGTTGCGGTGGGGGCTGAGGACCGCGTTGACCCCTGCTTCTTCTGGCTCCACAGGATACTCCTCTGCCGCCTCCATGACGGTGTTGTTGGTGATGGTTGCGGCATATCTGGCAGCCTGAGCCGCCAGGTGAAGTTTCTCGGCCTTTGCGACCAAGGATGGCGTGTCCAATTCCTTGGCACCCTCCAACGGGGCGCGAATGCTTTGGGGAAGGCGACGGAAGAAGATCTCTCTCGACAGGCGTATCTCCTTAGGCCGCCCATTGCTGTCAAGCTCGTCCAGCTGGAGGAGGTCCATCACTTCATCCCAGGCTGCTGTAGGACGGGTGTCACCGAGAGGGCTCGTCACTAAGTCGAGGGCATGCTGGGCCCTCAAGTTACTGGTAGGTCATAGACTTCTGTCAGCTTCTTCATCAGGTTGCTGTATTTCATGGGTCCCGGCCTCTGCTTCAGCCAGGACGAGATTTTCTTGAATGCGTCTTGACGTTACCATCACCATCACCATGTCGGCCTTTTTTTACATCGTTGGTGATGTTGGCCAACTTGAAGTGGGACTTGGCACATTGAAACCACACTGTTGATGCGTCGGATGTGAATGTAGGTAACTGTAGTTTCTGTCCCATCGACACCTGTGTGGCCGTTTGTGTCAGTTGCGTGATGATCACGCCATGCCCCTCAGTTGCGAGGGGCGAGGTAGTATTGACGTCTGAGTCTGCCATCTGTTCTCACACTCCGAAACTTAGTGATGAGCCGCAGTAAGTACATGAACGGAGTAGGGGCTACAAGCAGAGGTAGCGTCCTGCTGGGCTGGTGACTGACCAACCTCTGACTGGTGAGATTGGCTGGACATTTGTGTTTCTTTACGTTAACATTCTGATATAGTTTACAGATAACTTGGTAACACTACACTCAACTTTCAGTAAGATTTTTTTCAAGGTTCTGTTCAACTACAGCAATCTGTATTATTTTTGAACCAGTGCAAAAAGGTAATTACCAAAATATTGCTTTATTACAAAATATCAACAAAATACAGTCTGCTTGGATAACGTTAGTTGGTATGTTCAGGCATTTTTGTGTGTAGATGGCATTGGCGAGAGTAATTAGCTGTTCACCAAAACAAAAACAAATATCTTGCTATCTTCATTAATTAAAGAAAGTGCATTCAAAATAAATTTGTTTATTACATATGAATAATGATTTTAAGCTTATATTTTTAATGCCTGGTGAATGTGAGCGTATGTGTGTCATTACTGGGGTGTTTGGGATTGTCAAACTCAACTATACAACTTTATCTTAGTTTTAAGATGCAGGGTGATTCTTGGCAGCATTTTCAGGAAAAAAAAGTGCGCCTTATGACACAAGAAATACGTTAGTTATTAGAACGTAATGCAATGATAAATGGAAAATAATGTAATGCATACAGCACTGTACAGTACAATACTGTACCTACCTGTATATGAAATATACAGTACCGTTCGTACCCTTACTGTAGAGAGTTACGTTTCCCATCATGCATAACCAAACCGTTTTCTTCAACTTGAGCATGTTTTTAACTGTAGCTAATTTATTGTTCCGTAATACAGTTAATATTCATTGGTGATATGCCAATAAATAACATACCTGTTTTTTTACACATTTTTAAACTACTTTACTGCAATGCAAGCAAGATTCATTGATGTTGATATGTAGCCTATGTGTACTTACTATGTAGAATGAATAAACTTTTAATTGTACAGTGAATATTTTTTAGCTTATTTATTTACTGAAATGAAAGAAAAATATATCGCTAATGTGTTTGATATGCGTACAGTAGTACAGTACCATTGTGCATTCGTACATACAATAGAGTTCTGTTCATTATGCTATTTAATTTAAAGATTTACTTGTTGATATGAAATTAATTGTAAATAAATAATCATGACATTATAAGGGAAAAAGTATGTTACGATCTGTTATTCATATACCCAAATGAAGGAAAAATATATTGCTATTGTTATGATATTTGTAGTAGCATTTTAATTTCATACATATACAATACAGTTCTCTTCATTCTTTTTTAATTTATAAAGGTACTTATTAATATAACATTCATTGTAAATAAGTAATCATGACATTAAAAGGTAAAAATGTTATAATCTGTAATTCATTTATTGAAATGAAAAATATATCACCAATGTTTTGATATACTGTACATAGTAGCATTGTGTGTACGTACATACTGTACTGTACATACACACAATACAGTGCTGTTCATTGTGTATTTTAACTTAAAAATGTACTTATTGATATAAAATAGAAGAGCAGCATCTTATGGCAGTAACTAACACCGATGGGAGAGCAGGGCGATGATGGCGAGTTTACAGTTTTGTGGAGCACGAATTCTAAAATTACTTTTCGGTGGCCGTGCGAATCTTGAATTTTTCATATACAGAAACTTATGTATCGAGAGGTATTACTGTATATTTTGCACAATCTATGGATATTACAGGTAGTGTCCCTAATTGGCTATGTGGGATTAGAATTCCATTCATCCAATATCCAAAAATGTAATAGCATTTGTATTTGTTAGAAGTTTGGTCACAGAAAATCGCCAAGAATTGGATTCAAATCTTATAAAAGCCTTGAAGATTAAGGCACTAGATATTAGGGGTAAACCTATATCTCTTTAATTTTTGCAGAAACGGTTTCTTTTGAAAAAGTTTTAGCGGAAGTTCAATACCATATCATGTTGGCGTTTGTCGTACATTATCTTGAAGAATCCTGGCTTTCATATCAACATTGCTAGGCTCTATGCCCTTCTGGCAATGTGTTCTTTTAAACTTGTTTTAGTTCAATTAATTTATAGTTTTGTTTTCTCCATGATGCAAATATCTTCAGCAAAACAATCAGGAGCTAATATTTCAAGCTGTAATTTAAGATGGTTTTTATTAATCTAGACAGTTGAGTCTAGAATTTTTATTATTCTATAGATTTTAATTTTAATCTGTCTTGAATTCACTGGCATCCATCCTCTGTCAGATTGTTGGAATCAGCAATATGATTATCAGGGCAGGTTTACAGTAATAAACAATTTTAATGATAAAATGTATTTCTATGCCCACCTGATATTCATATACATGCCCACCCTCCTCCTGACTGACTTGGGATGTCAAGAAATGGGTTATACTTTTCATTTCAAAACTGAATTACAAAGAACCCTTAGCATTTCTTACCATTAACTGCTAGAGTGTTTCATTACTTTACTAGGGGTATGTATCTATTGAATGAAAGAAATGGGAACATTTTTACTAGATTTTGAGAGTAAACGGCATCATGCCAAGCTTCTGGAGAAGATGCCATATGAACATCAGGTGAGTATAGAAATACAGTTTTTCATTACTGTATTATAATCTAATTTTTCAACTTGAATTTTAACTCTAAACATCTGAGTAATCCACTGCAAGTTTTAATTAATCTGCTGAAAATGCCATTGTCATTCATTTTGAAGATACTGACTATGGCTTTAGAAGTTTGTTGAATTTCTGTTCAGAGAATCTTTATTTATGTTCTCATTTTTACAGAGTATCC
This sequence comes from Palaemon carinicauda, assembly GCF_036898095.1. NCBI lineage: Eukaryota > Metazoa > Arthropoda > Malacostraca > Decapoda > Palaemonidae > Palaemon > Palaemon carinicauda. The sequence continues at coordinate 81,488,272 of NC_090725.1, forward strand.
ACACATGCAGTGGGAGATTTGTGTTTAGAGGGTGACCATCCATCTGCCGTTGTTCTTGAATCTCCATTCAATAATATCAAAGATGAAATAAAGTTCCATCCTCTGACATCTGTAAGTATCACATGTCAAAGTTTGGTTTTGTACAGATGCACTTGATCCAGAACTTGAGGAAAATACCATCATAAATTCATAATTTTTTAAATCTTTACCTATCATGCATGTGCTTGCTGTGTATCACCATGTGTGTTACAAAATTACATATGGTGTTTTTATAGGTGAAAGGAAAGAATCAAAATATTAACAGTAATGATATAGATTTAAAATCATCTTATGATATCAAAGTTGATTGTCAGTCATTTTTATTATAAAGATAGGTCTTGCTCAAGGGCATTTAAGAAAATCTGGAGCCAATATTAAAGGCTCTTTTGCTGATCTCTTATATTCTTATTAATAACAACAGCACTTTTTTCAAGTAAGTTTGAAAATACAGTAATGTCATACAAATGATAGAGAAATTGTGTTTAAAGTCTATGAAAGTGGTATGTAGATTTATACACACTTCTTACAGTTGTATAAAAGGGATTTTGACGTAGGAAAAATCTATTTCTGGGCGAGAGACCCGTGCCGCCCAGTGAAATGCTCCTTTTACATCATTTCTAAGGTAAAAACTGCTATGAATTTACCAGAGAAAAAATTGTATAGGAATGCTAGCTTGAACCCAGCTCGCTCACCTTAATAAGGTGTCGGTATAATACTGGGGCGTGAATAAATCACAACCAGAGGTCTCGCACCATTTAGATATCTCCTGTCAATATCCCCGAACAGCGAGGCGCCGTTCAATATCCTACTACTAGCGATCCCACGCCAGTGACGTCACTCCTTATAGCACCCCAGATTGGGGCCCAATCAGGGAGGGACGGGTGGGTTCACTGGGCGGCACGGGTCTCTCAGCCAAAAATAGATTTTTCCTACGTCAAAATCCCTTTTCTGGGCTCCGACCCGTGCCGCCCAGTGAAATCGTACCAGAGAATGGGGACCCAATATGGCTAACTACCTGAGGAGAGAATAACACCAAAATAACATAGCTGATGAGTTTTAATATCAAAATGAGGGATGAGGAATCCCGTAAAAGTAGATCAACATGTATATGACAGTGATAAATAGACATGGTAAACAATTCAATAATGAAACCCGTAGGTAAAATTCAACAGATATGAATAGTGGTAATCAAGCTTGGTAATCAAAAATGCAAAGGTAAAAATGCAATCATAGATATGAATATGAGCATGGTACAAAATCCCATCAGGGGATGATAGAGAGAACCAAGCAAAAGTAAATCCATAACAAAGATCTAACATAACAAAATAAAATCAGCTCGGGGATTTTAAGAACAAGTGAAATCAAAAACAATTCGTGAAATTGATCAATGAATGATAAAATAATACACCATAAGGGTGTATGGTAAACAAAACAGGTAGGAACAATAGGTAAGCCAGGCCGGAGGGAAAGAGGATAGAGCAAGACGTTGTGATTAGGACTCAGTACCTTCAGGAGGAACTATATTCCCTGCAGCTACTGTGGCAAATCTAAGAGCTTCTAAAGGTTTTAGGTAGTGGCGCTTGAAAACTTTAAGGGACTTCCAACCCGTATATTTTGAGAGCTCATCAAATTTCATATGGTGGAAAAAATTAATTGAGGTAGCCACAGCTCGAATATCATGGACATGTGGGAATGATTCAGGATTAGCTTGTTTAATAAAATAAAAGAATTTGTTGTCTGATTCCCTTAAGGGTAATAGTTCCTCCGTGTTCTCTAATAAATAAGGGCCCTGTGGTTGTGGTGGAAGTTCTACTTAAGTAGGATTTCAGGGTGGTAACTGGACACAGGGATGGATCCCGAGGAAGTGGAACAATCTTCCAGGGAGACCACCTGTTTTGGGGGTCCTCATTTTTAGCCAGGAAAACTTTGTTAGGGGAGAGAAGGACCTCACCCGAAGAGAGAAACTCTATATGACCTGGGTCTCTAGATAAGGCTGACAATTCTGAGATTCTGGAGCCAGAGGCGAGGCTCAAAAGAAAAAGTGACTTTCTTAATAATGCCATATAGTTACAGGATTCATTTGGGGTGTCAGAGGCTAGCTTAAGAACATCGTTAAAAAACCAGGAAACTGCGCTAGGGCGAGTTGAAGGTTTTAGTCTGGCACAAGCTCTCGGAATGGATGAGAAATATGAATCCGTTAGATCAATGTCAAAACCTATATGGAAGATCTTTTTCAAGGCTGACTTGATTGTAGTAATTGTATTGGCTGTCAGGCCTGATTCGAAGAGAGTTTTGAAGAATGTCACAGTTAGGTTCATTGTCATTTTCTCAACTTGGGAATCTTTCAAGAACTTAGCTAATTTCTTGACAGCTGAGTCATATTGACGGAGAGTAGATTCCCTTTTGTCAGATTCCAGGAAAATAGTATTCAAAGGATCAATGTTTGCACCTCGTTGGGCTGCGAACTTCATGAAGTCCATAAAGTTAGGGCATTCAGAATCCTTGAGGAAGCGAACACATTGTGAGTTTGTACTGTCTGTGTTAGCACCGGATTGGGAATCCGCCGGGGGCGGAGACCTAGTTCTAGCAACAAGGGGAACCAATTGCTCTTGGGCCAGTTGGGGGCTACGAGAGCCACTTGACCTTTGAAGGATCTGAGTTTGTGCAAAACTTTCAGCAGGAGATTCACCGGAGGAAACAGATAATTTAATCGTCTTCCAGGTATTCCAATCTAGAATCATAGAGTCCGTGGTATAAGCCTGAGTGTCCAGGTTGGGGGCTACGTAATAATCTAGTTTGCGATTGGATTCCGTCGCAAACAGATCCACCTGGAGACCCGGGACTTGAGATAGTATCCACTGGAAAGATCGATTGTCTAGTGACCATTCCGACTCTAGCGGAGTCGTCCGGGAAAGTGCGTCCGCTACCACATTCCGGACTCCTGCTAGATGGACTGCTGACAGGTGCCACTTGTGCGATGCCGCCATGGAGAAAATCTTCAACATGATGTGGTTTATTTGGGCTGATCTGGAGCCTCCTCTGTTGATGCAGTGTACTATGACTGCACTGTTGAGAACCAGTCTGATATGGAGATTCCTGGCTGGATTGAGACATTTTAAAGTGAGGAAGACTGCCATGGCCTCTAGGACGTTGATGTGCATTTGTTGGAAGACCGGTGACCATAACCCTTGGACTTTCTTGTGTTGGGAGTAACCTTCCCACCCTGTTAAGGAGGCGTCTGTGTGAACGACAAGTCCCGGGACCGGATGTTATAAGGGAACCAACTTAGAAAGATTCTTGATCTTCGTCCAAGGCTGCAGACTTTTTCTCAGGATTGGGGGAAGGCGAGCACATCTGTCACAGGCGTTTTTTGGTTGCTCTGGAGCGCCACACTCTGTTTATGTCCTTGAGTTTGGACCTTAGGACGATGTCTGTCATGGAGGCGAACTGTAAGGAACCTAGGATCCTCTCTTAGTTCCTTCTGGAGGTCAACTTTTCCCTGAGAAATTGTTTTGTATTCCTCGCTATTTCTTTCCTTTTGGCTTTGGGGAGGCACAGCGTATGGGAGCACAGGTCCCATTGTAGTCCCAGCCATTGAAACTTGGTCTCCGGGACCAGGCGGGATTTCTCGAGGTTGACTTGGAATCCCAGTTGTCGAAGGAAGGTGAGGACTTTGTTCGTTGCTATGCGGCAATTCTGGGCATTGTCTGACCAGATTAGCCAATCGTCTAGTTAGGCCACTACCTGTATCCCCTGAGTTCGAAGCTCTTGAACTACTGTCTCTGCTAGTTTGAAGATTCTGGGTGCTATGTTGAGCCCGAATGGCATCACTTTGAATGCGTAGGCTTGTTTGCCTAGCTTGAAGCCCAGAAAAGGACGAAAATGCCTTGCTATTGGAACGTGATAGTAGGCATCTGTAAGATCGATGGAGGTGGTGACGGCCCCACGGGGAAGTAAGGTCCGCACCTGCGAGACGGTAAGCATATGGAATTTGTCGCAACGAATGAAGGAATTTAAACGAGAAAGGTCCAGGATTACTCTCCGTTTGTCTGAGCCTTTCTTTGGCACGCTGAACAAGCGCCCTTGAAATCTTAAGCGACGTATGCTTTGGATTGCATTCTTTAGTAGCAGATCTTTTGTGAAGGAACGTAGTTCTTCCGTTGGTAGTTGGTAAAAACTGTTCGGTGGAGGAGGTCCCTGTATCCAGCTCCACCCTAGGCCTTTTGAGATGATGCTGGAAGCCCAATCGCTGAACTTCCAATGGTCCCGAAATTTGTACAATTTCCCTCCTACCTGCAGTTTCTCAATGGTTGGAGGATGATTTGCCTCCTCTGCTTCCGCGGGAAGACTTGCCTCGGTGATAACCCCTTCCGCCACCTCGGCCACGAAAGGCACCCCTGGAACCCCTGTGACGCTGGTAGCCACGGAAAGAGCCCTGAGACTCATACATGGGGTTAAAGGCGGGGGAGAAGGAAGTCGAGGCGATCTGAGACTGAGGGACCAGAACGTATTGCTCTTGTTGTTTGCCCTTTGAGGTAGAAGGCTGGGGACCTTGAGGAGCAGGTTGGACTGAGACCGGTTGAACCACTTGCAGAGGTTGTCTGAATTGGGAAGATTGGAAGGGCCTCAATCTCTTCCTACCTTGAATTGGGGTACTAGTAGGCTCATACTGTACTTCCTCTTTGAAACCAGGCCCCACCTAACCTTGAGGCTTTGGCTGGCTCTAGCTGCCTCGCTAAGGACCGAGTTAACTAAGTCCTCTGGGAAAAGATCCGGGCCCCAGACTGGAGCTTTGATGAGCCTATTAGGTTCGTGCCTAATCGTGGCTTCGGATAGAATGTGTCGTCGACAACGGGTCCTGGCGTTTGCAAAATCATAGGCGTCAGCCATAAAGTTTTGTAAAAGTGACTTAGTGAGGACCTTAAAGAGGGCCTCCTCGTTGCAAGTGGCGCCGGTCAATTCAGAAAGGGCAACCGAATTAAGGGATCTGCGGAATCTACACCTCGACTCGAATTCCAATTTAATGAGAGGCTCCGGGAGTTTAGGAAGCCGTTCGCTGAACTGCGTCAAGGCACAGTCCGGGCTCAACTTACCTACCGAGAAGGTAGCTGGGGCGTTCCGCCAACATTCATTGTCTCCCGGAAAGAGAAGGGAGGTTAAGTCGGTCTCCCTGAGTTGAGGTAAAGGCTTCTCTTCCTTGATAGCCTGAAAGACCGTCTCTATGATCCTGGTCGCACATGGGGTAGGGGTCTGTTCGTCGGCCACAAACATGGTATAAGAACTCTTGTATGCCATAATCATTGTGTTCAAGCAGTCCCACTCATTGAACATGCGGACCAAGACAGACTGTGCCTGTTCTTTAGGAAAAATAACAGTCTCCTTTGGGACCTTATCCAAGCGAATTAGAGCCTCTTCCGTGAGGCGAGCGTAGCCGGGGAAGGGGAATTCAAGACCCGGCGGGTAGAATTCATAATCCTCAAGAGGCCGGGTACCGAAACCTTCAATTGACAACATACCCTCCGAGAGGGGGCATGCAATACTAACCTCCAAGGGTTATTCTTATTGAAAGGAGGAAGCTTGTAGGCGTCGGGGATGGGAAATTGCTGTTGTGGCGGTGGCAGCCCCGAGCGCATGAGTCCCTGAACTAGGCTCTCCATGGAAGCTATTCTCTCTTGCGATTGCTGTGTATGAGACGATAGCATCGACTCAAAACGAGCAAACATCTTCTCAGAAAAATCCACCGGGTTAAATGATTTCGCAGGGGGGGGGGAACAGGTGCCGGAACGGAGACTACTCCGTGAGAGGTTGAGGGCACAGCAATTGTGTCTTGAGAGACTCTGGTGGAAGAAGATTTAGCCTTCGAAGATGATGATCTCAAAGACTTGTGGTCTTTGGAAAACTTGTGGGTCTTATGTAAAGGCTTACGATGAGCCTTCACCTTGGGGATAACAGGCCAGGGACTGAGATCAGTCCCGGTTGTCCCCGGAAAACCTTGAAAAGAAGAGTATTCAGAAGTAGAAGAGAAAGCCGGGCTAGGGAGAGGAATCTTAACCCGGGAACCACCTGACTCACCTACAACCCTACCTGCGTCGGGTTCATACAGAGCCATGGGTTCTACATCGAGGTTGAGGGTAGCGACGTCTTCAGTTAGGGTGCCGCCTGTCTCTTCTTGGTCCGAGGCCAGAAGAAGGGATTCGATCCTCTCAATGATAGGGTCCGCCAACTCTTTGGGGACCGCAGCTGAAGTTTTGGCATGGGGGTAGAGACGGGAACACCATTCCTCAGAGAGGATATAAGGCTGTTTGGCCTTAACGTTGCGAGCGAACCCGCCAATCCAGACCTTGAGGGTAGCCTGAGCTGTATCTTTTTCAAGTTGGGAGCTCTGAAAGAGAACAGACTATTAGCGAGGGATATTTGTGCCAAAGAAAAGTGGAGAAGTTCAAGGACTTCGTAGACACGAAGTGAAAGGCATGCGGGAAGTTCAGAGGACTGTGGCCTTAAAGATAATTAATCGTAATTAATGTAAACCATTGAAATTAATCGTAACTCCCTACAAGTCTGTATTAATGTTAAAAGAAATTGCACTCACCAAGTCAGATGTTAGAGTGGAGGTCATTTTGTAGCAAACTACACAATTGTCCGGATGCCAAACAGCTAAGTCATCCACTTGGACAGAACAGTGGGCATGTGAACGACACACGTCATGGCCGCAGGGTTGATGGAGGACAGCGGAACATGCCGTCATCGCACAGCGTACAGTCTGTAAAATAAAAGATACCTGAGTATCTTAAAGGAAAGCAAATTAGGGGCCCGGAGGCCCCGGAGCTTAAAATATATATCAATATCATGATAAAAAATTTTTATATACATCAAGTATCTTGAAGGAAAGCAAATTAGGGGCCCGGGGGCCACGGGTGCTTAAATTATATCAATATCATGATGAAAGATTTTATTACGACTGTATTATGAATGAGAATAAGTCAGTCCGTAACCGTGATCATATCAAAAGGGGGAAGGGAAGGTCGAGAACTAGGATCGTATATATAAATAAATATATATATGTGACTAATATATAAAGTTAATCCAAGTAATAATACATAACGTTGGCTCCGGAGAGACAACCAAGAGGGCTCAGGGCTCATGAACATCCGCCGGAGAAGGTGGAGGGACTAAACAACTCGACCAGATGGTAATGTATAAAAGCTACGTCCGGGGATCCCGTAATGAAAGTCTTTATATATATATCTATGAGGTCCGTGAGGTGCGGGACACCATAGAGGGGGAAGGGATCTTTAATGGGTCCTTGAAGTGTGGGACCGAGAGGGAGTAGCACCTACAAAATAAAATAAAATAATATAACATGACAAGGTACCACGGACCGAGCAGAAAACTTCCCGTCGACCGTTGGCCAAACGAGCGACGGAAAGAAAACGACTACTCCTGGGTAGAGTAGTACAAAAAGTGTAAAATGATGTACTTTAATGTATAATAATAATAGTAAGCCTCACAGATCAACGGGAACCGCCCGTGCAAAGAGAGCGAAAGGCCCCGGGGGGGGAACATAACGCAACATAGTGACTCTAACTCGACATGGGAGAGAGAGAGGGAAGGTAACCCTGGGGTGGGGGTACCGGGCGGGAGGTAGGCTAGGAGTGGGGCGATAGCAGGTATACCAACCTGCCAGACCCACGATTGATATGATCACACGGAAAGACTAAATAACACTATAATAAACATAACACATGGTAAAATAAGATAGGAAGGCATGCTGGATGATAAAAATAATAAAATAATAATAAAAATAACGATACATCAATCGTAAAACAAACGAGGGGACGAACATTGAGACAGGAGAAAACCAAGCCTAACAGCGCGGGGAGTTAGGCAGGGCTACCAACATAACACAGAGTCAGTGAAGTGCCGACAAAATGATAAACTAATGTCTGACTCATGAAAGTCCCTCGAGCTAATGCAAGAAAAACGAATGACGTTAATAATGAGAAGCATGTCCGTGGCGTGCGAACGTAAAAGAAAATTAATGGAAATAGAAACGCCCGAAGGCGACCAGGCATGCCAACCTAACGAGAATACGCTAACGTATATCATAATAACTGTTATCGTAAAAACTGTTATCGTAATAACTGGACATCAATATAATAAAATAACACGGTGTGTGAACCGTGGATACCTAGAAAGTTCATAACGAGAAACAATCAGTATGGAGGATTCATTGTAAAGCGTTAAGAACGACGAGAGAGAGAGAGAGAGAGAGGAGGAGGCCGAGCGCCATGAAAGACCCGACGCGGGGTCGTGAAATATAAAACTGTCATAATATAAGCAAAAAAGGGCAAGGCCCCCTCCAAAATCTCAAAACTCATAGATCTGGTACTTAACTTAGATGGGGTGATGGTAGAGTCCGACATCCTGAGGTAAATCCAGGTAAACCAGCGAAAATCACACACCGAGAGCAAAATACGTATCGATAGCGCGTGCTATGAAAAAGGAGTGACGTCACTGGCGTGGGATCGCTAGTAGTAGTAGGATGTTGAACGGAGCCTCGCTGTTCGGGGATATTGACAGGAGATATCTAAATGGTGCGAGACCTCTGGTTGTGATTTATTCACGCCCCAGTATTATACCGACACCTTATTAAGGTGAGCGAGCTGGGTTCAAGCTAGCATTCCTATACAATTTTTTCTCTGGTAAATTCATAGCAGTTTTTACCTTAGAAATGATGTAAAAGGAGCATTACACTGGGCGGCACGGGTCGGAGCCCAGAAAACGGATTTTGAGCGAAGCGAAAAATCTATTTTTGGGTGAGATGGCCATGTCGTCCTGATGAAAGGTTCCTTCAGTAGCTTCCTTTGGGTATATATGACTACCATAAATATTCCCAGAGAATTAAACTAAAGGTTTCACAGAATTCTAACTTCTGGTCCGAGTACCCTAAAGGTTTCCCTCTAGGATATCGTATATCAACAGGGGACGCATGCATTAATACGCCTCATGGCTATCTACACCCCACTAGCGTTTACGCTTCGAGGGGGAAAGGTGGCGAGTAACTGAGGAACCGTTCCAAAGCTACCCTTCCTTCGTTACTGTTACGGTACTCGCAACGTAAACAAACCGTCCGCCATACTGTGTGACGTCACGTTCGTCCTCATTCCGAAGTCCAGCTTCCAACCAGCCTCCGCGATACAGTATAGCAGGGAGGGGCCTGGCAGGCTGAACTGGAACAGTTGGGCGGGTCCATCAGGACGACATGGCCATATCACCCAAAAATAGATTTTTTGCTTCGCTCAAAATCCGTTTTTTGGGCTCAAGCCATGTCGTCCTGATGGAAGTGTACTAGAGAATTAATGTATCGTGGATTTTTTCCCATTTCAAGTGCCTTCTACTCCGACTAACATTCCTGCTGTCTGGTGACCGAAGAGACCGTGACATCTCCGTTAAATGTCACTACCAGTGGCATTACAATGACCTGGCTTCCCGCCCCCGTGGCAGGGAAGTCCTAATTGGACAAGAGGAACATCTCGAAGTAACCTGACGAAGATAGCCTCACCTGGATGAAGAGATCGTGCCGGCCTCGAAGACAGATCAGAAGGGTAAATATTTGTGTAGGAACAAATTTTATAACATTAGGTGAGTGTATATTAGGTAGTAGGTATATTAACTATAATAAACCCTGGAAATAGGATCAATAAGACAATAACAGCAATTTATTTTCATATGAAAGATAGGAGCGAAATCAGACGCATATGGTGAATAAAATAAATATTTTATTTGAAAATTGCATGGAAATATGGAAAATTATGTACAATAATAATATTGGATAATAGACATAGATTTTCAGTAAGACGGTGATGTAGAATCTGAAAGGGAAATATTTTGCCTTTAAGCACAAGTTCCCTGAGGAATGCCAGTCTTTTAAAATCATTATACACTTCATGTCCAAGAACATGTGGCACATGTGTAAGAATCTATGTCACTTCACCTTGATGAAGAACAGTCTATTTCTGGGTCGACCTGTGACGCCCGGTGAAAAGGTCCTTCTTGTCACTTTTCTGATATAAATACTTCCAAATATACCAGAGAAAGTTAAAGCATGAAATGCAGAGGTTACTACCCTCGCGCGAGCACCTTAAGGGCGTCGTGTATAAAGATAGGGCGTGTGAAAACCACTATTCACAGGTCCTCTTCCATTTAGATAATTCCTTCGCCAATAAGGGATGAACCGCTACAGCGGCACTAACCAAACCAACCTGATCCACTCCACCGACGCCCGACTCGAGCGCCATCTACACATCCTTCAAAAATTTTTGGACTTGTGTTGTGACGCTGCCTTTGTTTTTGTGTGCGCTTTTTGCCCTGTTTTTTTTATTTCTTCGCCATGGCTGAAGCGCTCCTTCCACCTGCACCAATGTTAAGTACCATAGATTGTTTTGGCATTATTTTTGACCCAGGCTTGTACGCCTTATTTACATACTGCGTGTGTTTAGTGCGTTCGGCTTGATGCCGCCCCGCGTCACCAACGCGGCCATTGTTATCGCTTGTTTACATGCCTTCGGGTATTTAATGTCATGCTAGGTTCTGTTTAATCTTAAGTTCGATTAATTGGCACTGTGCCATTCATTTAGAACCGCTGTTTTTACTTTTAAGTACTTATGAGTCGCTTCCGAGTCCGTTTCTTGTGTTAACGAAGAATAGCGTTCAGGGTTTTATTATAGTTTAGTACCCTACCCAGCGGGTTGGTGTTAGCTCTTTACGAGTTTTTTCTTCGTACTTTCATCCGTTTAGAGTGTCCATTTTCCCCTTTCGCTATTCTTCGTTGCATATTTATTTTGTACTTTACGGACAGATGTGTTACTTGATTTTATTGGGTTCGTGTTTCATTCTAGATCGAGCTTAGTAATCTTCGAGTGTGAGAGGCTGGAGTTTCCCGTTTTCTGTTTCATTACTGTTTCGGAATATTTTTCTAACAGATACTGGTTCTCCCCCTCTCTATCTCTCCCCTTCTGGAGTTCAATTATTTATAATAAATTTTCAGCAGGTTACTTTGTTCTTTCTAATAGGCTAGTGATTATATTTTACATAGGCCCTGTCGTGTTAGAGTCTCCTATTCTAGGTTAGCTTGGCCTGCTCTCGAGCCGCCACATTGTTCCCCCTCCCTCATAGTCCCACCCTACTCCCCGCTCCGGCCTGGGCATTGGGTCTGGACCTTGCTTTTCCGGAACTCCGCCATAGTTTTCCGTTAACGTACTTGAGCTGGGAACACATTACTTTCCTATTACTCTGGTGCTCCCCTTTGACTGGGAATCCCTCCCCTCGATGGCCTTCAGCACCTTGACTCCGGCTACGGCCCCGTCACATGACAAACCCCTATTCTCCGCTCCCCCCTTTTTACTCTCCGGTAGGCTCCCTACATATCCTATTCTCGATGCAGTAATTACGGAGGAGCTCCGGCTCCCTATATATTCACGAACCTATTAATACACATCATATAGAATCCCCCTTTTAACCTTAGCTCTTACTGTTAAGCATATTACCTAACCTTTAGGTTAAGTTAGAGCCTCCGGGAGTTCATGTACTTATATAATTCTTTATATTACAGAAAGTTCGCTGTGCCTCCAAGGGCTGCTCGGCGACCTTTACATATCCGGTGGGCCATGACGTCTGCCGGTCATATGCCCACTGTGCGATCTCCTTCGCCCGAGAAGCAGGCCAGACCTGGTCTGGTTCCCGGAGTCTTGCTCGCTCTGCTATGAGCTCTCGTCCCTTCTCCTCAATGATGAGGTAAGATTTCTCAATGGTACCATTCATACTGTTATTGTTGTTTTGAGATTTCTTCGTTTATAGACGAGTTCAATTATTTATAAATTGATTTTAACTTGAGTCTGTTTTTATTCCGTTCCTTTCTAGTTCGTTCTAACGTTACCCTCCTCTTTCAGGCTGACGAGGATTCTCTCAAGACGGCCAGATCCAGCCTCCGGACATGGGTCTCAGGATTTGGGAGGAACGCCCCTCAAGGCTGCCCTTACCTGCTGGACGGGGACATGGCCTCCCGGCTTTTCCCTGGATCTCCCTCGGCCGCCGTACCTACCGAACTGGCTACTCCCCTGATCGAAGCTATCAGAGTGGCCTTGCCCTCTGAAGAAGAACACCAACTTTCTGGCGACGTCTCCGCTTTGGACATACACATCGAGCCGATGGATGAGCAGGTAAGTGGTGTTGAGGATCTGGCAGACTCTTTTCTCTCTCCTACTCCTTCCTCTTCCTCTTCCTTCCTCGGCTTTGACAAGCCTTCGGCTTCTCCTTGGGGAGGTTCCTTGTCGGTCCGTCCCAAAGTTAAGCCACTTAAAAAACCCAAAGCCAAACCCATTAATCTGGCTTCGCCTCCAGCCATATCACCGGTCCCCGGACCTTCCTCAGCTCCCGACATCCCAGTGATGTCAAAAATCCCTCCTCCTTCTAAAGGACAGAGGGGTAAGTCCGCTAAAGCCAAGGCTTTAGCTGCGGGTAGCTCCTCGGACCCCTATTCGTCTGATCTTGTAACCATGTCTATGGTACAAGAAATGGTGGAGTCAAAACTGGAGAAGCACTCTGCTGTAATGATGGAGCTCAAGGACATGGTGGCTAGTCTTCTCCGTTCCGGATCGCAACCAGCTCCACCCGTAGGCCCTGACACCTCAAAGCTACCGCCGTTCGATAAGAACAACCCTTGGCGGTTTGCTCAACATGCTCCTTACTTGGACGGCACCCTGACTTTTGAAGGCTTGGGTACCCGCCCTTTGGAAGACCTGGAGTTCTACCCCCCTGACCTCCAGTTTCCTTTCAATGGGTTCGTTCGCCTGAAGGAACATGCCCTCGTCCGGATGGACAAAGTGCCAAAGGAAACAGTGATATTTCCTAAGGAACAAGCCCAAGCTGTCTGGGCTCGTACACTCTCGGAATGGGGATGCGTTAACTCTAAGTTGACCCCCCACAAAGGTTCTTACACCATTTTTACATCACCTCCGACTATCCCGGCTCCTCTTACCGACAAAGTAGCGGAGTTGACCGTCCAAGCCATCAAGGACGGCATCCCTATGCCAACCCTTAAGGAGACGGACCCCACCTCTCTCCTTGTGCCAGCCCCAAGCGATTTTTGGCAAGATGCCTCGGCAACCTTTACTGTGGGTAAACTCGACCCAGACTGCGCCTCCTCCCTCTTTTCAGAGAAACTCCCCAAGCTCCCGGATCACTTGCTGAAAGCAGAGTTTGAGACAAGGAATAGGCTAGCAAGATCACTTAACACTCTGGTATCCTCTGTGTTGATAGCTTCCCTTTATAGTGAGGAACCAATCTTTCGGGTACTGGTGAAAAGTCTTCTACAGACTTTTCAAATAGACCTTCATGACTTTTGGACTGCGAGAACGAACTGCAGGAAACATGTTCTCGCCGAGGCTTCTATTAGGCACGAACCTAACAGACTTCTTACCTCTTCCTGTTGGGGTAAAACTCTTTTCCCTCAGGAAGAGGTGGATAAAGTCCTCCAAGACACTGCGAGGGCTAACCAAAACCTCCAAGTCAGATGGGGCCTCTCTAGCAAATGAAAGTTTGAGCCAGTTATGAGGCAACCTTTCTCAAAGAAGAAGCAGAGATTCTACACCCCATATAAAACCGGTCGTGGCCAGCATCGCCAGTCTCCTGGTCCACAGTCTTCGACTCCGTCTACCTCCAAAGCCGCCCCTCCGCAACAGCTTGTGTTTGTTCCGGCCCCTCAAGGTACCCAACCTGCTTCTATGGCCACATGGATGATCTCCCCTGCTTTCAATCAAGCTTTCGAAGCCTCAGAGTCCTTTCGAGGATACCCTAGGCAACCCGGAAGCAACAGGGCTAGAGGTCAGTTCCGTCAACGAGGCGGACCTAGAGCCAGAGGTTCCCGAGGAGGAAGAGGGGCGAAATTTAACCCCAACCAATGAGATGGATCAGGTAGGAGGGAGACTATACCGGTTTCGAGACCAATGGACCTTCAGTCCTTGGGCCCACAGTATAGTCTCCAAAGGCCTGAGCTGGAAGTGGTCACAGGGTTCCCCACCCCCGACAGTGACCTTCCAGAAGCCCAATCCAATCCTAGAGGAGTACACGAAAGACCTACTAAAGAAGAAAGCCATAAAGAGAGTGCGAACATTGAAATTTCAAGGACGCCTGTTCATGGTTCCGAAAAAGAATTCGAACGTCTTGAGAGTAGTTCTGGACCTGTCAAAATTGAATTCTTACATTCTTTGCGACAGGTTCCGTATGCTGACTGTCTCAGGTGCGGACCTTACTTCCCCGTGGGGCCGTCACCACCTCTATCGATCTTACCGACGCCTATTATCACGTCCCGGTAGCAAGAAACTTCTCCCCCTACCTCGGCTTCCTCCTAGGCAAGAAATCCTACGCGTTCAAAGTGATGCCCTTCGGCCTCAACATCGCCCCCAGAATATTTACGAAGTTGGGGGAGACGGTGTTAGAACAGCTCTGGAGCCAGGGAATTATGCTGATAGCTTATCTGGATGACTGGCTCATTTGGGCACAGACAGTTCAGGAATGCTACAAGGCTACAACCAAGGTGGTTCAGTTCCTACATAAACTGGGATTTCAAGTCAACTTGCAGAAATCACGCCTACAACCAGCAACCCAATTCGAATGGCTAGGCATTCACTGGGACCTCACAAATCACAAACTATCTCTTCCCCCCAAAAAGGTTAAAGAGATAGCGTCTAAGACAAAACGGTTCATCAAAAACAAACAGGTGTCAAGAAGAGCCTTAGAAAGGGTTCTCGGCTTACTTCAATTCGCCTCAGTAACAGACCTCTTACTAAAAGCCAAACTCAAGGACATCAACCGAGTTTGGAGGAAGAGAGCAACAACTCGCCTAAGAGACAAAATATCAACGATCCCCTCGATATTAATAAGAAGATTCCGGCCATGGTCAAAACCAGAGAACCTATCCAAATCGGTTCCTCTGCAGTTTCCCCCTCCCCGAGTGACGATTCACACAGACGCGTCTCTCAGTGGTTGGGGGGGCTACTCTCAACACCAGATGTTTCAGGGCTCCTCCTGGTCCCCCACTATGAAACAGTTCCACATAAACGTGTTGGAGGCCATGGCGGTATTCCTAACCTTAAAACGGCTATCCCCTCCAAAGACAACTCATATCAGGATAGTCTCAGACAGCACGGCAGTAGTCCACTGCATAAACAGAGGCGGATCGAAATCTCCCAACCTGAATCAGATCCTGGTAATGATTTTCACCTTGGCAACCGAAAAGAACTGGTTTCTGTCAGCAACTCACCTGGCAGGAGTCCAGAACGTTAAAGCGGACGCCCTATCCAGGACGAAACCACTGGAATCAGAATGGTCCCTAGACATGAATTCATTCCGGTGGATATCCAGGCTGGTTCCGGGTCTCCAGGTAGACTTGTTTGCGACACAACTCAACCACAAGCTTCCTTGCTACGTGGCCCCGAACCTGGACCCTCAGGCTTATGCCATGGACGCATTAACCCTGAACTGGAACCATTGGAAGAAGATTTACCTATTCCCTCCGGTGAATCTTCTGATGAAAGTTTTACCCAAACTGCACTCATTCAAAGGAGCAGTAGCATTGGTGGCCCCGAACTGGCCAAAGAGCAATTGGTTTCCTCTCCTTCTAGAGTTGAAACTTCGCCCCTTCCGGATCCCATACCCCAAGCTGACACAAGTAGTCCAAACACAGACTGTGTCAGATTCCTCAAGAATAGCACAAACCCTAATTTTGTGGATTTCATGAAATTTGCAGCCCACAAGGATGCAAACATCGACCCGGAAAATGTCCTCTTTATTGAATCAGACAAGAGGGACTCAACACTTAGGCAATATGATTCGGCTGTTAAGAAACTAGCAGAATTTCTAAAGAATTCAGACGATACCCGAATGACCCCTAACTTGGGCATTTCGTTTTTTAGGTCCCTATTTAACAAGGGCCTAGCCGCTAGTACTATCACTACAATTAAATCAGCCCTGAAAAAGATTTTTCAGGTGGGCTTCAATATTAACCTAGCAGATTCATATTTTTCATCCACTCCAAAAGCTTGTGCTAGGCTTAGACCTTCTATTCGTCCACGAAAGGTCTCATGGTTTCTGAACGATGTCTTAAAGCTAGCATCAGACACCGATAACGAATCCTGCTCCTACATTTCGCTTCTTAGGAAGACCCTGTTTCTTACAGCCATGGCCTCAGGTGCCAGAATTTTGGAATTAGCAGCTCTCTCCCGTAATCCTGAAAACCTAGATTTCCTTCCCTCAGGAGAAGTCCTACTCTCTCCAGATAGAGCTTTCCTAGCTAAATCCCCTTAAATTTCCTACTATTGCTGCTGGGAATGTCATCTCCCCTGAATAATCTCTTACCTTTCTTCCTTTTCGTCCAACTCTCTTCCTTCTCCCTCCTACCTGCCACTCTCACCACAATGCCTCTCACCTCGGTGGATTTGATTAGCCCCATATCTAGCGTTATGTCAATGTTGCCTTGTTAATGTTGGTTGCTTACCTTTTGACTTGTATATAGCCTTACGTTTGGGTATTCGTACCGTTTGCCTTGTTATTTTATTATGCATATTATGATTATACTGTATTACTGCCTTGTGCCATTCATAGCATTACTACTTTTTTATCTACTTAAGGCTTTTGGATTTTGTGATGATTGTATTACATTACTTTATTTTTTTTGTACAGTACTCTTTACTATGTCCCATTTATGGTAATTTTCTATTTTACACCTAAGGTTTTTGGTAATTGTGTATGTTATATTACGTTCCTTAATAATATAGTTACCTCCACTTGTACATGACGTTTTTAATTTAACCTTTTTTGATTTTATGGGCTTGGAAGGCATTCTCTGGTATATTTTCACCATGCATCACAGGTCGACCCAGAAAAGGGATTTTGACGAAGGAAAAATCTATTTCTGGGGAGATACCTGCGATGCCCGGTGAAACCCTTCATTGTTTTTCCCTGTCCCTTTCCTTTCCAAGCCATCTCATACAAAAGGATGTGTAGATGGCGCTCGAGTCGGGCGTCGGTGGAGTGGATCAGGTTGGTTTGGTTAGTGCCGCTGTAGCGGCTCATCCCTTATTGGCGAAGGAATTATCTAAATGGAAGAGGACCTGTGAATAGTGGTTTTCACACGCCCTATCTTTATACAAGACGCCCTTAGGCTGCTCGCGCGAGGGTAGTAACCTCTGCATTCCGTACTTTAACTTTCTCTGGTATATTTGGAAGTATTTATATCAGAAAAGTGACAAGAAGGACCTTTTCACTGGGAGTCACAGGTATCTCCCTAGAAATAGATTTTTCCTTCGTCAAAATCCCTTTAGTGACACTAAGTGTCCCTTGAAATCACTATGTATCGCACTAGGGTCAACACAGGCACCCGTTTGAGTTAAAGTCCCGAAAAAACTCACTGTTCTACGCAGCACTAAACAGCCGGTTTCATCACGCTACCTGCTGCCACCACGAAGCTCTTAACTTCGTGCACCTGCTTCGAATAGTGTTTGAAGAAAATTCTAGGTGACCTCCGGCCTGTGAAGGATCGGAGGCTTTCAAAATCCATTCCTTGGAAAAAGTTCAGGGAAGAGGCGACTTTCCTAGGATCATGACCTGCGGGTGTACTGTCAGGATCCGCTCTGCGAATAAAGTAGGTGATTTTCGCTCTTAGTTGTTTTAGTGACAGGTCACTACCCAAAGTTTCTCCTTTAAAGAGTTGTCCTCCGCCAAAGTCTGAAGTTCTTTGAAGATAGACCTTAAGACTCTCCACTGGGCATAGAGAGACATCTTCCTTCAGGGGGCAGATTCTCCAAGGGCCCCATCTTTTGGTGGGAAGTTCATTTTTAGCGAGAAACGTGAGGTCAGGGAAGAGGGTAAGTTCCCCCGTGTCGGCGAACTGTATCTGGCCCTCTTCTCTTGATAATGCTACTATTTCACTGACTCGGGCTCCCGAGGCGAGAGCAAAAAGGAAGATCAATTTTTGAGTCAAGTCTTTCAGAGGGTAAGATTCGTTGTCCAAGCTAGAGGCAAAATGGAGCACCTTATCCAGGGACCAGGTGATGGGTCTCGGTGGAGGTGCTGGACGGAGTCTAGCACACGCCTTCGGGAGTTTATTGAAGATTTCGCAGGATAAATCTATTTGGAAGGCGTACAGAAGTGGTCTAGTCAAGGCCCATTTTCAGGTGGAAATCATATTGGCTGCTAAGCCTTGTCCATGAAGGTGAATAAAGAAGGACATGCAAAAATCTATGGAGATTTCCGTAGGGTTTTTTGCCTTGACGAAGGATACCCACTTCTTCCAGGATGATTCATATTGCCTTCTGGTAGACTTTGTTTTGTATTCCTCTAGGAAGTCCAAACTTTTCTTCGAGATTCCAAACCTTTTCACCATCGTAAAGGGAGAGAAAATCATGAGATGAAGGTCCTTGACTTTCTTTGATGAAGCGAAGACAGTCGACTTCTGCACCTGTTGGGAGAGAACTGGGCCCGGCAGGGGGATCAGCTTGGGCTGTAGCTCCAGGACTAGGGGGAACCAGTTGCTCCGGGGCCACTTGGGAGCCACTAGGGCTACTGTCCCTTTGAAGGTTCTCAGTTTGGAGAGGACTTTCAGCAGAAGGTTGGGTGGAGGGAACAGGTAAATCTTGGACCATCTGTTTCAGTACAGGGACATCGCGTCCACTGCTTCCGCTTTGGGGTCCTCGTAAGGGGCCACATATTGAGGAAGTTGCTTGTTGTCGCTCGTCGCGAAGAGGTCGATCTGTAGTTCCGGGACTTGATCTTGTGTCTAGGGACCATTCTGACTCTATGAGGCTTGTCCTTGATAGAGCGTCCGCCGTCACGTTGCGGAATCCTTGTAGGTGAACTGCAGACAGGTGCCACTTCTTCCTGTCCGCCAGGCGGAAGATGGGTAATAGCACCTGATTTATGTGGGGCGATCTAGAGCCCTGACGATTGAGACATCTGACTACTACCGAGCTGTCCAGAGTTAGACGGATGTGTATCGAGGGACGCGGGGATAATTTCTTCAGGGTGGGAAGAACCGCCATGGCCTCCAAGATGTTGATGTGAAACGTCTTGAATAGGGGAGACCATGTTCCTTGAACTTGCCGTTGATGGGAGTGACCCCCCCCCAACCCTCCAGAGAAGCGTCCGTATGGATGTTGATCGATGGAGGCGGAGGTTGGAGAGGGATGGATCTTTTCAAGGTCCTTGCTTCTGACCACGAGCTTAGAAGGGAGCGAAGCCTGTTCGGTAGGGGTCTCTTGAGATCTCTTCGAGCGACGGATGCGTTTCGTCTCCAGACTCCTGAGGCATCCTTTAGCTGTGCTCGTAGCACTGGGTTTGTCACTGAGGCGAACTGTAGGGAGCCGAGAACTTGCTCCTGCTGTCGTCTTGAGATCCGTTTGGATTTGAGAAGTCTTCTGACAAACCCTGCTATTTCTTTCCTTTTCTTCAGTGGGATGGAAAGGCGGTGTGAATGAAGATCCCAATGGATTCCTAACTATTGGAACTTCTGAGCTGGAGTGAGGCGAGACTTCTTGATGTGTATTTTGAAACCCAGATGTTCCAGGAACTGGGTCACTTTGCTGCAAGCTCTCAAATATTCTTCTGGCGATGTCGACCAGACCAGCTAGTCATCGAGGTAGGCCATCACTTGGACGCCCTGAAGGCGTAGCTGGTGGACGATTGTGTCTGCTAGCTTGGTGAAGATTCTCAGAGCCACGTTGAGCCCGAAGGGCATGGCTCTGAAGGCGTAGCTTCTTTGTTGGAGCCGGAATCCTAGGTAGGAGGAAGCGTGGTGGTTCATTGGGATGTGGCAGTAGGCATTCGCCAGGTCTATTGAGACCGTGTAGGCCTTGTGAGGCAGTAGGGCTCTTATTTGTTGAAGAGTCAGCATCTTGAATTTGTTGTTCGCAATGAACTTGTTGAGGGGGGACAAGTCGAGAATGACTCTGAGTTTGTCTGAGTCTTTCTTGGGAACACAAAACAGTCTTCCCTGGAACCTGGTGGACTTTACCCTCTTGATCACCACCTTGTTCAAGAGTTCTAGGACATATTCTTCTAGGATGGGGGTTGATGGCTGGAAGAATTGGTGGAAGGTTGGAAGTGGTTGTGTCCACCTCCAACTCAGTACCTTCTTGATGATGCTGTGTGCCCAAGGATCGAAGATCCAGCGATCCTGAAAGTGGCGGAGTCTTCCTCCCACCGGAAGCACTTCATTGCTTCTGGTTTCCCAAGGGTTTGCCACCTCGGCCGCTAGCTCCCCTTCCTCCTCTGCCCCTGGAGGGACGGCGAGAGGAGTCTCTGCTGGAGCCTCTGCCTTTGGGACGAAAGGTAGTGGACTGTCGTTCGTAGGCAGGGGTGAAGACCGGTGGTTGCGACACCATCGGTTGGGGGGACCAACTGAAAGGTCTGTTGCGGCTGCGCGACCACTTGGGGAGTAGCGGGAGCCGGAAACTGGCGTTTTTGTTGACGCTGCTGGGGTCTAGGTTTGGAGGATTTCCTCTTAGGCTGAGGGCCTTCTTCCTGAGAGGATTTCCTCTTGCGGGGCATGCCCCACTTATTGAGAAGGTTCCGGTTCTCAGAAGCGGCTTTGTCCACGATCTCTTTCACCAGAGCAGATGGGAAGAGATGCTTGCCCCAGATGTTGGAGGAGATTAGCTTCCGGGGTTCGTGTTTTACTGCCGCGTTAGCAAACACGAATTCTCTGCAGGCTCTCCGGGCCCTGATGAAGCTGTACAAGTCCTTGATCACAGTCACTAGGTGGGTCTTCGCGAGAACCATATACAGATCTGGGACTTTAACGTCCCCGGCCATGACCTGAAGCTGAATTTGATGAGACAGGGAGGCAACTAGTCTCTCCTTGGTCTCCTGCTCCCGACGGAGAAGGTGGTCGTTCAGCTTCGGAAGATCTTCATTGAACTGAGGTCCAGCCACGTCAGGGTCCAGTTTCCCAACCGTGAAAGTAAACTGGATGTCTTTCCAGAATCTGTCGTCGGGGGGAAGTGCGAGGGAGAGAGGCCTACACTCTTCCAGGGTAGGGCAGGGCTTTCCTTCCTCCACCGCCTTCATGACCGCATGGAAGGCCTTTTCTACGAAGGGAAAGGTCGCAGAAGAGGGAGCAAGAAAGGACGGGTGCTTCTTACTCAATGCCGGCATTTTAGAGTTGGTAAAACCACGACCTTTAAGGCACTCTGCTAGCATGGCTTGGGCTTTTGAGTGATCAAACACGATCACCTCTTTGGGTTCAGTCTCCTCCTTGGAGGCCGGTTCGGAACTGAGTCGGACGTAACAGTCCGGGTAAGCCTCAAAGTTAGGGAAGAATTCCACTTCTTCCAAAAGGATGGACCCTAACTTGTCGTTGATAAAGATTTTTCCCATCGTAATTGGCATATGCTCAGCGTAACTCCAGGGGTTAGACTCCGAGCAGGAGGGAAGGTCCTTAACCGAGATCTTCTTCGGTTGCTTCCATCCTATCAAACGACTTGTGAGCTCCGCTGAATGCTTATGGAGCTTCTCGTCCATCAGTGCCACCAATACCCGGATGGCATCTTCGGTGGCGGGTAGCAGGGGCTGCGAGGCGGCGGAGGTGGAGGGAACTGGCTCCTCGAGCACTACAGGGGCTGCCGGAGGTGGTGGGGCGACCTCACCCTCCGAATCAGGGTATTCCACCTGATCCTCTTCTTCCTCCGGATCCTCACCCATGAGGATTCTCTCGGTGTTGTCGGACACGTCCGACATGTTCTCCACCTCGTCCAGACTACACTTGTTAAGCGTGGTCTCGATGTCGGGTTCAACAGTCAGTTGAACCAAGGGGATCTGATCCTGGGGAACCACAGAATCTGCTGACTCTTTTGGGAGAAGCATGGCCCTCATCTTCTCATTGGGGAGATACGGCCCGGTGGCGTTCTTCTGGAAACCGCGCACCCACTTGCGCAGTTTCTCTCGAGTATTGTCCCTGGCCTCCGCGGACGGAGGGTTGTCGAACGCCTCATCAAGGAGGCCTTTGCTGATTGAGCAGGACTGTGGATCCCAATATTTAAGGTTGCCCTTTTTCGCTGTACAGGGGGCGTGGGTCCGGCACGCCTTATGCCCCTAGAAGTCCGGGCGGCGAACTCCGCAGAAGGAGCTCGCACACTTCAGGTTCTCCTCCTGTAAAAGAAAGAGAACATGAGTACATGGAAAACAGAGTTATGGCTTACATTACTCTTAAAATTAAGATTCACTAATCTGTAGCATTGTGTTTTATGTGAGCTCAGGATAGGTGAGCTAGAAGGGAAGTAGGAAGACACATACTTGTGAGTCCCGTCCAGCCAGTTACCGTGACCTTTTCTGCCGACAATTCCTTGGGACCTGAGGTTCTAGGGGAGGGAATGGTATCCCTATAGGGGAGCCAAACTTAGGCTTCCTTATAAAGGAATTGTCTACAGAGTGGAGAGGGTCTGAAATCATTCAGAACCTAGAGAAAAGAGGGGGAAAATAGGGTAAAACCCCCTTATATTTGGGTAGGTCCTGGCAAGAGACTGCACTGAGAAGCACAGAGTATGCTGGAAACATTGTACTGTACAACCGTACACCCCAGCCACTGTCTTTAAGGTATGAAATACCAAAGAAGATCAGTCTGGCTATACGGCTGTATAGGTCGACTGCCGGCACGGGGCCAGCAGCCAGGGGGAGGGGTGTTTGTCCATGGAAGCCGCAGGAGCGTCGCCGGGAAGCCGGAGGCCTGTCCGGCGGGGTGAATCAGAGCAGCAGAGAGGTAGGAGACACCTGTAAGGGCGACCTCCGGCACGGCGGCAGGTCGCCGGCAGGGCGGTGGCCTCCGGCAGCCGGCAGGCTGTCGGCATTGGTGAACCTAGCTGGGTACATAAGATGGAAGGTTGTCTGAGATGTCGGCGGCAAGGCTGTCGCCTTAGGTAATCCTCAGATAGGAACATCCTATGATGTAGGAAGGTCAACTGGGGTGTCGGTGGCTAGCGCCGGCAGGCGGAGGTGGCAGTGGACCGGCACCATGATAGAAGAGAGAAAGATAAGGAGGGAGTGGGGAAGGGTAATGTCCGATACCCGACCGGCTTCCCTCCGGAAGGAGTGCTCTCAGGATAGGAGGGGATATGCCTATCATCCGGTGGCAGGGAGCCGGCAGACGGCTGGATGCCTATGGTAATCCAAGGGAGGATCAGAGGACACTCAAAAAAGGGGGGAGAGGGTGATCTTCCGCCGGCAGGCCGGCTACCAACACTACCCTATAGTTCGACTATGAGGGGGAAGTGTAGCAGAGCGGCCAGCCAAGCAGGATAGCACAGCTTAACCTACAACTCTCCCCAAGGGAGGAATTGTAGGACAGCGGACAGGGGTGTGAAGGCAAGCCGACACAAAGGGATAGAGTGGGGGTAGGGGTCTGAGGGAGCAGAAGGGGTCGCAACCCTAAAGCTCCCAAGGAGTGGGGGAATCTGTTAAATGCTATACTACCCAGGTAGGAGAGAAACGCTCTCCAACCCTAGGGTAGGCTAGCTCAGAGTAGGAACAGCACTGGTGTATTGTCCTAAACTATAATAAAACAGAATCCCCCAAAGCCTAACCTAAACCAGGAGAGCCTCTCCTAGATTAGGGAGGGCTGGGAAGACATATCGCTAGGCCACAGGAGTAAGGGACGTGTCCCAACCAAGAGCAGTCTAGGGGGAAGGGCAGGGCACTTCCACCTTCAGTCTCAGTCAATACCTAAAGGGAAATGCGTTCCCTAAGGGTGGACTGGGATGAACGATAGGTACTCTGGGGTTCTGTCTGAGGTCCCCCCCATATACTATGGTAGGGAAGAGGGAAGAACGATCTAGCCTAACCTACCCGAAAATTATTCCGGGTAAGGGGCTAAGATATAGCAAGGCTACCCAGAGGGAGGTTACCCGAAGGTAACGGGAGATAAGGAAGTATACAGGGGCCCCAACGTTGGGTTAGGGGATGTGACATGGATGAACCAGGCACGGTCCCTGTGTGGTCCCTAGAACGCAAAAGATATGTGCAACACTGAATCTTGTATATGTTTAAAAATTTCTATATCTTCATTAACATTAACACTAGGAACACTTATATCATGCAGAGGTAAACATGAACACTAGGCTGCGGCCTAGGCTAGGCTAAAAGTCTAGTATGGGGTTGGCTAACTAACAGCGCCGAAGAATACCATCAGCATAATATAACTAATTCCTAGTAATGAAGACTAAATAACTAATGATATTTAATTAGTTATAAGGCCGGGAAGGCTTTTCTGGCTAACTAAATAAAGCGTGCGAGGCAAACAGCGGCGTCATAAAAGGGCGCCTCCGGGTAAGACACAGCTCCGCCACAAAACACAAGATTTTAGCGTAAAAAATCGTTACTTTATGGCCAGAGCTTATTTAAACAATACAAGAACCTGGTACTCAACTTTCCAGAAGAAGGCGAGGCAGAAGGTTGAGACATGGCGAAGGATGCACAAGATAAACGATGATCACTGGGAACAAACAAACGATGTTGGAAGCTACCAGACAAGGAATGAGGACGGACGTGACGTCACACAGTATGGCGGACGGTTTGTTTACGTTGCGAGTACCGTAACAGTAACGAAGGAAGGGTAACTTTGGAACGGCTCCTCAGTTACCTTGCCACCTTTCCCCCTCAAAGCGTAAACGCTAGGTGGGGTGCAGATAGCCATGTGGCATGTTAATGCATGTGTCCCCTGTTGATATACGATATCCTAGAGGGAAACCTTTAGGGTACTCGTACCAGAAGTTAGAATTCTGTGAAACCTTTAGTTTAATTCTCTGGGAATATTTATGGTAGTCATATATACCCAAAGGAAGCTACTGAAGGAACCTTCCATCAGGACGACATGGCTTGAGCCCAAAAAGAATATTATTTCAATATTGAATAAAGTAGCAATATGTGTAGCCTATAGGTACTCTTAACATATAATTTTTAATGGCTTAACACTATCCTTTACTTTCAACTGGAATTACAGCAATAAATTGAATTTACAGAACTTGAAGTAATTGTTGAGTAACGGTTATTGTTTTTTTTTTTTTAAGTTGCCTTAAAGGTTGCCAAGTTGCAGACAGCAACTGCTGACCACTAATGGTAACAAGCCTTTTGTTTAACAACACTGTGATTTTTACTTATCGGGTATGTTTATGCCCTTAATCTATAATCTTAGTCCCCCGGACATTGTGGTGCCACTCCTTCAGGAGACCAGGAAAGCCTTGGAGTGGTGGCAGGATCGGTCACACACCCTGAGTGGGAGGCCACTGTCCTCCCAACCTCCGGAGGTCCTTCTCTTCACGGACACATCGAAGGAAGGGTGGGGAGCCCATCTCCGGGAAAAGACAGCAAAGGGGCCGTGGTCAGAAAGGGGAAGTCCCTATACATAAATGTCCTGGAAATGAGAGCGGTCCAAGAAGCCTGCAACCACTTCGAGGAGGACATGAGAGGGCAATCGGTGGCCCTAATGTCAGACAATGCAACGGTGGTGGCTTACGTGAAGAAGGAGGGGGGACTGAGATCAAAGGAGTTGTGCGAACTAGCCCTTCAAATCCTAATATGGGCGGAACAGAAGGACATCATCCTGACAGCAAGGTTCATTCCGGGGAAGAACAACGTTCTAGCTGACGGCCTCAGCAGGGCGGGGCAAGTGGTAGCGACAGAATGGTCCCTACACCCACAAGTGGCAAGCTACATTATCCAGATGTGGGGATCCCCGGTAATGGACCTGTTTGCAACAAGGTTAAACGCTCAACTCCCCGTATTTTGTTCTTCTGTCCCAGATCCGAAGGCGGCAATGGAAGACGCCTTTCAGCACAAGTGGGACGGTCTAGACGTATACGCCTTCCCCCCTTCTCCCTGATAAGACAAGTCCTCAACAGAGTAAGGGCAGCAACCAACCTAAGGATGACTTTGGTAGCGCCTTGGTGGCCGGAGAGAGAATGGTTCGCGGACCTAAGGAACCTCACCATTCTACCTCCTTGGCCTCTGCCCGACAGGTCAGACCTATTAAAACAACCACACTTTCAGCGGCTTCACAGAAACCCGCAAGCCCTTCGTCTTCACGCCTGGAGGTTATCCAGCGACTCCTGAAGAAACAAGGGTACTCCGGCAAGACAGCCAGGAGGATGTCGCTGTACCTGAGGAAATCATCCACAGCCGTCTACCAGTCTAAGTGGACGGTATTCGTGAAGTGGTGCAGGGACAAGAAGATAGAGCCCTTAGAAGCGTCAGTGCCCGTGATAGCAGACTTCATGGTACATCTCAGGGATAAGTTAGCCATGTCAGTCCCAGCGATTAAGGGAGTTCGGGCGGCCCTGGGTCAAGTCTTTCTTCTCAAGGGCATAGATCTCGGCTCCTCCAGGCATATCTCCATGCTTATCAGGGCTTTCGAACAATCATGCCCCCCTTCCGCCCCTAGAATCCCGAGTTGGGACTTGGCGCGAGTCCTAGATATGCTACGGAAACCACCATTCGAGCCATTAAAGGACATTGATGACAAGAATCTCACGTTCAAGGCGGTCTTCTGGCTAGCATTAGCCTCAGCTAAGAGGGTGGGCGAGCTACACGGACTGTCATTTGAGGTGGAGCACTCTAGGGGATGGAAGGAGGTAACCTTTAAGTTTGTCACATCCTTTGTCGCCAAGACTCAGAACCCCTCGGTGTGGGATCTGAGGTTTGAGAGCTTTTCTATTCCGGCAATCCCGAATAAAGGAAACCCGGAGGACCTAAAATTGTGCCCGGTCAGGGTTATTAGGAAATACCTTAAGAGAACGGCAAACCTCCGCCCGTCTATTAAGAATCTCTTCGTCTCATGGGGTAAAACGAAGAAAAACATATACAAGAATACGGTTTCGTTCTGGCTCAGGCAAGTGATCATGCAAGCCTACTTAAAGGGAGGACTTCCTACACCGGGGAAACCCAGGGCTCACGACGTTAGGGGCATTAGCACCTCCCTAGCATTCGAAAAGAACATGTCGGTAGCTCAGGTTCTTCAAGCAGGAACTTGGTCCAATCAGTCGACCTTCACTGCACATTATCTCAAGGACTGTACGAGAAGGTCCCTAGATGGGTTTTCCATCGGGCCGGTCATCTCAGCCCTTCATTCGGTTTGACGGCTCAAGCCTCAGGCTCAATCGCGAAACATAAAGAATCTAGACACAAGGATCTGAGTTCTATTTTTTCCCTTTTCTCACTTTTCTCGTACTATCAGTCGTCATCAAGATTATCGCTCATTACACAAGTCTCAAATTCGTCAATATCAAGCACAACGAAGACATTGCAGAAGGGTAAGTGTTATATCACACTTAATGAGTCTCTTGTGTAGTTTATCCTACTGTCCATCGGGGTCAGGGGTTAAGGGCACTCCCTCCTCCTAAGGTGTAAGTCTCCTAAGAAACCCCCCAGATGCTGAAGCCTTGATGAGGATGGGGGGCTTAGGGATTAGCAGCTGGGCTCTAATGAACAGTGGGAACTACTTCCCATTGGACCTCGGTGCCCAGCTGTCGATCCAACTAAATCAGTCAGCACTTTCTCTTTTACTTTTGATTATTTCTTTTTTTCTCCCATCTCTTCCTTTTGGGCTCGATATTGTTGACGACTTTGGCATGTTCGATTTTACTTTGGATGCTGCTTTGGATTTGGCAGTGTGTGGGATGGACTGCATTCCATCTCAACCTGTGCCAATTTAGACGCCATCACCCTCTGGCAGACCCCATTGGGTGCAGACCAAGTCTGTTAAGAGTCGGGCTCCAGTGATCCGGTCTTAAGTCACCCATATTTGCGGGTAATGGGTGACGCCAGGCATTGGAGTCGACGGTGGGAGGGGCTAACTACCCCCACTGACCAGTGTACGCCCACCTTAAGAGAGGCAGCCCCTCTCTAATAGAGGACTGGTCCCCGCTGAAGCCTCTTCTCGTGTTGGGCCACATGGGATAGGAGGACTGACATCCTCCGATAAGAGGTGGATAACCCGGCTTGCTCACAACCAAAAAACCCACCCCTCTGTTGACGACCTGGAAAATACAAACGTGGACCTCGGTACAGACAGCTCCAACTCGGGTTCTAACATTGTAACGTTAGAACCTTATTCACGTCATGTGAATAATAAAACGCTAGAGAAGAAGAGAGAGAGAGTGAAAAATGATGACAGTACAGAAAGATATAGAAAAGTAGAAGTATTACCTGGTCACTATGAAGTAGTGAATTATGAAAAATTTTTTATCTTGGAATTTGAAAACGGAAGAAATGAGCGTATAAATGTTTTTAAAGCTAATAGGGAAATAGTTACTTTATGTGGAGGGCAGCCAAAAATTTTACCCCAGGGAAATGGAAGTCTCTTGATAGAGACACTGTCCCCATTACAAGGTGAAAGGTTAAAAACACTTACAACATTGAATGGTCATAGCGTAAAATGCGTTTCGCACCCTACTTTCAACCAGAGTAGAGGTGTGATATATGCTTCAGAATTGTTGGATATAGAGGAAAAAGAAATAGAGGATGAACTGAAAAATCAAGGAGTAGTTAAAGTAGTCAGAATGAGAAAGAGAGTTGGAGAACAACGTATCCCTCTTGCTACTCTGATTATAACATTTGATCAATGCCGATTACCAAATGTTATAAAAGCTGGTTGGCTATCTTTGAAGGTAAAACCATATATCCCTTCACCATTGCGATGTTATCATTGCCAAATGTATGGCCATTTAAGCCAGAAATGTAAAGAAAAACTAAACAATAAGCCAGCTGTTTGTGCCAACTGTGGAAAAAGTAGTCATGGAGTATGCATAGAAAACCCTAATTGCATACATTGTGGGGAAGCACACCCAGCTACATCTAAAAGCTGTGTAAAGTTTATTTTTGAAAAAGAAATCCAGGCCATTAGGACCATGGAAAGGGTTACTTTTAAAGAGGCTCGTAAAAGAGCTCTTGAAAAGCAAATAAGACCAGGGCAACCTTTTTCAATGGTTCTGAAGAAAAACTTGCCAAACCACACAGACGAAAATTATATCTCTACTTCTAAGATAAAGAAACAAATGAAAGTAGTTAAAGAGGTTGAAAGTCCCATCGAAAATCTATATCCAGAAATTGTAGAAAAATCAAAACGGACACTTAAAGATCTGAAAATTATTCAAAAGCCAACTACTGTACTTTGATTTTAAACAATAGTACAAACCTCTCACAGGCCGTTTCCTTGCCTGATCTGATGGAGGTTGCACTCGAAACCAATTTACCTGGTGAACCCGTAGTGGGGAAGGTGCAAAAACCTGACAGATCACAACCTTTTAATCGAAAAAGAGAGAGACCTCCCTCCCTCTCTCCTCCTACCATAAGAAACATTAAAGTCACGACTTCCAATAAATATGATATCTTGTCTGCTGATGTTTCTGAACAACTAGAAGGTAAATTGAACCAATCAGAAATTCAAGTTGAGGTCCACCATCCTCCTCAACAATTAGATCAAAAGGACACAAAGAAAAAGAGAAACACAAAACCCACTATATCAAGATCCTCTCTAGAGTTACCTCCGGGAAACATTGTTAGATCAAATATTGCCAATGGGAAGACTTCATCTAAGGTGTCTTCCAAAAAATAAAACATAGTTTTTTCCTCCATTCTGCAATGGAATTGCCAGGGTTTAAGGGAAGAAATATGAACAACTTAAGCTCCTCATACGTGAGCACTCCCCTATAACAGTATGTCTACAAGAAAGCAAGCTCGATGCTAATACTCCCTGTCCTCGAGAGTATGTTAGCTATAGGGCACCATATGATCAACGAGCAGGGAGCCATGGGGGAAGTCTTATATACGTTCGTCGAGATGTTCCCCAAATATCTTTGTCTATCTGTACCCCTCTGCAGGCAGTGGCTGTACAGATTGATATAGGGAGAAAATACACAATCTGTTCTCTTTACTTGCCTCCAAATGATAACATCTCATATGATAATATAGTAGAGGTGATTAAACAACTCCCACAACCCTTTCTCTTACTAGGAGACCTTAATAGTAGACATCCTTTATGGGGTGATGTTTTAGCAAATGCAAGGGGTAATATTATATCGTCAATTTTGGAGAATGAAGATGTCGGACTCCTCAATACAGGAGAGCCCACACATTTTCATGTACAGACAGGTACCTTGTCCTGCATTGACCTATCAGTTGCAAGCTCTAACTGTATTCTCAATTTTAATTGGAGAACATTAGATGATTGGCATACTAGTGATCATGCACCAATCATTATAAACACCAACAATGGTCCACCTTTACAAAGATCACCTCGATGGAATCTTGATAAGGCGGACTGGAATAGATTTCGGGAGTTAAGTGAAATTGAAGGAAATGCAGAACAGTTTGAAAGTGTTGATGATGCCATAGACTTACTTAATGGAACTCTTCACACAGCAGGAGTGAATTCCATTCCCAAAACAACTGGGATATTCAGACGACGACCAGTCCCCTGGTGGTCGTCAGAACTAACTGCCCTGCACAGAGCCACAAGAAAGTCTTTAACTCGATTGCGCATGCGCCGTAATGAGGAGAATTTAGTCATATACAAGAAATGTAGAGCACAGTTTCGCCGTGCCATGAAAGAAGCTAGGCGCCAGTCTTGGATGTCCTTTGTTTCCTCCATTAACAGTAGAACACCAACATCATCTGTGTGGAGGAAAGTAAAAAAAGATAGCAGGAAAATTCACCCCAAACCCACCACCAGTGTTAAAGATAAATGGCCAGTATATGACTGGAGCAACCGAAGTTAGCAATGCCCTGGCTGACCATTTCTCAAATGTATCGTGCAAGTGTGAAACAGCTCCTGGTCACCAGTATAGGAGCAATGAAGAAAAGAAAGTTTTAAACTTCGCAACAAGAAAGCAAGAGTCATACAATTCTCCTTTTACTGAAAGAGAATTTGATTCTGCTCTTGCTACTTGTAACGATACAGCCCCTGGACCCGATGGAATTCCATATGCCATGATTAAACATGTACCTTTTAATACAAAGTTATTTATTTTAAGCATTTTTAATAGAATATGGCATGATCATAGTTATCCAAGTGTTTGGGAACTAGCCATTATTTTAGCCTTTTTAAAACCCGGTAAGGACAAGTTTTTAGCAGCAAACTACCGACCTATTGCATTGACATCTTGTTTATGTAAAATCATGGAGAAGATGGTCAATGCAAGACTGATTTGGTACCTTGAAAAGAAGAATATTTTATCACCCATTCAATGTGGATTCAGGAAAATGCACTCAACGACTGATGTGCTGATACAACTTGAGTCCTCCATTTGTGAAGCCTTTGCTTCCAAACAGCACCATGTGACAGTTTTTTTTTATCTTGAAAAGGCATATGATACCACATGGAGATACGGTATACTTAAAAGAATCCATGAGTGCGGATTGAGAGGTGAGCTACCACTATTCATCCAGTCATTTCTTTCACATAGAGTTTTCCAAGTGAGAGTTGGGGAAGCTCTATCACAAAGTAAATGCCAGGAAGAAGGAGTTCCTCAGGGGAGTGTGCTGAGTGTAACCCTTTTTGCACTAGCAATTAATGGGGTATCCTCAGTCATTCCCCGGGATGTTCTTGCAACATTATTTGTGGATGATCTCTCCATATCATTTGCTGGAGCCAGAATGGCAATGGTTGAGAGAAAAATCCAACTCTCTATTGATAAAATTATCCATTGGGCCGATATGAATGGATTTAAGTTCTCAACAAGTAAAACTACAATTGTCCATTTCTGTCGTATACGGGGAGTACATCCAGACCCGGATATATACATCAAAGGTCAACGGATCCCATGTGCAAGTGAAGCAAAATTTTTAGGGTTGATATTTGATTGTAGGCTTACATGGGTTTCTCACTTAAAAACATTAAAAGCTAAATGTGTTGAAGCTATGAATCTTTTAAAAGTCTTGTCCCATACATCATGGGGGGCAGACCGCAATACAATTTTAAAATTATACAAGGCCTTGATATTTTCCAAAATTAGTTATGGATGCGAAATATACTCCTCAGCAACCCCAAGCCGGTTAAAAATACTAGATTCAATACATCATGCTAGCATTAGATTGTCCACAGGAGCCTTTAGAACCTCCCCTATCACAAGTCTCCTTGTTGATGCTGGGGAGTTGCCTCTGGACCTTTACCAAATGTCCTCTATTATTCGGTATTGGTTTAGATTGCAAAGACTCCCCAATTCTTCAGCCTTTCAAACTGCAAGCCTTGTAAGGCACTCAACCTACTTTGAGTTGCACCCAAAATCTCCTCAACCTTTTGGGTTTCGGGTTAACCAATTATTAAACAATCTGGATATAATTAGAAATAAGGTGCTTCCATTCAAGGTATCATCAACGCCTCCATGGAAATTACCTGACATATCTTTTTGTAGATACTTTATTGGAGTTAAGAAGAATTTGACTGACTTAGAATCCAGGTCTCTTTTTATGGAACATGTTGAAGAACATAGAGGATCGACTTTTATATATACTGATGGCTCCAAATCTGATGCTGGCGTTGGATTTGGAGTACATAGTAATGATTTTAATTGCAGAGGTGCACTTCCTCTAACAGCTTCCATATTTACTGCCGAACTGTATGGCATATTAACCGCTATTGAGAAAATAGCTTTGGAAAAGGAGGGTAATTTTACAATTTTTAGTGATGCAAGGAGTGTTCTTCAAGCTTTAGAAGTTTTTAATTCTAGTAACCCTCTAGTTTTAAAGATTTTAGAATGGCTTTTTATTATTGGACGGAAAGGTATAACTGTTCAATTTTGTTGGGTTCCAGCACATGTAGGTGTGTCTGGGAATGAGAAGGCAGATTTACTGGCGAAGAATGCGGCATCCGAGTTGCTACCAAGGAGATATCCCATTCCATGTAACGATTTCCTACCTTACATCAAGAAATTGGTTTGTGATAAATGGCAACAGCACTGGGATAGTCAAGATGGCAATAAAATGAGGGAAGTAACAAATATCATATCACCTTGGAGGTATAACATGATTCCCCGAAAATGGGAGACGACTCTTTGTCGTCTCCGTATTGGTCACACACGGTTGACACACGAGTTTCTGCTGAAGGGCCAACACCAACCGTATTGCGAGGACTGCTTAGTACCTTTAACAGTGAGGCATTTGTTGACCGAATGCCCTAATTTTACTAACTTAAGAAATAGATACAGTATCTGTTTGAGGCTCGAGGTGAGGATGGCCGGTTTATCCTTGCCAAGATTCTTGGACATGATGTGTCTTACTATGCGAGCGGAATTTTTAGATTTATTTCAGAAGCAGGTCTTCTGAAAACTATTTAACTATTGTAATGACTTCTTAATTTTTATGGTTTTAATCAAATTTTCTCTTAATTTTCATATACAGTAAATGGTATCGGCGTCAATGACCTTAGATGTCAGGATGCCAGAAAACTTTCAATCAATCAATCAATCAATCTCCTAAGAAAGTGTTTCGAGGTAAGTCTCTGTGTCGGAACAAATCACAAATTTTAAGTAATTTGTATTTTTCCTAACATACTTACCGAGAAACTCTTTCGAGTTATGGCCCCCCCAACCGTCCCTGCAGTGCCTCACTGACCTCGAGTATTGTTCCTTACATAAAACTTACTGCCGGGTCGATATCAAAGCCACGCGACCTTCATCGGGCATTGCCCCCAGGTCACGTTCTCTCCCGCTAATCAGGACACTATAGAACATGGAGATAGGGTAAACTACACAAAACTCTGGTCGTCTGAGAGGAGTTACCAGTAACCTCCTAAGAAAGTGTGTCTCGGTAAGTATGTTAGGAAAAATACAAATTACTTAAAATTTGTGATATTAACTGCTTGCCTAGTATTACAAACAGGATAGAACTGTCCAGGAAGATTAAAGGATTGTCAGAATTATAAAAAATCTTATGCAACATGCATAATGAACTAATTGAACGACGGTGCCAGAGATTAGTAGCTAGATACAGAATAAGAAATTTAATAGACCATAAGTTTCTGTCCAATAAGTTGAGATGAGAATCAGCAGCTGAAGACCAGACAGGAGAACAATACTCAAAACAAGGTAGAATGAAAGAATTAAAACACTTCCTCAGAATAGATTGATTACCGAAAATCTTAAAATAATTTCTTAAGTTAATTTTTGGGGCAGTTAAAGAAGACACAGACCTGATGCACTTCTCAAAAGTAAATTTACTGTCAAGAATCACATCTAGAATTTTAAAAAGAGTCATAAAGAGTTAAAGAAACATTATCAATGCTAAGATTCAGATGTTGAGGAGCCACTGTCCTTGACGTACTTACAATCATACTTTGAGTTTTGTTAGGATTCAACTTCATACCCCCATAATTTGCACCATGCTCTAATTTTAGCTAGATCTCAATTAAGCGATTCAGCAACCCCAGATCTACATTCAGGTGATGGAATTGATGCAAATAGAGTAGCATCATCACCATATACAACAAGCTTGTTTTCTAGGCCAATCCATATGCCATATGTATATACAGTAGTATGAAAAGTAATGTGCTAAGAACACTACCCTGAGGAGCACCAGATATCACATTCCTATACTCACTATGGTGTCCATCAACAAAAACTCTTTGCAATTTATTACTTAAAAATTCAATAATGATGCTAAGAAACAACCCACCCACTCCCAACTGTTTTGAGTTTGAAAACAAGGTCTTCATGATTAACACGGTCAAAAGCAGCACTTAAATCAAGGCCAATCATATAAACTTCCTGAGCACAATCAAGGGATTTCTATACAGCATTGGCATCACATGCTCAAAGGCTTTTACGAAAACCAAATTGCAACTAGATGTTGATATTAGTTTATTATCTAATTTGATAAAACAATATTTAATGATAAACTTATAAACATATACCCCTTAGGATTTAAGTCAGAACTACAAAAAAATCATCATTAACGAATTCTCCTTTAAATTAAAACAAACATCAAACTCTACTTTTCCATTTCTTAATTCCTGTCAATTTTGTGAATTTTTTTGGTTGTCTAATAGTAAATAATTCTTCTTACTGGGCGAAAATTTTTAATAAATGGTCACCAAGTTATAGTGTTGAAATATGCGCTGTTTTAGACATTGCCCTACTAGGGCATTATCTCTGTCCCTTGCCTCTGTCATTAATGTGCAACATTTAAACCTTCACCTTTTATGTCTTTCTTTATTTCCTTTCTTTTTTATTTCTTTCATCCCCTACTTTCTTACCTTTTTAATTTTAATATCCTACTTTTTGCATACAGTATTCCTTAGAGTACTGATCAATAGGATTAAGGATAAAACAGAGAAGGCAAGGGTGGTTTTAGAAGAGTTAGGGGTTGTATGAATCAGATTTTTACAGTTAGGCAGATATGCAAGAAATATTTAGCAAAAGGTAAGGAGGTGTATGTTGCATTTATGGATCTGGAAAAAGCGTATGATAGAGTTGATAGGGAACCAATGTGGAATGTGATGAGGTTATATGGAGTTGGTGGAAGGTTGTTGCAATCAGTGAAAAGTTTCTACAAAGGTAGTAAAGCATGTGTTAGGATAGGAAATGAAGTGAGCGATTGGTTTCCGGTGAGAGTTGGGCTGCGACAGGGATGTGTGATGTCGCTGTGGTTGTTTAACTTGTATGTTGATAGAGTGATGAGAGAGGTGAATGCTCGAGTGCTTGGACGGGGATTGAAATTGGTGGACGAGAATGACCATGAATGGGAGATAAATCAGTTGTTGTTTGCGGATGATACTGTAGGTGTGTGAGAGAAGGAAGTTGAGAGATAATGTGGGTAAGAGTAAGGTTATGAGATGTACGAGAATGGAAGGTGGTGGGAGGTTGAATGTCATGTTGAATGGAGAGTTACTTGAGGAGGTGGATCAGTTTAAGTACTTGGGGTCTTTGGTTGCAGCAAATGGTGGAGTGAAAGCAGATGTATGTCAGAGAGTGAATGAAGGATGCAAAGTGTGGGGGTTAGTTAAGGGAGTAGTAAAAAATAGAGGGTTGGGCATGATTTTAAAGAGAGTTCTGTATGAGAAAGTGATTGTACCAACTGTGATGTATGGATGGGAGTTAAGGGGAATGAAAGTGACGGAGAGACAGAAATTGAATGTGTTTAAGATGAAGTGTCTTAGGAGTATGGCTGGTGTATCTCAAGTAGATAGGGTTAGGAACGAAGTAGTGAGGGTGAGAACGGATGTAAGAAATGAGTTAGCAGCTAGAGTGGATATGAATGTGTTGAGGTGGTTTGGCCATGTTGAGAGAATGGAAAATTGCTGTCTGCTAAAGAAGGTGATGAATACAAGAGTTGATGGGAAAGTACAAGTGGAAGGCCAAGGTTTGGGTGGATGGATGCAGTGAAGAAAGCTCTGGGTGATAGGAGGCAAGAGAGCGTGCTAGAAATAGGAATGAATGGCGAGCAATTGTGACGCAGTTCCAGTAGGCCCTGCTGCTTCCTCTGGTGCCTTGGATGACCGCGGAGGTAGCAGCAGTAGGGGATTCAGCGTTATGAAGCTTCATCTGTGGTGGATAACGGGGGAGGGTGTGCTGTGGCACCCTAGCAGTACCAGCTGAACTCGGTTGAGTCCCTTGTCAGGCTGGGAGGAATGTAGAGAGGAGAGGTCCCCTTTTTTTGTTTCATTTGTTCGATGTCAGCTACCCCCCAAAATTGGGGGAAGTGCCTTGGTATATGTATGTATGTATTCCTTAAAGACTTTCCCCAGCATTCCCCGTATGGTTTTCTTATTTGGTCTTCCACTCTCTCTTTAATTAATTGTTTATCATCTTAAGTAACAATGTTATAAAAAGCATCACCTTTTAAAACTTAATTCCATTCTCAATTGGCCATATGCCGGTTTCTGCTGTCAATCTCTGATAATGTTTAGTTGTAACTTGTTCAAAGATTCCTTTAATAATCTTGTACTGAATACCCTCTAACTTTCATTTATTGTTCCTTTATAACACCCCTGATCTCGATATTTACAAACTATGTAGGTACTACTACTGTATTTCTTAAATATTTATTTTCACCAGCAATGCAATTCTCTTACTCTGTTTTTGTCTCTATAATTCCTAACTTCTTGGACAAGATATTATACTTTTGCTACTCATTTACTTTTGCCTTAACTATTGTCTCATTTTCTTAGTACCATTCTCTTAAACATTTATATTTGTTAACTGTTCTTATCCTTCCATACCAAACCATGCCTTTAATCTTAATATCTTATTTTTGTGTCTTATTACTAACACGTCTGACTTCAGAAGATTGGTACTAGAAGTAAATTTTTCAAGTTCTTCCAAAGTGCGGCAGTTTCTTATGGCTTGATCAATTCTTTAATACAGTCCTTCAAGTATAACTTTTTGAAACATTTTACAGCATCCTCAAATCATACATATAGTAGCTCTTTCTTTGTTGATGGTAATTGCTAAATCATGGGGGGTAGTTAAGGGAGTAGTAAAAAATAGAGGGTTGGGCATGATTTTAAAGAGAGTTCTGTATAAGAAAGTGATTGTACCAACTGTGATGTATGGATCGGAGTTGTGGGGAATGAAAGTGACGGAGAGACAGAAATTGAATGTGTTTAAGATGGAGTGTCTTAGGAGTATGGCTGGTGTATCTCAAGTAGATAGGGTTAGGAACGAATTAATGAGGGTGAGAACGGATGTAAGAAATGAGTTAGCAGCTAAAGTGGATATGAATGTGTTGAGGTGGTTTGGCCATGTTGAGGGAATGGAAAATTGCTGTCTGCTAAAGGTGGTGATGAATGCAAGAGTTGATGGGAAAGTACAAGTGGAAGGCCAAGGTTTGGGTGGATGGATGCAGTGAAGAAAGCTCTGGGTGATAGGAGGCAAGAGAGCGTTCTAGAAATAGGAATGAATGGCGAGCAATTGTGACGCAATTCCAGTAGGCCCTGCTGCTTCCTCCGGTGCCTTGGATGACCGTGGAAGTAGCAGCAGTAGGGGATTCAGCGTTATGAAGCTTCATCTGTGGTGGATAACGGGGGAGGGTGTGCTGTGGCACCCTAGCAGTACCAGCTGAACTCGGTTGAGTCCCTTGTCAGGCTGGGAGGAATGTAGAGAGGAGAGGTCCCCTTTTTTTGTTTCATTTGTTCGATGTCAGCTACCCCCCAAAATTGGGGGAAGTGCCTTGGTATATGTATGTATGTATTCCTTAAAGACTTTCCCCAGCATTCCCTGTATGGTTTTCTTATTTGGTCTTCCACTCTCTCTTTAATTAATTGTTTATCATCTTAAGTAACAATGTTATAAAAAGCATCACCTTTTAAAACCTGATTCCATTCTCAATTGGCCATATGCCGGTTTCTGCTGTCAATCTCTGATAATGTTTAGTTGTAACTTGTTCAAAGATTCCTTTAATAATCTTTTACTGAATACAGTGAACCCTCGCTACTTCGCAGTTCGACAATCGCGGATTCACCACTTCGCGGGGTTTTCCCATAACCCATATATATATACATATCGCGGATTTTCCGGAAAATTCGAAAATACCGCGAAATCTGAAGATAACCAAATACGATATTTTGTTACCTGTAATTCCATTAATACTGTAATTAGTAATATCTGTTCTTACTGATTGTTCATTGCATTACATATGATATATAATTCGGCACAGAAAGAAATAAAACACGAAAAGAGAATGTGATCATACGATAATTCAGTACTGTATACAGTACGTAGTAAAATTAAATCGAACATGAAACGCAAATCAGATGCAGTCATACCATATTAGAATGGTGTGTACTGTAATGGATGTGCTTTTTTTCCATGAATCTTTTGTATGTATACGTACGTAGTACAGTACTGCATCCAATAATATTCTTTGTTGCAAAAATCACATTTCGAATAAGCGTACGAGAGAGAGAGAGAGAGAGAGAGAGAGAGAGAGAGAGAGAGAGAGAGAGAGAGGCGTAAAATAGCGTACGTAAAGCTGTATTATTATTATTGTTATTATTATTATTATTGTTGTTGTTGTTAATAAAATTATTATTGTTATTATTATTATCATTATTATTATTATTATTACTGTACAGTATTATTATCATTATTTATTATTATTACGGTATTGTACTTAATCTACGTACGTTCGGTATGCGCGGGGCATCTTCTATGAGTAGGTAACCAACGCATCATAGTACTGTAAGACGGGTTGTGATTGGTTCAAGCGCTGATAGATGACGAATCAGAACTCAAGTTTTGTTATCTAGC
Source organism: Palaemon carinicauda (assembly GCF_036898095.1). Lineage (NCBI taxonomy): Eukaryota > Metazoa > Arthropoda > Malacostraca > Decapoda > Palaemonidae > Palaemon > Palaemon carinicauda. The sequence goes on from NC_090725.1 coordinate 81,527,589, forward strand.
CTGTGATTGGTGTTTTGCCCGCATCTCCTACCCGCAGCATCAAAGTTCTCGCAGGGCTGGATCGTCCACTCTCTGTTACCGCGTATCGCTGAGTAGACGTTCTTAAGTGTGTGAATCTGTGCTGTGTGCGACTTTTTTAAGTTGAACTTTTTGTTACTGTAAATCCTACTGTAATGGCTCCCAAGCGTTCTGCTTCTCTTAAGGCTGGTAGTGAGCCTAAACGCCACCGAAGGATGATGACGATAGCTGAGAAGGTTACGCTTCTCGACATGTTAAAAGATGGTAGAAGTTACGCGGCCGCCGGCCGCCATTTTGGCATCAACGAATCTACTGTTCGCTATATCAAGAAGGACGAGGCGAACATTAGAAAGACGGCTGCAATCACCTTTAGCAGATCAGCGAAGCGAGTCGTTACAACGCGTAATAAAACGATCGTACGCATGGAAGGTGCTTTAGCTGTGTGGATTGCCGACTGCCGGAAGAAGAACATAGCGTTGGATACGAACACCATCCAAACAAAGGCTTTGAGCTTATATGAGAATTTTGCTGCAAAGGAACCTAAAGACGACGACGGCAACCATGCTGAAGATGATGATGATGCAGATGATCCTCAACCAGGGACATCCACTGATTCCCAGCCTCAGAAACGTTTTTCCGCAAGCAAAGGATGGTTCGCTAAGTTTCAGAAACGCTTCGCCCTGAAAAGCGTTTCCCTGCAGGGGGAGTCTGCTTCCGCTGACACTGCCGCTGCTGAAACTTACGTGAACCAGACGTTCAAGAATATTATCGCCGAAGGTGGATACAAGCCGGAACAAGTCTTTAATATGGATGAGACTGGCTTGTTTTGGAAGAGAATGCCGTCGCGAACTTTCCTGTTCAAAGAGGAAGCCAAAGCCTCTGGCTTTAAAGCATTCAAGGATCGCGTTATCCTCGTGATGTGTGGCAATGCTGCTGGATTTATGTTAAAGCCGGGGCTTATTTATAAGTCGAAAAATCCTCGCGCTTTGAAAAATAAAAATAAGAATCTCCTTCCCGTGTACCGGATGCATAATCAAAAAGCATGGATTACGAAGATGCTGACCTCCAACTGGTTCCATCAGTGTTTTATCCCGCAAGTCAGCAAATATCTCTTAGAGAAGGGCTTGCCATTCAAGATCCTTCTCCTTATGGATAACGCTGGTGGACACGCAACTGACCTGTCGCATGAGGGCATTCAGGTTGAGTTCCTGCCACCCAACACCACGTCATTAATTCAACCGATGGACCAGGGGGTTATCAGGGCGTTCAAGGCCCTCTACACGAAGAATACCTTGGCGGACCTCGTTGCGTGTGTGGATGCTGCCCAAGATGACGAGGATGAAGATTTTAACTTGAAGGCGTACTGGCGGCAGTACACCATAGCCACGTGCCTGCAGAATATTCAGAAGGCACTTCAAGAGATGAAACCTGCAACCGTGAATGCGAGCTGGAAGAAGTTGTGGCCCGATATTGTTTACGACGACAAGGGATTTACTCCGTCGGAAATCCAACACTCTGCAATACGGAAATCTGTGCAGTTGGCTGCCTTAATTGGAGGTGACGGGTTTGGCGACATGACGACTGAAGACGTCGACGAGTTGTTGGACTGCCATTCCCAGGAAGAGACCCAAGAAAATGTCGAAGAAACGGGCTTAACATTAGAACGGCTTGCCAAGGCCTGCAACCATGCGAAGGAGTTGAAAGAAATGTTGCAAGAGTGGGACGAGGATATGGTTCGCTCGATGCAATTCTGCAACAAGATCGATGAAGACATGACTCCCTTCAAAATGCTCTTGGATCGAAAAAAGAAGCAGCGGCAACAACTTCCGATCACAATGTTCTTCCAGCCTCGCAAAAAAGAGCCAGTTCCTCCTGCTAGTACGCCTTCGGAAGAAATTGAAGAAGTTTCCCAGGAAGAAGTTGAAGAGATGTCCCAGGAAAAGACACCTCCGTCTGAAGAGATGTAAAATACTATCATTGGCTGCACAGTAGAACACATCATCAGCTTCATCATCATCATTTCTACTGTGCAGCAAATTCATCGCCATCACCATTCAAGTTTTTCTTCAACTTCTTTCGTGGTGAGTACAGTAACAATCTTTATTTTTTACTTTAATATTCTTACTGTACATTCTAAAACTGTATTTGTGCCTGTTTTATAATTTAGTACTGTACGTACTGTATGCATTAAGTTAAAGGGAAGGTTTTAAAAGTCTACATGTTGTAACCTATCATATTTTTTTTGTTTAAAATTTACATTTATGTACGTAAAACAATCTCTCTCTCTCTCTCTCTCTCTCTCTCTCTCTCTCTCTCTCTCTCTCGTAAATTGTTTTCCTGCTTTGCTACGTACAATACTGTATAATTTATATTTGTAAGGTAACATATTTTGTAAATGCTTTTACTGTAAATATTGTATGTACTGTATCATTATTTATCACTATCATCATGCGCGTTAAATGCCTTGTTTGTTCTGAGCGTGGTTGTTTACTGAGCGTACACGCCGTCGTTTCAGGCGGCGTCATAAAGAAAAACATTTCATTTGGAAGTCCTAAGAAAAATACGTAAACTAAAACATTGGTAATAAAAAAATCAACATACAGTACTGTATAATCAATATAATTGATGCAAAAACTAACCTATACATATATGTGTACTGTACACTAAATGAGTTTGTTTCTTCATTATGATCAGAGATGAACGTAAACAAAACATTGGTTGCCATTTTTTATCGTGCTTTGTAGGTGTTTAGGAAACGCATGATATAAAATCGCCTTTAATATTTGTGCCTGTTTTAGTTTAGGGTGCTGTAGTACATGCATTAAGTGTTCTGTACATTAAAGGGTGGTTTGTTAACAGTACTACGTACAAGGGAAGGTTTTAAAAGTCCGAATATACATGTTAAATAAATAGGTAAATATGATGTCACTACTTCGCGGATTTTCACCTATCGCGCCCGCGTCTGGAACCTATCTACCGCGATAAACGAGGGTTCACTGTACCCTCTAACTTTCATTTATTGTTCCTTTATAACACCCCTGATCTCGATATTTACAAACTATGTAGGTACTACTACTGTATTTCTTAAATATTTATTTTCACCAGCAATGCAATTCTCCTACTCTGTTTTTGTCTCTATAATTCCTAACTTCTTGGACAAGATATTATACTTTTGCTACTCATTTACTTTTGCCTTAACTATTGTCTCATTTTCTTAGTACCATTCTCTTAAACATTTATATTTGTTAACTGTTCTTATCCTTCCATACCAAACCATGCCTTTAATCTTAATATCTTATTTTTGTGTCTTATTACTAACACGTCTGACTTCAGAAGATTGGTACTAGAAGTAAATTTTTCAAGTTCTTCCAAAGTGCGGCAGTTTCTTATGGCTTGATCAATTCTTTAATACAGTCCTTCAAGTATAACTTTTTGAAACATTTTACAGCATCCTCAAATCATACATATAGTAGCTCTTTCTTTGTTGATGGTAATTGCTAATTCATGTTGAAGATTATAGATCAGAGTTCAATACAGCATATGGACGATTCACTGGAAATCAATTCTAATTGATTCATTTCCTAGAACAGTGATGGTAGATTATGTTCAATGCTCTGAAAACTATCTTGTTACCAAGTTGTTGGTAAAAATATATGTTACACTACCTGTCATCTGCAGAACGATCATTTTCTTCAGAAAATGTTATTAAGTTATACTGGAGAGCAACAATGGGTTTGAAAGATGGAATGGTCTTGCAAGGCTTTATATTCACCAAAGTATTTCAGATATATATTAAATATGTTTTCAAAAAATTCTCCAAGCAATCTTCCCGCATGTAAGAATTTATTTTGTACAGAGAATAATGCATAAATTTCAAAGCTATAATAAAATTTTGATGTGTACCCACTGAACACAAGTAAAATATTGATAGCAACACTAAAAGTAAAATTATATAAAATTTTTTTTAATGCATATGTTTAATATCTTGTATGTTTCATATAACTTCACCTGTACCTTCTGTAAGCTACAGCTGTGGGAAACAATATATCTTCATAATTATAATATCTCTCTCTCTCTCTCTCTCTCTCTCTCTCTCTCTTCTCCTCTCTCTCTCTCTCTCTCTCTCTCTCTCTCTCTCTCTCTCTCTCCATCTCTCTCTCTCTCTCTCTCTCTCTCTCTCTCTCTCTCTCTCTCTCTCTCTCTCTCTCTCTCTCTCTCTCTCTCTCTCTCTCTCTCTCTCTAGCTTAAATAATTTTCATTTAGATAGAGTATGTTAATGAAGATTAAGATTTGTGATAATTTTATAATTTTCTTATTTGTTAATAAAAAATAGCGCTTAATTTAACGAAAGCTATTCAAAGGTATCACATGAAAATATGAATAATGTTTAACTCCTCTCTATAGAAATTTCCTTAATTGAAATTAAACATCAAGTCCTTAAATGCAGTTCACGTGTTAAGGTTAATGACCACAGTTTTGACTGGAATGTATTGTTAGGAATTTTAATTTTTTTGTTATGAGTGCTAAACATATTTCAAGTTCTGATGTTAAGATATTTTCAAGTAGCTTTTCTTTTTAAATAAGTGCTATTTTTTTTTAACATATGAAATTTATATGAAAATCATTTCCATGAGTGATAACTGTACTGGTTTTTAATAAATAACGGCGATCAAATTTTATGAAGAATGTTATGCTGTTAAATCGTCTATATAAATCTGACTTAAATTTAGTTAATACGGATAGAATATAGTGAGAAATACCGATTGAAAGGGCATGGAGATGTTAAGGAATAAGAAAGGGTATAAGAAATAAGCATAGACTAAGTTAATAGTAAAAAATGCATTGGCCTAAATAACAAATATGAAGTGAAAAGGAATTATAAGAAGAGAAGAATGGGTGAAAAATTTTAGCCTTTGGCATTAGATAAAATTAATATAGATAGAATATAATTGGAAATAATGAATAAAAGGGAATAAGAATAATAAGAATTATAATAAGGATGATGCAGAATAAGGAAGTGTATAAGGAATAAACTAGACTGAAATGAACAATAAAGATATTGTGAATAACAGAAACGAAAAATGAATAGGAAAGAATAGGATAAACCTTTTGCTCTTTAGGTCAATCCTTGACTTGAAATATAACTTTACAATAACCTACTTTTCTGAGCACTGTGATGTAGGTTAATGGTGTGTGGTTTTGAAATTTTTTCCAGTGATTCCAAGTTATTGACTGTAGTTAAGTGATAAACCAGCATAGCCTATATATTTTTATAATGGTATCAAAGGTTTAATTGCACATGTAGGAATTATGGGTTGAGGAGGATCTACTGAAAGTAAGTTAATGTTGTGGTCAAGAAGTTTGTATGATTGGCCTTGATTTTAGTGCTGCCTTTGACTGTGTTAATCATGAGGCTCTTGTTTTCAAACTCAAACTATTTTGGTTGGTCTTATCTAAGCATCATTATTGAATTCTTAAGTAAAAGGTTGCAAACAGTTGTTAATGGGCACCATAGTCAGTATAGGAATGTTTTGTTTGCTGTTCCTCAGGGTAATGTTCTTGGCCCATTACATTTCATGCTATATGCAAAAATGTGGTTTGACCCAGAATGTTGCATATGCTACTCTTTACATCAATTCCATCTCCTGAATATAGATCTGGGGTTGCTGAATCCCTTAATAGAGGTTTAGCTAGCATTAGGGCATGGTGCAAATTATACAACATGAAGTTGAACCATAGCAAAACTCAAAGTATGATTGTACATATGTCGAGGACAGTGGCTCCTCAACATCCAGATCTTTGTATTAATAATGACTCTTTGAATATATACCGCTCCTTTAAAGTTTTAGGTGCAATTCTTGATTGTAAATCTACTTTTGAGAAACACATTCCATCTGTTACTTATAAAATTGCACAAAAAATTGGCTTATTGAGAGTCTTTTAAGAATTTCAGTGATCAATATACCCTTAAATGTTTTAATTCATTCAATTTACCTTATTTTGAATATTTTTCACCTGTCTAGTCTTCAGCTGTTGACTCTCATCTTAATTTTTTGGACAAAAACTTGTCGTCTATTAAATTTCTTATTCCTGATCTTGATATTAATCTCTAGCACTGTCCTTCAGTTAGTTCTTTATGGTATTTTCCTTGTTGGAGCTTGTGGCACCCTGCTTTTCCAACAAGTGTTGTAGCTTAGCTAATAATAATAATAATAATAATAATAATAATAATAATAATAATAATAATAATAATGCTAATAATAATAATAATAATAATAATAATAATAATAATAATGATAATAATAATGGTAATGTATATAAACATATATACATATACACACTTATGTATACTTGTATGTATGTATATGAGAGACAGAGAAAGAAAAATACAATTCTTTTTTAATGTTTTATTTTTTTCCAGATTTTCCGAAAGATGCCAAAATTTGAATGGCTATTTTTGGAGCCCTTAGCTACATCAGGAATAGATTTTCGTAGTGATGATCACATAATCCATATCAATGCTCCTGTCCTTATTCTGCATGCTGAAGATGACCTTGTAGTGCCTTTTGCTTTGGGTCGTAAGGTAAGCTTGCATGGAATTGCTATTGACATGTTAATTCATTGAAAATGTTTTATGCTGGTCACTCACACAGAATTGGAGTTTGTTTTCATTCCAAATGTCACATTATTATGCATTTCATTTCATGAGTGATTGCCAATTTATGAATCAAATCCCTCTTGTATCTGATATGTATAGCAAATGTGTAAAGAAATTATCCATAAGTATTACGATATTGCTTACTTTGCAGGGTGTTAAGCTCCATCCCTCCTAAAAGTAGAACTGTTCAAAGATTTTTGTCACTAACCAGTTTCAGATAAGAGTAGACATCTTTGCATATTCCACATTTTTTTTACAATATATTTGTAAAAACAGTAAAGTATTACTAAAAAGGAAATATATGGTATTTATGTTTATTCCCGAAATTAAAAGAAATTTGCTTCCAGCTAATCTCAGTACACACTGTTTCATACAAAGTTTTGTTTCAATATATATATATATATATATATATATATATATATATATATATATATATATATATATATATATATATTTGGGCTCGGGGAATGTCGTCCTGATGGAAGTTCCTCCATAGTAGCTTTCTAGGTTTTATTTAACTACAGTGATATATCCCAGAGAATTTTTTTAAAGGTATCCAGAATTCTAACTCCTGGCGCGAATATCCCTTGCTTTTGTCTTTAGGGATATCGCATAAGGTCAGAGGACGTATTCTTGACACGCCACATAGCTATCTACACCCCTAATAGCGTTTACGCTTCGAGAGGGGAAAGTGGCAAGAATTGTAGGAGGGCCGTTATTAAGGCAATGCTCCTACTCGTACTGTTGTTGAGCGCCAGCACGACGCCGTTTCCTGGTGCCATCTTGTCATTCTTTCTCAAGTAGCGTACCCAGCTCGGTGTTATTCCTTGTGCCTCTCGCTATTTTGGAGCTTATTTCTGCTATGATGCTTTCCCCAGCCTCATCTGCCTCTGGAAAGTTGAGTATTATCTTTAATTTGTATAAATGTAAGCTCTTGCCAGTTTTTATCTTCGGTTAAGATCGTAATTAATGTAACAAGAGCTGTTGCCTAGCCGGATGGCGTTTTGGACGAGGTCGTTCTGTTTGCACGTGCGTTTAGTTAGTCAGAACGACATTCCAGGTATATATCGCTTTAATAAATTTAGCTATTTTGCAATTTAGCTAGGAAATATATTATGCCGATGGTTTCGTGGATTTGGCAATTTATTTACCAAGCCCCACGAGTGCTAGGCTTCCTAGCCTAGGCAAATACATTCACTTTCATGCATGATATAGTTTTCCTGGTGTGATATTTTATTGAAGCTTTAGGCAATATTTTATACATATAAGATATTACTGAATATAAATTTTCCTCTTCCAAGATAGTATACGAGAGAGTTTCGGTGACCGATTCTCACCGTGCCTAGGCTACTAGCCTAGGGGCTTTAGTATACTTTCATACATGTCCCCGATTGCCCTTGTATCGTCTTTTAAGTGGAGACTAACACCTCCTATTCCTTTTAAGTCGATACTAATCTCCTTGGGAGATTTAAGAGCAATCCCTTTCCCTCTGAGTTAGCCTAGGCTAACCCTAATCAGCTTTACCTCGAATTTTATTCAGGTAAATCTAGGCTAGGGTGTTTCTGTTCCTTCCCTCAACCGCAGAGGTCAGTTTTGGGTTAAGACAGAACATCAGAGTATTCGTCTGTGATCGGTGGCCGTCTGGCTTGGTGAATTGAATTCCTAAGTCAGGTTAGGCTACCGATGCAGGAGGCTAGACCTCCCTAGGCTTCACCTGAAGGCATTATATGATATAATGCCTCCTCCCTGTGGCCTAGCAGACAGTCCTGTGCTAGCAGACCCTAAGCTGAAGAATTGAATTCTTCCCTTGCTTGGGGTCTCCGACACTAGATTCTGTTCCTAACACCTGAGACAGCAGCCAAGGTGCCGCCATCTCATTCTATTAGGCTAACCCCAGACTAGGGAATTGATTTCCCTGGCCCTTTGGGGTTGTCTTTACGTTGGAACAGAATCTTTTTAGGTGAGGTAGAACCTTCTGGCTACTACCTAATCTACAGGACCCTTACCCCTCCCCTTGCTGTCCTTTAGTGTTGGCCTAGCCTTCACACATCTTGGCCATCATTCTACAATTGACCCTAGTGCAGGTAGATTGTGGGATTGGCTCGGGTTCTCTGTCGGCTGCCAGCTGAGCCGGCTGTCGGCGGAGATTCCCCTACCCTATCGAGTATTCTTCAGTCCTCTCTTGGACTGCCTTCCATAGCCCTACCGGCTGGTATCAATGGGGTTATGGCTGGATGGAAGCCCGCATGTAATTTCCCCTTCCATACGAACCCTCATTCTGGATGGCGGTCTGCAAGGCTGAGCCTTTGCTTTCCCTCCAATCCATGCTTTCTCTCTATCTTACCAAGTACCCTGGGCCCAGCTGCCGGCAACCTAGAGCCGCCGGCAGCCGGCAGGACTGCGGTCCTGCGACAGATTGCACTGCCGCTGATTGTTATAGGTGCCGATGGCCGGCGACCCAACGACAGCTGGCACACACCGGCCGGCTGCCGGCAACTATGTTGACTGCCGACAGCCGGTTGAACATTTGTCTGACGACATATCATTTACCGCCGGCTGCCGGTGGGACCGCCAAATGTCGGCGACCCCCCGCCTGCCGGCGGCATGCAACTACCGGCGGTCTGCCGCCCACTACCTCTTGAAGGCAGTATACCTTAAAAAAACACAGGAACTACCAGCGTATGCCGGTAGGTACTACAGTATATGGCCGTGGAGTGGTCAGGAATGATTGCGATATTGATTATTCCGCAATAAATAAACCACTGTACGGACTGTACGGTAGCCCATACATTTCCAACCTACAAGGTGCTTCATGGGCAGCCTATTGTGAGACCACTAGATAAAGAGAGCGATTCTCTCTTTTCATAAAAGTTATCAATGATCACTTTATTCAATCGCCAATATTGAATTCTCGAAGACTGTGTTATGTTACACCTTTATATATCCTAAGGATAAAATGTCTTCTATTAATAATTCTATTTAGAATACCCGAGATTCAATATTAAGGGAGGTCATAGCAATTGGCTGAGCAGGAAACACATGTAAGTGTCTTTCCTCTTTCTTTTCTAGCTTACCTATCCTAAGGTAAAATATACATAACATTGTATGATGAAATTTTGAGGTATTTCACCGAATACTCATCCGCCTTTCCTTTCTTTACCGGAGGACTATCCCGAGTGCGGGAATCACTTCTGCAAGGTCCGCAGCAAGAACTTCTGCGGCCATGGTTTGTGTAGGACCCACGCGCGCTGCGCGACGACGAAGGGCTCTCTGAAGTATTGGTACCCCCAGGTATGTGACATCTGTTCCAATCTGGTTCCTGAGGCTTAGCCACACGTTAACTTCTCTCCTGTCTATGTTTCAGGACATGAAGAAGGAGTCATCTGAGAAGGAAGCTACGATTCGTTCGGAGATGCACCAACTCGTGACTTCCCGTTTAGCCCCCAAGAAGCTAAACGTTAAGGAACTTCCCCCTTTCTCGGACGTCAACCCTTGGAGTTATGCTGAACACATGCCTATGTCAGGAGGGAAGATCTTCCTCTCCGACAAGCTGGGTACAGTCCCAGTGGAAGATATAGAGTTCTGGCCAGCAAAGGGGCCTATCCTGACTGTTACGTCCGCTTAAGGACGGAACCTCCCTCGAAAGAGGAAACAGACGTGAAAGAGGAAACACAGGCGAAAGAGGTCATCATACTGGACCTCCCCAAGGCCCAAGCCCTGTTCACTAAGACCTTGAAAGAGAGGGCCTTTACTAGTTCCAAGGTGCCGGCTCTCGGCAAGAAGCACCCATCCTTCATTGCTGCTTCTTCCCGTGCCTTCCCCTTTATGGAAAAAGGGTTCAAGGCAGCCTTAAAGGCAGTCGAGGCAGGGAAACCTTGTCCCACACTCGAAGAGTGTAGACCCTTTTCCCTTGCCCTACCATCAGACGATGCGGACTGGAAGGATGTTTATAACACCTTCTCAGTCGGGAGGTTGGAGGCTGACATTGCCGGACGTCAGTTCGCAGAAGACCTCCCGAAGTTGTCGGACTTCCACCTGCGCAGGGAGCAGGAGACGAAGGAGAGACTTGCCGCCTCTATGTCCCTAGAGACTGGACTAGAGATGATGGCAAGTGTTCCAGATACCCCAGATATGTACATGGTCTTTGCCAAAACTCATTTGGCAACGGTCACCAAAGACCTGTACAACTTCATTAAAGCCAGACGGGCTTGTAGAGAGTTCGTGTTCGCCTCGGCTGCGGTGAGGCATGAACCAAGGAAGCTGATAGCTTCCAACATCTGGGGAAAAGACCTCTTCCCAAGCGAAGTGGTCAAAGAGGTTGTCGACAAGGCTGCCACGGAGAATAGGAATCTTCTCCACAAGTGGGGCTTGTCGACCAAGAGAAAGTCTTCCAGTGAGGAGGGTCCCCAACCCAAAAGGAAAACCAAGCGACCTAGAGTGCCCTCTCGCCCACCACGACAACAACAACTTCCCGTGGCTACGGTGTCCCAGACGGTGACACAACCACCGACCACATTTCAGCTGGTGCCCCAACAGGTAGCGACACAGTCGCCTGGCTTTACTCCAGCCTTTGAAAGGCAATCCACGACCTTTCGGCCGAAGTCTCGGGGTTCCTTTCGTGGTTCCCCCAGATGCCCCTCTAGAGGCAGGGGCAACAAAGGTGGACGTGGCCAAGGAGGCAAGTCCTCCAACCAGCACTCAAGATGAGATGCTTCCGGTAGGAGGGAGACTTCTCCTTTTCCGGGATCGCTGGACCTTCAATCCCTGGGCCCACAGCGTAATCAAGAACGGACTGGGGTGGAGTTGGAACACAACTCCACCAACCTTCCCTCAATTCTTCCAACACTCAACCCCCATTCTGGAAGAATATGTCCAAGAACTCTTAGACAAGAGAGTGGTAAGGAGGGCCAAGTCCATCAAATTCCAAGGAAGGCTGTTTTGTGTTCTGAAGAAGGATTCGGAAAAGCTCAGAGTCATTCTGGACTTGTCACCACTCAACAAGTTCATAGTGAACCACAAGTTCAGAATGCTTACTCTTCAACACATAAGGACCCCACTGCCCAAACAGGCATACACAGTCTCCATAGACATAGTGGACGCATATTGGCATGTTCTGATCAATCGAGAAGTTTCCTCCCACCTAGGATTCAAGCTGCAAAAGAGACAATATGTCTTCAGAGCCATGCCCTTTGGACTAAACATAGCCCCAAGGGTATTCACAAAGCTTGTGAATGCAGTCATTCGTCAACTACGCCTAAAGGGAGTTGAGGTGATTGCCTACCTGGACGACTGGCTGGTATGGGCAGCATCCGGAGAAGAATGCACGCAAGCCTCCAAGGAAGTGATCCAGTTCCTGGAACATCTAGGATTCAAGATCAACTTGGAAAAGTCTCGACTATCTCCAGCTCAAAAGTTCCAATGGCTGGGTGTTCACTGGAACTTAAAGTCACACTGCCTCTCCATTCCATTAAAGAAGAGGAGAGAGATAGCGAGATCTGTCAAGAAACTTCTTCAATCCGACAGGATATCAAGAAGGCAACAAGAGAGACTGTTGGGGTCTCTCCAGTTTGCCTCAGTGACAGACCCAGTGTTGAGAGCACAATTAAAAGATGCATCAGGAGTCTGGAGAAAATACGTATCAAACGCTCAAAGAGATCTGACAAGACCAGTACCAACTCGTCTGTGTTCACTCCTCAAGCCATGGTCGGAGGCAAAGAACCTAAAGAAGAAGGTACCTCTACAACCGCCTCCACTCTCAGTCACCGTTCACACGGATGCCTCAAAGGAAGGGTGGGGAGGCCACTCTCACCATCGAAAGTCCAAGGAACCTGGTCCTCCCTCTTCAAGACCTTCCACATCAACATTCTAAAAGCCATGGCAGTTTTTCTCTCACTGAAAAAACCGAACTTCGCAGCTCAATCCACATCCGACTGGTACTAGACAGCGAAGTAGTAATGAGATGCCTGGATCGACAAGGCTCGAGATCGCCTCAAATCAACCAAGTGATGTTGGCCATCTTCCGCCTAGCGGAAAAGAAGAGATGGCACTTATCAGCAGTTCACCTCCAAGGATTCCACAATGTGACGGCGGACGCTCTATCCAGGCTCACCCCGATAGAGTCCGAATGGTCCCTAGACGCAAGATCATTCTCCTTTATCTTACGCAAAGTCCCAGGACTGCAGATAGACCTCTCCGCAACGAGCTACAACAAGAAGCTACCCCGGTACGTAGCCCCATACGAGGATCCTCTAGCGGAAGCAACGGATGCGATGTCCATAGACTGGAACAGATGGACCAGGATTTACCTGTTCCCTCCGACCAACCTCCTGCTGAAGGTCCTCAACAAGCTGAGATCCTTCCAAGGAACAGCAGCGATAGTGGCTCACAAGTGGCCCAACAGCATCTGGTTCCCCCTGATAACGGAACTACGACTGAAGCTGATTCCGTTGCCGGATCCAGTTCTGACTCAGCAAGTGCAGAAGTCGACTGTCTCCGCTTCATCACAGAAAACCCGGAACCTTCATCTCATGATTTTCTCACCTTAGCAGTCAAGAAAAGATTCGAGATTTCAAAAGACAGTATCAACTTTTCAGAAGAATACAAGTCGAAATCAACTAGAAGACAGTACGAGTCTTCCTGGAAGAAATGGGTCTCCTTTGTTAAGGCAAAGAAACCAAAAGAGATATCAACAGATTTCTGTTTCTTTCTTTATTCATCTCCATGAACAAGGTTTAGCAGCCAACACGATCTCTATGTGTAAATCTGCCCTGACTAGACCCTTACTGTATGCCTTCCAGGTGGACTTTTCCAATGGAATCTTCAATAAGATACCTAAGGCATGCGCTAGACTTCGGCCCGCAGCACCTCCGAGGCCCATTTTTTGGTCCTTGGATAAGGTTCTTCACCTAGCATCTACCTTGAACAATGAAGATTGCTCTCTAAAAGACGACTCAAAAGGTGATATTCTTATTTGCACTAGCCTCAGGAGCCAGAGTTAGCAAAATAGTGGCCCTTTCGAGGGATGATGGCCACATTCAGTTCACAGACTGCGGAGAACTGAACCTATTTCCCGACCTAGCGTTTCTCGCCAAGAATGAGCTGGGGTCCCTGGAGAATCTGCCCTCTGAAGGAAGAAGCATCTCTATGTCCAGTAGAATGCCTAAAGGTCTATCTTCGTAGAACTTCAGACTTTAGGGGAGGACAGCTTTTCAGGGGAGAAACCTCAGGTTCAACATTGACTTTGAGACAACTAAGGGCGAAGATCACCTATTTCATTCGCAGAGCGGATCCAGACAGCACACCCGCAGGTCATGATCCGAGAAAAGTTGCTTCGTCTGTGAACTTCTTCCAGAACATGAGTTTTGAAAGTCTTCGCTCCTATACTGGATGGAAGTCTTCCAGAGTATTCTTCAAGCACTACGCGAAACAAGTGCAGGAGATAAAGCATTTTGTGGTGGCAGAAGATAGTGTACTAAAACCTGCCGCTTGAAGTCTGCAAAGAACAGTTCAGTAATTGGGACTTTTTAGTGATGGGTGTACATGGTTTACTCCTACGGTGTATCATGTTTAGTGAAGTGTCTAAGTAATGACACTATAGACTGTTCTAAGTACAATGGTGACAAAAGCTTAAAAGACTTACACATGTGCCATGCGTATTCTACGCAAGTGTTTCCTTAAACAGTAATGACAGAAACAATAGTGAAATACTACTATATTTCCTTTAGAGTGGTTTTGTGTTTCCTTTTCAGATGAAACTTTATTTCTGTTATTACCATTTTATTATGCTTTTACTCAATATTTTCAAAGAAATCTCTCTTTAATTGTATATATATGCAACCAGCAATTTCTATTTACTGTTTATTAGTAAACACATTTGGGAATTTTGCGTCTCATTTTGCCCTGAAAATTCTAAAAATACAAATAAAGGTGTCAGAGCAAATTATTACCTCTTATTTTGAAAATATCTTCTGAATAATTACTATTTTGTTCTAAGCAAACAAACATCACAATTATTGTATTAAGTTCAGTCTCTGGTAATGACTGACTTTATAAACCTGATTGCTTTACTGACTGTACAAATTTCCTACATGAATGATAAACCTGTCTACCTTGTCTACAACACACAAGCAGATCAAGGGAGGTGTCAGTAATCAATACATACTTTGTTCCTACCAGAATACAAACTATGTTTTACATGTATATGATGAGACCAATATACAACTTGTTTGCTAGATTGTTCCTTGAACTTACAATCCTCGGGTTTTTTCCTAGAGTCTCCCATGATTCTTCCCTGTAGGGGGCAGGAAGCACTGACATAGTCCATGCTCAGTTGAAAGGTGTATGACGGTAACACCATGTGTCTCTAGGTCTAGAAGACCAAGAAAAATTTATCTCGTGGTTATTGGCACTATTGAAAATCCACAGATACATTGATGCTCTGGTAAACTTCCATCAGGACGACATGGCCTGAGCCCAAAAATTGGATTTTGTGCGAAGCGAAAAATCTATTTTTGGTTGAGGTAGCCATGTCGTCCTGATGGACCCACCCTCCTTTTTCAAAGGATGAATGAATCCCTCCCATATGTACTGTATCTGTAGCACCTCACTAACGCTACATAGAATGACAAGATGGCGCCAGGACACGGCGTCATGCTGGCGCTCAACAACAGTACAAGTCGGAGCGTTACCTTAATAACGGCCCTCCTACAATTCTTGCCACTTTCCCTTCTCGAAGCGTAAACGCTATTAGGGGTGTAGATAGCTATGTGGTGTGTCAAGAATACGTCCTCTGATCTTATGCGATATCCCTAAAGACAAAAGCAAGGCATATTCGCGCCAGGAGTTAGAATTCTGGATACCTTTAGTAAAATTCTCTGGGATATATCACTGTAGTTAAATATAACCTAGAAAGCTACTATGAAGGAACTTCCATCAGGACGACATGGCTACCTCACCCAAAAAACGGATTTTGAGCGAAGCGAAAAATCTATTTTTGGGTGAGATAGCCATGACGTCCTGATGGAAGGTTCCTTCAGTAGCTTCCTAGGGTATATTTAACTACAGGGATATTCCCAGAGAATTAAACTAAAGGTTATCACAGAATTCTAACTTCTGGTGCGAGTACCCTAAAGGTTTCCCTCTAGGATATCGTATATCAACAGGGGACGCATGTATTAACACGCCACATAGCTATCTGCACCCCATATAGAGTTAACACTTCGATATGAAAGGTGGAGAATAACTGGGGAACCGTTCCACAGTTACACTCGTCCACGGCTGCTTTTGGTACTCGAAACGTAAACAAACGGGCGCCATTGCTAAATGACGTCACGTCCGTCCTCATCCTGAGGCCAGCTTCTTGCTAATCTCCATGATACAGCAGGATAGGGCGGGGCCTGAAAGGCTGGACTAGAATAGACGGGAGGGTCCATCAGGACGTCATGGCTATCTCACCCAAAAATAGATTTTTCGCTTCGCTCAAAATCCGTTTTTTGGGCTCAAGCCATGACGTCCTGATGGAAGTGTACCAGAGAATTAATGTATCGTGGAAATTTTCCCCTTTTTATGCAAATGCCAAGGGTTTCGAATAGAGGTATGTAACATGTCCTCGCTAGAGTTTCCGTGGGGATCCAGCTTCCTGCCCCCCTGGCAGAGAAGTCCCGGTGGACCATACCAATATCTCGAAGCGATCATTGAAGGGCTACTCACCCTGCGGAGAGTTCGTGCAGGACTCGGAGACAAGACATAAGGTTAATATTCGGGTAGGAATATTATCAAGCATAGGTAAGTGAGAAATAATCACCACGCTCCTTGGAGGAGAGATCAATCTGGTCTCGAAGGCAGGACAAAGGTAAGTATTCAGGTAGGAATATTACCACAGCATGAGTGAGTATACAATACAAGTAAATTTATATTATTCTTCTCATTCAAAAGGAAGGGGTTAAATGAAACTATGACAATCATATATTTCATGATAAATAATAAGAGCGGAGAGAGACGCACATGTAATAAAATAGACATTTTATTTCATAGATTGCAGATTATTGTGATAACAATTGCAATAATAAGTGTAAAGTTAATTTACAATAATAAAGAATAATGTACATAGAAAATAAAAGACTTCAATCTTGAATCTGAAAGAAATTTCACTTTTAGAAACACAAGTTCCAGAGGAACGTCAGTCTTTTTCAAGGAAAAACACATCATGCCCTAGAGCATGTGGCACTATGTGAAGTCTATGACATTTCACCTTGATAAGAACAGTCTATTAGAAACACTAAGTGTCCCTGAAATCACTGTATCACAAGAGGGTCAACACAGGCACCCGTAGAGTTAAATTCCCAAGTAACTCACTGTTCTCTGCAGAGTTAAACGGCAGGTTTCATATCACTACCTGCGGCTACCACGAAATGTTTAACTTCATGCACTTGCTTCGCGTAGTGCTTGAAGAAAACGCGCGATGATTTCCACCCTGTGAAGCTCTTGAGGCTTTCGAAATCCATGCTCTGGAAGAAATTCAGAGAAGACTCGACTTTTCTAGGATCATGACCTGCGGGCGTACTGTCAGGATCCGCTCTGCGAATGAAGGAGGTGATTTTCGCTCTTAGTTGTTTCAGTGACAAGTCACTACCCGATGTTTCTCCTTTGAAGAGTTGTCCTCCACCGAAGTCTGAAGTTCTTTGAAGATAGACCTTAAGACTCTCCACTGGGCATAGAGAGACATCTTCCTTCAGGGGGCAGATTCTCCAAGGGCCCCATCTCTTGGTGGGTAGTTCATTCTTTGCGAGAAACGTCGGATCAGGGAAGAGGGTAAGTTCTCCTGTATCTGTGAACAGGATATGACCCTCTTCTCTTGACAATGCCACTATTTCACTGACTCGGGCTCCCGAGGCGAGAGCAAAAAGGAAGATAACTTTTTAAGTCAAGTCTTTTAGAGGGCACGAATCGTTGTCCAGGTTAGAGGCAAAATGGAGCACCTTGTCCAGGGACCAGGAGATAGGTTTTGGCGGAGGTGCTGGGCGTAGTCTAGCGCATGCCTTTGGTAATTTATTGAAGATATCGCTGGACAGATCAATCTGGAAGGCGCACAGTAGTGGTCTAGTCAAAGCCGATTTGCAGGTGGAAATCGTGTTGGCTGCTAAGCCTTGTCCATGAAGGTGAATGAAGAAGGACATGCAAAAATCAATGGTGATTTCCGTAGGATTTTTTGCTTTGACGAACGAGACCCACTTTCTCCAGGAAGATTCGTATTGCCGTCGTGTGGATTCAGTCTTGTATTCCTCGAGAAAGTCTAGACTTTTCTTCGAGATTCCAATCCAAACCTTTTCTTTGCGGCCAAGGAGAGAAAATCATGAGATGAAGGTCCCTGACTTTCAGTGATGAAGCGAAGACAGTCGACTTCTGTACTTGTTGAGAGAGAACTGGGCCCGGTAGGGGGATCAGCGTGGGCTGCAGCTCCAGGACCAGAGGGTACCAATTGCTCCGGGGCCACTTGGGAGCCACTAGGGCCACTGTCCCTTTGAAGGTTCTCAGTTTGGAGAGGACTTTCAGCAGAAGGTTGGGGGGAGGGAACAGGTATATCCTGGACCATCTGTTCCAATCCAGTGACATGGCATCCACTGCTTCTGCCTTGGGGCCCTCGTACGGGGCCACATATCGAGGAAGTTGATTGTTGTCGCTCGTTGCGAAGAGATCGATCTGAAGTTCCGGGACTTGGTGAGAGATGAAGGAGAATGATCTTGCGTCTAGAGACCATTCCGCTCTATTGGGCTTGTCCGTGATAGAGCATCCGCCGTCACGTTGCGGAATACTTGTAGGTGAACTGCAGACAGGTGCCATTTCTTCTTTTCTGCCAGACGAAAGATCGGAAGAAGTACCTGATTTATCTGGGGCGATCTCGAGTCCTGACGATTGAGACATCTGACTACCACCGAGTTGTCCAGAGTCAGACGGATGTGGATCGAGGGAGGCGGGGAGAGTTTCTTCAGGGTGAGAAGAACCGTCATGGCCTCCAAGATGTTGATGTGAAACGTCTTGAATAGGGGAGACCATGTTCCCTGAACCTGTCGTTGGTGGGAGTGACCTCCCCAACCCTCCAGTGAAGCGTCCGTGTGGATGTTGATCGATGGAGGCGGGTGTTGAAGAGGAATGGACCTTTTCAGGGCCTTTGCTTCCGACCACGGCTTTAATAGTAAGCGAAGTCTGTTTGGAAGCCGTCTCTTGAGGTCTCTTCGGGCGATGGATGCGAAACATCTCCAGACTCGCGCGGCATCCTTTAGCTGTGCGCGAAGCACTGGGTTTGTCACAGAGGCGAACTGTAGAGAGCCGAGAACTTGTCGTCTTGAGATCCGTTTGGATTTCAGAAGTCTTCTGACAGACCCTGCTATTTCCTTCCTTTTCTTCTGCGGGATGGAAAGGCGGTGTGACTGAAGATCCCAATGGATTCCCAACCATTGGAACTTCTGAGCTGGAGAGAGGCGAGATTTCTCGGTGTTTATCTTGAATCCCAGATGCTCTAGGAACTGGGTGACTTTGTTGCAGGCTCTTACACAATATTCGGGGGCGATGTCGCCCAGACTAGCCAGTCGTCTAGGTAGGCCATCACTTGGACGCCGCGAAGGCGGAGCTGTTGGACGATGGCGTCTGCCAGCTTGGTGAAGATCTGTGGAGCCACGTTGAGCCCGAAGGGCATGGCCCTGAAGGCGTAACTTTTCCTTTGGAGTCGAAATCCTAGGTAGGAGGAAGCGTGATGATTCATTGGAACGTGCCAGTAGGCATCCGCCAGGTCTATGGAGACCGTATAGGCCCTTTGAGGCAGAAGGGTCCTTATTTGTTGCAGAGTCAGCATCTTGAACTTGTTGTTCGCAATGAACTTGTTGAGAGGGGATGAGTCTAGAATGACCCTGAGTTTGTCGGAGTCCTTCTTGGGAATGCAAAATAGTCTCCCTTGGAACCTAGTTGACTTTACCCTCCTGATCACCTTCTTGTTCAAGAGTTCTAGGACATATTCTTCCAGGAGGGGGGTTGACTGTTGGAAGAATTGTTGGAAGGCTGGGGGTGGTTGCATCCAGCTCCAGCCTAGTCCCTTCTTGACGATGCTGTGTGCCCAGGGATCGAAGGTCCAACGATCCTGGAATTGGCGGAGTCTTCCTCCCACCGGAAGCACTTCATTGCTTCTGGTGTCCCGAGGGTTTGCCACCTCGGCCACTAGCACACCCCTTCCTCCTCTGCCTCTGGAGGGGCGGCGAGACGAATCTCTGCCGGAACCTCTGCTTGAGCCCCTACCTCTGGGACGAAAGGTAGTAGCATGTTGCTCAAATGCAGGGGTAAAGACCGGTGACTGCGACACCACCGGTTGGGGGACCAACTGAAAGGTCTGCTGTGGCTGTGCGGCCACTTGGAGAGTAGCGGAACCCGGAAACTGCTGTCTCTGTTGACGTTGCTGGGGTTTTGGCTTCTGAGATTTCCTCTTAGGTTGAGGGCCATCGTCCTGAGAGGATTTCCTTTTTCTCGACATGCCCCACTTGTGGAGAAGGTTCCTATTCTCCGTGGCGGCCTTGTCTGCAATCTCTTTCACCAGGGAGGAGGGAAAAAGATATTTACCCCAGATATTGGAGGAAATCAGTCTCCGGGGTTCGTGTTTTACCGTCGCGCTGGCAAACACGAATTCACGACAGGCTCTGCGAGCCTTAGTGAAGCTATACAGGTCCTTAGTCACCGTTGCCAAGTGTGTTTTGGCTAGGACCATGTAAAAGTCCGGGACTCTAGTATCCCCGGCCATAAGTTCAAGCTGTACCTGGAGGGACAGCGATGCGGCAAGCCTCTCCTTCGTATCCTGTTCTCTACGAAGGAGGTGATCATTTAGCCTTGGGAGGTCCTCATTGAACTGACGACCGGCTACATCAGGCTCTAACTTCCCCACCGTGAAGGTTGACTGGACGTCTTTCCAGTGCCTATCATCGGGAGGAACGGTAAGGGAGAAAGGTCTGCACTCCTCCAGTGCAGGGCAAGGTTTCCCTTCCTGCACTGCCTTTAAGACCGCTGTGAAGGCCTTTTCGATAAAGGGGAGAGTCGCAGCATTCGGCGCAACGAAGGTTGGGTGCTTCTTACTAAGCGCCGGCATCTTGGAGTTGGTGAAACCCCTACTCTTCACCGCATTGGCTAGCAGAGCCTGGGCCTTTGCGAGATCGAACACGATTACCTCCTTCGGTTCGGTCTCTTCCTTTGAGGCTGGTTCGGACCTGAGCCGGACGTAACAGTCCGGATAAGCCTCGAAGTTCGGGAAGAATTCCACTTCTTCCAACAAGATAGAGCCAACCTTCTCACTGATGAAGATCTTACCAGTCGTGATCGGCATATGCTCGGCATATCTCCATGGGTTAGTATCCGAGCAAGAGGGGAGGTCCTTAATCGAAATCCGTTTCGGTTGTTTAAAGTTAACTAGAGTAGACTGGAATTGCTCCTGGGTCTCTCGTAGTTTTCTTTCCATGAGGGCTTCAAGCATCTTGAAGACCTCCTGAGTGCCCGATGGAAGAGGGTCCGGGGTGGCGAAAGTCGAAGGAACAGGTTCCTCGGACGGTGCAGGAGTCGCTGCGGGAGTAAGAGCGGGAGCGACCTCGGACTCCGAATCAGGATATTCCACCTGATCTTCCTCATAGTCGAGTTCCTCGTCCATGAGGTTCTTCTCCGTCTCTTCCGACACTTCCGACATACGTTCCACGTTATCGGAATCCAAGTGGCACTCATGCATGGACTGGGCCATGACGATATCAGGTTCCACCACGAGCTGGACGGTGGGGATCTGATCACTGGGGATCACAGAGTCTTTGGATGCCTTTGGGAGAAGCAAGGCCCTCAAATCTTCGCTGGCGAGATACGGTCCAGTGGCGTTCTTCTGGAAGCCACGCACCCACTTGCGTAGCTTCTCTCGAGCGTTGTCCCTTGCCTCCGCTGGAGGAGGGTCGTCGAATGCCTCGGCCAAACGACTCTTGCAGACTGTACAGTGCTGCGGGTCCCAGTATTTCAGGTCGCCTCTCTTGGCAGCGCAGGGGGCGTGGGTCCGGCACGCCTTGTGCCCGTAGAAGTCCGGGCGCTTCACTCCACAGAAGTTGCTTTCGCACTTCATATACTCCTCCTGTAAAAGAAAGAGATCATGAGTACATGGAAGGCATAAGAATGACTTACATTACTCTAAAATTAAGGTAACTTAATCTAAATTATTAAGCATTAAAGTACTTGACAAGGTAATATAATGCCTGAGAGTAGTGAGCTGGAAAGGAAGTAGATAGACACATACTTGTGAATCCCGCCCAGTCGGTTACCGTAACCTTATCGGTAGGCAATTTCTTTTGTGGCCGAAGGTCACAAAACGGAAATCCATATGGATAAGCCGTGGTGGGTAGAAGCTAAGCCTCTAACAGAAATTGCCCGCGAGGTTTAGCAGGGACTGAGACCACTCAGATCCCTGGATAGAAGGGGAATAGGAGAAGCCCCTTATTAGATATAGGTTCCAGCAATCGGCTGCATTAAGACACACAGAGTATGCTGGAATATTGTAATGTGCAATCAGACAGCACAGCCACAATTTTAAATGGTAAGACAATACCTATATATGGAAGTGGCTAAGCCATCTGGCTGCAGTATGTTGGCTGTCGGCATGCTGTCGGCAGGTATGAGAAGGGGTGCATGTCCCTTAACGTCTCCAGGGGGTGCCGGCAGACCGACGGCACGCCGGAGGCCGGTCCTGCAGGGTGGAAGGCATCAAGACAGACACATTGAGTATCTAAAATATAATGCCATCGTGGCGACCGCCGGCACAGCGGCGGGTCGCCGGCAGGAGGCGGCGGCTCCGGCAGCCGAAGGCTGACGACCTGGTGAGCTTGGATCAATTCATAAGATGGATATGTATATGGTTGTATACCTAGACCGCCGGCAATCGATGCCGGCACGCCGGTGGCCGGCACGGAGGGTCAGCCAGCTGCTACTAGGTGAAATGGGGGGTGGGACGTCGGCTGTATGTCGACGGAAGGCGGCAGCCTCCGGCACACGGAGGGCTGACGTCTTAGAGGGGGGAGGGCATCTTATGAAAGAGTGTCACCAGAGGTAAAGGCGGTATCGCCGGAGGTGGAGGCGGCAAGGGACCGGCACCAGGATAGACGGAGAGAAAGATAAGGAGGGATGGAAGGGGTAAGATCTCCTACCCCTCCGGCATCCCTCCGGAGAGAGTGCACTCATGATAGGAGTAGATACTCCTAGCATCCGGCGGCAGGGAGCCGGCAGTCGGCCGGGTGCCTGGGGTAACCCAAGGGAGGGTTAGAGGGCACTCAAGAAGGGGGAAACCCCCGCCGGCCGGACCGCTGCCGGCAACTACCCCCATAGAACGCTATGAAGGGTATGTGTACCAGAGCGGCCAGCTCAGCAGGAGAACAAGTTAGCCCTACCACTCCACCCAAGGGAGGAGTTGAAGGACTAAGGACAGATGTGTATAGGCAAGCCTACACCAAATGGATAGGTGGGGAGGGAGAAGATGAGGGGTCTTTCTATAGGGGAGACTCTGTATAAGAACGGCCACCAAGGAGAGGGAGAACGCTCCCTAACCTAGGTTAGGTAGCCCAGAATGAGAATGGTACAGGAGTACCGTCTCAAACTATAATAGAGCAGAGTCAACCCCAGAGCTTAACCTAGAGCAGGAGGGCTAACTCCTAGGCTAGGTAAGCTGAAAGACACATCGTAAGTTGCAGGGAGGGAGGAGTAACCCAACCAGGTGCAACTGAGGAAGGGCAGAGCCGTTCCTTATTTCTCGGTCACGACCCTAAGGGAGGATCATTCCCTTAGGGTAGACAGAGAAGCGATAAATACTCTGTTTGTAGACAAAATTCCCCTATAAAGAAGGGGAAGCAGGGCCACACAGAGGGAATGCCCGCAGGCAGGGGTATTAGGGAGCATATAGGGGTTCCTACATTAGGTTAGGGTGGAAAGATAAGCAATCAACCCGGTCCCCTATATGGTCCCCGAAGGCGAAAACACTTACATCACAGTTAATAGTATGTTTAATAATGCCACAATCTTCATAACTTAACCTAGGAACACTGGTATATATCATGCATGAAAACAAGCACTAGGCTATCCAGCCTAGGGGCTAAGCTAGCGATCTAGTATGGGGTCGAACGGCGACCGAGTCTGATGAGCGCTAAAACACGATATAAGTAATTCCTAGCTATGAAGACTAAATAACTAATAATATTAATTAGTTTAGTGACCGGATAAGGCTGTTCTGGCTAACTAA